>NC_036843.1:24393955-24422675 GCF_002910315.2 Salvelinus sp. IW2-2015
TACTGTAAGGAAGAAGCGACAAGCTTTGAGTATGTACAGACATTTAAAAAAATGTCAAGTTTATATAGGAAAATAAAATATGCTCTTTGCATTTCTTTAGTTTCAAATATATGTTATTTAATAAGAAGATAATAAAAACATAAATATTTATACATATTGACATGGTGGATTCATTCATGTCACATAAAAGGCACTTATAAAAGTATGGATCAAAATAAAACTCAGTACAAATAGATTGTCAGTTAGGCTACTTTCATTGTTCTTTCCCTGCGGAAACTAAACTCTGCAAAACGTTCTCTCATGTCACACTGGTTTATTTTTAGCAAATTATTAACACGTGTAATTTATTTGTATGAGGACATCAGCGTTGAGATTGCCTGCAATAACAACAAGCTCAGTCCGATGATGCTGTGACACACCGCCCCAGACCATGATGGACCCTCCACCTCCAAATCGATCTGGCTCCAGAGTACAGGCCTCGGTGTAACGCTCATTCCTTCGATGATAAACACGAATCCGACCATCACCCCTGGAGAGACAAAACCGCGACTCGTCATTGAAGAGCACTTTTTGCCAGTCCTGTCTGGTCCAGCGACGGTGGGTTTGTGCCCATAGGCGGCGTTGTTGCCGGTGATGTCGGTGAGGACCTGCCTTAAAACAGGCCTACAAGCCCTCAGTCCAGCCTCTCTCAGCCTATTGCRGACAGTCTGAGCACTGATGGAGGGATTGTGCGTTCCTGGTGTAACTCGGGCAGTTGTTGTTGCCATCCTGTACCTGTCATGTTCGGATGTACCGATCCTGTGCAGGTGTTGTTACACGTGATCTGCCACTGCGAGGACGATCAGCTGCCCGTCCTGTCTCCCTGTAGCGCTGTCTTAGGCATCTCACAGTACGGACATTGCAATTTATTGCCCTGGCTACATCTGCAGTCCTCATGCCTCCTTGCAGCATGCCTAAGGCACGTTCACGCAGGGACCCTGGGCATCTTCCTTTTGGTGTTTTTCAGAGTCAATAGAACGGCCTCTTTAGTGTCCTAAGTTTTCATAACTGTGACCGTAATTGCCTAYCGTCTGTAAGCTGTTAGTGTCTTAAYSACCGTTCCACAGGTGCATGTTCATTAATTGTTTATGGTTCATTGAAAAGGCATGGGAAACAGTGTTTAAACCCTTTACAATGACGATCTGTGAAGTTATTTGGATTTTTACGAATTATCTTTGATAGACAGCGTCCTGAAAAAGGGATGTTTCTTTTTTTGCTGAGTTAATATCCTTCATATCAGTTCCTTCTTATTTGGTTCCCCTGGGGACCATCTTACTGTGACACTGCAGTACTACAACTACAGAAAAATAATGTCCTGAACAGTCAACAAAACACATAATATGGCTTTTTAAAGGTTGGGTAGTGAGTTTGGTAAAGTGTGCTGTGCCTTGGGACGTTAACACAGGATGCTGGAGAAAACAATTATGTCACTAAGTGGTCATTATAAAAGTGGTTAGTTCTTAGGCTGGGAGGACAGTGAAATGGGAGACAAATGATCACTTTGTATCATAAATCAGTAATTAGGGAAGTAGTACAACTGAGGTGTACAGATAGATTAAATATAGCAATGGGCAACAGGAGACTAATGATCATTTTGCATTTGATATAAATCAGTGTTATTATGAAAAATATGTGGAATTGTAAACATTTAGGGCCTGGTGTTACTCTGGTCAGCAGTTGCAGTGAGATGTGTTGGATGGGTCAAATATAGGAGCCACACCCTCAACCCTCCCTGACAACCAGTCTAGACCACTCAAACTTTGGCAATATACTTAAAAGATTGGTATAAACATACATATCAAACACAGGTCTTCAATTAACCATTTTAACACAAAACACACAGTTATGTTTCGATATAAACAAGCTGCATGATACTTAGTATCACAAAATCAATGTCATCAGTGCTCTTCATAAGAATACAATCAAGTAAATAAATTGCAAATTACAATAGAGACAGGTCCCATATCAGATTCAGGATGTATTTCTAAGTGCTCACTGCTACGTGTGTGACCATTAACCTGGGGGCGTGTTCTTTAGGGCACACCGTAGCAAAACGTTTTGCAATGGGAGATGAAATCTGTGTTCTAATTGGACAGCTGATCTGGGTCGTGTTCATTGTGGCACATTGTAGCAACATGTTTTGCAACGGAAAAAGAAAATGTGCATTTCTTATTGGAAAAGTCCAGGTAGTCCCTCCTTGTTTCAGTCCGTTTTCTTCCTTTTGGTGCCTAATGACCCTGCTGTCAGTCTCACAAAGAGAAAAGGGTGTCGAGCTCAGCCAGGACGGACGCCTGTCTCCTAGCCACTGATCCCAACAGTCTCTGAGGAAGGGATGGAGTGCCCAGGTCCACCTGAAACAAAGGAGGACAAAAAGTGAGCCAAGGAAGGGATGGAAAAGAGAGGGGGAGGAAGAAACTAAAAGAGAGAGGAAGAGAGATTCCACATGGAGATGAGGAATCATTAGGCATATCTGCATCTAAAGTACTCTTAAGAACTTTCTGACATCTGTTGATGTAAAACTGGATTGATGAATCATTTTGATGAATTGATTGACTGATAGCTTTTTCAGACCACTTTATGTTGTCTTAGTAGTCCTATCTCACCTGCAGTAGGTAGATGACCCTGACGACCTCTCGGACGTGGCGTGTGATTGGCTGAAGGACCCAGGCGCTAGGCAACATCTCCCCTCGGACAGCCTCTACACTGGGCCGAGGGAGAGACTCCTCGAAGACTGACTGCATGGCCAGCACACACAGCTCATCCTAGGTGAGAGATAGAAGGGCACTGAGTTAGTAGTCAGTCTCTTGCTGTAGACAAGGCTAAGAAAACTCCTGGCCCTAGCTATAGGACAGTAAGAATCCATTAGATCATTGCCCCTGAAACGAGGAGGTATTCTGTCCCCCTCATTCCAGTTGAACAATCAAAACAAATCTTGGTAAGAAGGAGTAAGTTTAAACTTTGAACTTGGTAAGTTGAAACTTGGAATTCAGCTGCAGGTCCAGCAAGTGACTGACCCCTGAACTCTGACCCTACTGACCTGTTGTGACTGGGTGCTGATGCAGCAGAAGTCTCTGGGCTGTTTGAGGTGGCAGCTGGACGGGTCTGTCAGCAGGTAGACTGATGAGGAGAGACACATGGAAAAGCATGAGGAAAAATTACAATTGAAATCTGAATTTCTGTTTACTTCCTGGAAGTAATTGACTGAAGTGAAATGGAATTGACTCATAGCGATAGATAGATGATGCATTTGCCACAAAGCGTGTTTTAGCATGGGCAGCACCATTGAAGGCTTTCACCATTTTTAAGTAGTGAATTAACTCCAACTCTGCTATACTCCAGGCAGCAGACTAACCCAACTGAGTGCTGTCATCTAGTGGTCGTGTCCAGGCGGACTGGACAGCCTCATGGTACAGGTGGGTCTTGGAGTGGTCTCGGACCATGCTCCACAGGCTGGCCAGGGGCCTCTCCAGCTCCACTGCCCCAAGGAAACAGTGCACAGATGGGCTGGAGGAGGGCTTGTAGAAGGCCTGGACACCTCGCTCCACGCCCTGGTACCTGATAGAGAGAGAGGACAGGAAGGTTGCAAATACACAACCTGTAATATAAACCCAGTTGGAAAAGCCTGTTGAAATCACATCATTACAACCAGTTTTGTCTGCTGGGAGTGTAGCTAGTTATAACATGGTTTACTATTGGTTAACCTGAAYGTAATAAAGGAGAAACCATGATGCAACTCACCTCCAACCAGCTGCAGCTTTCCCCATCACCAGGTTCCCCATGTCACCAGCAGCAGCCAAGCGCACCTRGGGCACAGGTGAGAACATGTTTCTTATTTTAGCAAACGTGCAACAACGAACAATTACATAGTCCAAGGTAAATTGGAAATGTGTATTTTTGCTGTCTTGTGTTATTCTATAAAGTTTATTTGAATTGTACCTCAGCCATAGCTCGACCAAGCAGACAGGAAKTGAAGTCCTGATAGGCTGTCGATATGGACGAGGCGGAGCCAAAGGAGGCGGTGCGCTGTCGTAGGTTCGTAGGAGATGACGGTGAGGATGACATCAGAGGGTCATACCCTGACACACCAGGCTCCAGACGTACATCTAGAAAAGACATAATAGAAAAGACATACACATGGTTATAATAGATATTAAAAACAAATTAGGAAAAAATAAACAACCAGCACACTGCTTTAATAAAGCTCTGACGAAGGCCGTGAGGTCGATATGTAAAACTCTGACGAAGGCCGTGAGATCGATATGTAAAACTCTGATGAAGACCGTGAGGTCGATACGTAAAACTCTGATGAAGACCGTGAGGTCGATACGTAAAACTCTGATGAAGACCGTGAGGTCGATACGTAAAGCTCTGACGAAGGCCGTGAGGTCGATACGTAAAGCTCTGACGAAGGCCGTGAGGTCGATACGTAAAGCTCTGACGAAGGCCGTGAGGTCGATACGTAAAGCTCTGACGAAGGCCGTGAGGTCGATACGTAAAACTCTGATGAAGACCGTGAGGCCGATACGTAAAACTCTGATGAAGACCGTGAGGCCGATACGTAAAGCTCTGACGAAGGCCGTGAGGTCGATACGTAAAACTCTGATGAAGACCGTGAGGCCGATACGTAAAACTCTGACGAAGACCGTGAGGTCGATACGTAAAACTCTGATGAAGACCGTGAGGTCGATATGTAAAGCTCTGATGAAAGACCGTGAGGTCGATACGTAAAACTCTGATGAAGACCGTGAGGTCGATATGTAAAGCTCTGATGAAGACCGTGAGGTCGATACGTAAAGCTCTGACGAAGGCCGTGAGGTCGATACGTAAAACTCTGACGAAGACCTGAGGTCGACGCGTAAAGCCTGACGAAGGCCGTGAGGCCGTACATAAAGCTCTGATGAAAACCGTGAGGCCGATACGTAAAAACTCTGACGAAGGCCGTGAGGTCGATATGTAAAGCTCTGACGAAGGCCGTGAGGTCGATATGTAAAACTCTGATGAAGGCGTGAGGCGATACGTAAAACTCTGACGAAGACCGTGAGCCGCATACGGAAAACTCTGTGAAGACCCGTGAGGCCGATACGTAAAACTCTGACGAAGGCCGTGAGGCCGATACGTAAAACTCTGACGAAGACCGTGAGGCCGATACGTAAAATTCTGATGAAGACCGTGAGGTCGATATGTAAAGCTCTGACGAAGGCCGTGAGGTCGATATGTAAAGCTTATTAAAGAGCAGTGATACTATCAAGAGCAGCTTGCAAGTTCCTTATTTTTTCTCATTTTATTCAACTGTTACCAAGACCCTGCAGAAAAGATAGCTCAGGTGTGCGAGTGCCTTTTTGAATTTTGTATTAAAAACAAAGTAACAGTTGACTTAAAGCCCACAGGTATAATGCATAATGCATTTATAATGTCATGTAAGACTTGTCCTAAATATGTAAGACCCCCCCTTTTAATGTCTTATTATCATTTCATAGTGATCCTGTTCTGACTAAATAACAGCCTTTTTGAGTCAGTTGAAGGTGTGATGAAGATGTAGAGATTGGTTGCTGTCTTGTGGTGGTGAGACAGTCCTCACCCTGGGCAGAGGGCCAGGCACGCTGGGCCAGGCACGCTGGGACGCTGGGCCAGGCACGCTGGGTCTTCACACTCTGAGAACCACAGATGGGAGGGCGAGACCTGACCTTCAGCCCATCACCCAGGACCTCAGTGACCTGGCACCAGACAAAAACAACACAGAGAATTCATTAGGGCTCTTTATTTATTCCTGGTCGATTTGAATAGGGACGGATACAAACACATTGACACACTGAATAATATTTCTATATTCCTTAATTCTATTATTTTACTTTTAGGTTGTGTGTATTGTTGTGAATTGTTAGATATTACTACACTGTTGGAGCTAGAAACACAATCATTTCGCTACACCCGCAATAACATCTGCTAAATATGTCTACGTGACAAATACAATTTGATTTGAATAAACAATTGTCTGATGCATTGCACCATAGTGAATATAGTCTGCTGCAAGTTCCAACACCCTTAAGGTTAATTTACAGTAAGTCTACCGACTGTCCATAGATATATGTAATATTCTTCACAATTAGAAAAGAATATGCTATCTAGAGCCTAAAAGGGTTCTTCAGCTGTCCCCATAGGATAACCATTTGAAGACCCCTTTTAGGTTCCAGGTAGAAGAAACCTTTTGGTTCCAGGTAGAACTGTTTTGGGTTACATGTATGGCCCTTTCTACAGAGGATTTCTTATGGAACCCAAAAATTGTTCTGCTGTAAAAAAAAAAGGGTTCTATCTGGAACCAAAGAGGGTTCTGCTATGGGGAAAGCGGAAGAACCCTTTTGGAACCCTTTTTTCCAAGAGTGTTGTGCTCTATAGACCTGTTCTCAAATTGACTATAAACCAGCCATTAGGATTAACTTTACTTTATTGAAATTAGTTGTTCAGGGACAGTGCAATTAATCAACATTACTGTAAATGTGCCTGTTTTCGAGTGCAGTCCCTGGGCTTAAGAAAGGTAAATGTGCCTGTTTTCGAGTGCAGTCCCTGGGCTTAAGAAAGTAAATGTGCCTGTTTCGAGTGCAGTCCCTGGGCTTAAGAAAGGTAAATGTGCCTGTTTTCGAGTGCAGTCCCTGGGCTTAAGAAAGGTAAATGTGCCTGTTTTCGAGTGCAGTCCCTGGGCTTAAGAAAGGTAAATGTGCCTGTTTCGATGCAGTCCCTGGGCTTAAGAAAAGGTAAATGTGCCTGTTTTCGAGTGCAGTCCCTGGGCTTAAGAAAGGTAAATGTGCCTGTTTTCGAGTGCAGTCCCTGGGCTTAAGAAAGCAGCAAAAACATCTTCAAAGACTGGTACRGTACCTCCTGTGTCAGTGAGGGTCTACTGCCGTCCTTCAGCTGAGCTGTGTTGCCACTGTTGTAGCCAGAGGTTGGTCCAGAGGATAGGCTCAGACTCGACCCAGTGTACAGTGTACTGCTGCTGACTCTGGTCCGATACCGYAAGTCATCCTAAATGTGAATACATTATCAGTTGACAGAGAAGAGAGAAAGATGTTTTAGGAAAACAGCAACTGATCAGAGGACAATGTAAGTCTCTCACTATAAGGTGAGTTTTTTTTTCATGGTCCTTTGTGCCGGATCCATGAAAAAGAGCTCCGCCTTCTAGTCGATGTGAAAATATGCTGAACACATCTTGGGCTTTCAACTGTCTTCGGAGTGTGAAACTATGACTTCTTGCTGTGACTAACCTTGACCATCTGAGACAGAGTCTGTTGCTGGAGCCGTCTTTTCTCCTGCTCTGTCCTCTCGCGGAGCCGTTCCCGTGCACGGGATATCTCTGTCATGGCCTCCTCACGGGCACGGCCGTAGTCACGCAGWAGATGCTCTATCTCAGGGAGATATTCACCCTCTCCTCTGGGTGGATCTGGGATCCTGGGGAAAGATGAGGAAGATTTACAATCAATCAATTGATGAATCAATCAATCGACAACTGTATAAAGTCCTTTATAGAATWATATTTGTCACAAAATGTTTTACACTTCAGACACTTGAGAATTGGACATGGAAAACCGTTGAGCAACGTAGAAATAATCAAAACAAAAATGTGACTTGGTGTGGATTGTGGAGTGTCTTACATCCTGCTCGCCACTACCTCCTGACGGAGCTGTTGAAGGTAGCCTCTGCAACGACTGGGCAGGGCTGAAACTCTGGAGTCTTTTTGAGGAGGGGATCTGGGTTGAGGAGGGTACCGGGTGAAGTGGTGCTTGCTGGGGCTGAGGCTGYGAGCCCTACGGCAGGTCTGAAGCTGAGCTTCCCTGTCCTTTCTCAAACTCTCAATGCTCCTCCGGTGCCTGATACAAGAGGAACATAGGGAATCATTTACATTTTATAAACTACCATTTTAAATGAATGTAATTACATCATAATATCAACACAATCACATCCTTAGAGACATTTAACCTTACTGGTCATAGAGCTGCTGTTTGGTGGGGACAGGGGACGGTTCCTCCTCCTTGGTTCCTCCAGATGTCAGCATCTTTAACAACGTGTCCGTCTCTCCCAGACCGTAGTGCAGCTTGGCTTCAGTCAGCTCCACGGTCAGATGATGAGGGTTCATGTTCAGTTGGACCGTAGCMATGACCTGCTCTCGCTCCTTACGTAGCCTCTCTATCTCTCTTGTCTTCTTGTCCTTATGGAACATGGACTCTGGACTCAAGCTGGACTTTGACTCCTGGYTCTCCAGCTCAGCCCACTCTGGCTSGTTCCTCTGTGCTTCATGACCAGTAGGTAGATACACGGCTGGTTTCATTAAACTATTAGTCCGTCCTATCTCAGAGGGATGCTGACTGATACCAGACCAGTTGGTGAACTTGTTGTGCACAGGTAGGTCCTCAGGGAGCCGCTGGTGATCTAGCTGATGTGGGGAGTGTTGGAAGTTGGGAGTGTGGGTGACTGGGTTGGTGTTCACGAGAATGTCTGTGTTGCACTCGCTTGGGGCCAACGCCGCCATGTCATCCTCCTGAACATGCATGGTGCTGTCACTGACAGGGGAATGTTCATAAACACCAGTGAAGTGCTCCACTGGACGCTCTGATGATCTACTGTTGTGGGAATCTATTGAATGTCTTCTGTAGCTTAGTTGATCTCCAAAAGTAGAGAAGGATTTCTCCTCCTGTTTGGACTCACCAGTCTGACTAAAGACGAGAGAGGTGTGGTTCTGCATAGTGACTCTGTTACTGCTTAGAACAGAAGGAAGGGACCATATTGGACGTTGGCCGGTTTTGTGCCATACGCTCATTTCCCTTTCTTCGTCGTGGATGACAACGCTGGTTYCATTGTGGATGTAATTGTCGATGGACGAACTAAGACTTTCTGAGCATCCATCAGACCCTTTTGGGCTTGAATGGCTGAGGGCACTCACATTCTCGAGGAATATCAATCCCATTGATTTTGTGGTGGAGTTATCACCTGGCTTCTCACACAGATGAAGGGAGTCATGTCCTGAAATCGTATCATTCTTTATGAAACACATGTATGTTTTGCGTCCGCTGTAACTTAAACAAGGTGTTGACTGGTCCGAAAGGTGGTCTTTACTTCTATTTTGCATCTCAAACTTCTGTTCTTCTTTGAGACTCTGTAAATACTTTATTCTGCTCTGGTTGGAACCAGCCCTGGGACCCACAGTGAGAATGGGTGAGCATGCACGGTCTGTGAAGCTCACTTGTTTTCTATAGCCTATTCCCRGGTCACTCCTTCTCAAGATAGTATGGCTTTCTGGTCTGAGTATTTCTGACAAATTATGGCAGACTTCAGATACTCCCAAGATTTTGGAGGAGGACACTCTTTCGGGATTGCGGTCCTCATTGCTTCTATGACGAATGGCAGGATTTGAATGATTGTGACGTTGGACAGTCTCCAGGGAAGGGACTTTGTGCGGGAGACTCTCTGGTTCCRAGATARATCTTTGGTTAACWGTGGAGCCATTGAGTCGCAGGTCAGGCATGCTCTGAATATTATCATCCAGGTYTTTCTTGAGTTGATGTTGAAGGGGAAGCCCTTTGTCTTGTGACACATTGAGAACTTCTGAGCCAATCACTTTGACTATCACATTAACTTCATGGGCTTTGGACCTCTCCGTGGACAGACTTTGGTGGATAGACAGTTTGTCTTGTACGGGTGTTAAAGTCCTTTCGGTCTGGATCCCAATATCTACTGCAGTTTTGGTTGAGCAGTCTCTCTTCCTCCAATCTATGGAGGAGTACAGATGAGATGAAGATTTAACATTTCTTATCAGGCTATGTTTGAGGCTATCGCCAGACCTCATACCGTGAACATTCCCCAGAAGATCAGACGTGTTTACGATCAGCTGTGAGAGATGCTCAGACATGTTCTGAAGACTGTCCCATGTGGTGGTCTCTCTACAGGCCTCTGTGGTCTTCTGCGACACTGGTACCTGAGTGCTGCTCTTTCTGTGACGGTTGTTTCTCCTCTGTAGATCACCATGGTTGATTGTTGTCTGAGACGTGGTTTCTTGAGTGAAGGTTGTCTGGGTRCTCTGGTCACATCTGGTGTTTGTTTTAGATCTCTGAAACCCGTTACCCTGAAACGCCCGCTCTGAAGAGTCATAAACCAACATGATCTCATCCACTTGGCCAGTGCTGTTACCAAGATCTCCAGATACATTGTAGCAAGAAGATGAGTTACAGCTCATGGTCAGGGTCATTTGTTGATTGTGATCGTCAGCACCGGAGACTTGGTTAGTACGTTCTTTCAGATGGGCGTTGAGGGACGTTTGATCTTTGAAATCTTCCTCCATGCTGCTCAGAGTGCTGGATAGTCTCTTGTTGTTGGCGTAAGTGCTCAGGTGGGAGTTGAAAGGAGAGTTCTGCACGTTTAAACCATTGTCAACACTGCACCATCTAATGATACGTTTGGTAGTGGAATCCAGCAGCGGTGATTTACAAGAAATGTCAGCGGCACTTCCAAACACCTGGTTCTTGTAGCAGCTTTGGTTTGGCTCTTCTTCTTGCCATTGGTGAGCAAAGGGATTGATGTCGCTGGAGGCAAAATGCATTGGCGAATCTTGAGTCTTTGGTGTGTAGTGTGACATCTCAGTTTCTTTGATACTGGACATGATTTTCTCCCGATTTGTCCGTTTCTCTATATGTGGTGATTGTCCATTGGGGCTGTGTTCTTTCTGACCCAAACTGATGCCAACTCCAGCTTTACCATCATATTTATATGGGGTCTGGTCAGTACAAGCTTCCATAGTGTGATTGTCTTTTGACTGTGGTGATTGTCTTTTCACTAGAGAAATTTCTCCACCATTGCATTGAATCATCTCCTCTAATTTTYCATTAGTTTGAGTTCCTGACTTCATTCTTGTTGATGAAGACCTGTTTTGATCCAACCTGGGAGGGATTTTCTCTTCTTCATCTGAGGAAGACTTGAGTGTGGAGTCAGAGGATGAGCTAGGAGGTGCCTGGGCTTTGGACCTTCTGAACYTCTTGGACTTTCCCTTTTTGCAATGAACAACACTACTGCCACAGAACCGATGAGATTGCCTGCAATTAGATGTTTTGGTATTTCCCTCTCTGGACATGATATCTCTGCAAATGTCACCCAATATCTTCACATTATCATCACTACTTCCATGTGTTATTTGGGATGGAGAAAATCCAATACTATTTATTTTACTTGGTACGTCAAACAAGGTTCCAGGASATTTTGCCAGTGGTCCATCAGTCATTGACCCTTCTTCATTTTTAGCCATTTGGCAATCTTTGGTATTGTCAGAGGCAAAGTTGCTCACATTGCACTGAGCCTTCAGCCATTTTTCAACATGACATGTTTTGTGTTTTACACTGGGAAGTTTATTTTTAGGATCAGGATCGACGGTCACACAAGTCTTATGAAATGTGTCTTCCTGAGTTTCAGACGAGCATTTTGACTGTGGTAGTTCCTGACTCACTGAGCATTTTGACTGTGGTAGTTCCTGACTCAGATTTGTGGCATAGGGAGGGTCTTTTTGGAGCTTTTTTCTGACCTCAATGTGATTTCTGCCTTTCTCCTGTAGCTTCTGTGATTCACATAAATTATTTGAGAGTGGTTGACTGTTGTGGTGCTTCTCAATGTTTTCTGGTGTACATTGAGTCCCGTTTTTTTCAGAGAGTGAATCTACAGTTGCATGCCGATGACAATCATTTAAGTAAAGTTGTCCACTTGCACCCGTTGAGGTCAATTTGCATTGGTTCTTGCTTTCGCCTTGAACCTCATATTCTGAATCCATTATGAGGTCCCTTGCAYGTGCAAAGGCCATATTTGGGGGCGTAGTCACTGAGGACACTGTTCCTGGGCAGTTCTGGAGAGGTTGTAGAGCACTAGATTTCAGGTTTTGCTCAGGTGAAGCGGCCTGGTTGACAGTTTGTTTATCRTTATTACTAAGACAAGCATGATGAGGATGATATATCTCAGGACCTGTTTGTTTCTTTATGTTCTCCATATGCGAAAAAGGGACATCCCTTTCAAACACTTTCCCTTGAGAAAGTAAGAATTCTTTGGGTGCAGTGGAAGTGAAAGTAGACATTGAAGAACATCCCATTGGCAGCAATACAGGCTTGTTGATGTATTCAGGTTTCCCTCGGTTGKTCAATGCCAGACTTAATTGGATCTCATGGATTTTAACGGCGTAAGATGCTGCACCAGAATTGACACTTGCATTCGGTGTAATGACAGAACAGCCAGAAGCATCCTGACCCTGACTTGCATCAACATCAGTTATTCCATTTTTCAGTTGCACTTCTCTCACGTTCTCTTGAAAGCTCTTACTTAACTGGGACTCCGAGGAGATCTTTGTCCTACTGTCTGGATCATTCTCTTTACTTATCAAACTTAGTTGATTCATAGAATTACATTTGATGGAAGTAGAGAGTCTAAGAACCTTTCCGTGGCTCACGTTTGCCATGTCTGTCGTGTTGTCCATTTTTAGAATCTCAGAACCGATACAAGACTTTTCTGATRTTGAACAAGAGCCTGGCTTAATGATAACCAGTGGATCATCAGCTATTTGATGATCCTCCACTGCTTGTAGACCTTTTGGTGAATCGCATTTGTTAGGATTACTTGTTGGCAAGGCATTAAGGATTTGACTACTTTGACTGTCCAGTTCACTGTTACTGTTGTCTCCACCCCCATCTATGAATGACATCCTCATATCCTCCTTCATCACCTCTGAGATTCGGTGGTCTGATGTACTACAGTTACTATCGCCATGGTGATGTCCCCACCTAACATTCTCTACTTCTCTTCTCTTGCTTTCTGAGTTTAGCTTTTCACCCCGCCCTTGAACTTCTCTTTCTTCAACTTGTTCTACTTCTCTTCTCTTTTCAATAACGGCCTTCTCTCCAAAAGGAGACTCTTTATGGYCACCCGTGTCAATGGTTTTATGGCCACATGGAGAGAGATTTTCATGGGATATGTGCACAGACACTGACATTGCTGCTAAAGCAGAGGTATCTTGTTGGAAGTGACCTTCATTGCAGCTCAGATTTAGTTTAAATGAATCGACTGCAGAGGAAGTTTGTTTGTCTTTTAATTCACTGGTGTTATTGTTGTCATCTGGTGAAATAACTTCCTGGCTGTTCTTGACTGTTACAGTAGAGAACGCTACGAAGTCCCCTCCGTTGCTCCTCTTTGGAATTTTCAAGCTGCCAATGAAACTGTGCTGCAGGCCTTTGTTCTTCTTTATGAAATTTTTAAAAGACACTTTGTAAAACTCATGCTCTGACAACACACAGTCCTGCTCTGACAACACACAGTCCTGTTCTGACAACACACAGGCCTGTTCTGACATCACACAGCCCTGCTCTGGCAACACACAGGCCTGCTCTGGCAACACACAGTCCTGCTCTAACAACACACAGTCCTGCTCTGGCAACACACAGGCCTGCTCTGGCAACACACAGTCCTGCTCTGTGACTTTGGCTTCAAGCTTTTGCAGAATTTTAAACTCACTTTCAAGTGATATGTCTTTGGTATTGCTTGCTTTGCAAAACTCCTCTTCTCTGACTTCTTCCATGTCTCCATCTAAATTGCATAGTTCATTATCTCCAGAATAATTATTTGGGGCACTTTCGATGGCAGGTGTCTCATTCAACATCTCACCTTCAGTTTTAGGGGAAGTTAACAGACTGGCTTTTGACTGATGACTGTAGGTAGACAAACTAGTATCGGTGTAGTTTGTTAGCTCTGCTACTCCCACAAACATCACTTCTGGAGATAATGTGACCTGCTGCATCTGAGGCCCATGAAAAATGTCAGCCTCCAATGTTGATGTTGATGGGGTGCATTGAATCTTATAGTCAATGGTTGGAGCACATGCAGATCTATGTGAAGGAAGCTCTGCTGAGACATGTGTACTTTGATTTTGGTGTAAACCTGGATCATGAATAGATCCCTTCAGCAAGCCTCCTGAACTGACTAACTGACGTTCAAAATAGCCCTTACAACACACCGCCTCATGATTCAATGGCATCATCAAATGTAGAGGTGACATTTGGAGAAGCTGAGAATCAGGGAAATTCAAAGAATCAGTTGAAACCCCAAGTCTTTGTTCCTCTACTGGAACATGTTCACCCTCTGTGCTGTCGGTAGATGCAGAGCTATGGGATCCAGTGGATCCAAATCCACACTGACAGTCAGACAGATCCACACTGATGGGGCTGGGACTACTGTTGCTGTCCAACGCACCATGACTAAATACCATCCTCCTCCTCAACACGGCAGAGTCCCTAAGTATCCTAGGACTATCTGCTGCATCAGTGTAGGACCATGTATCTGTAAGCACTAGCAAACTCTGTGGTTCCCCCACACTACAGCTGCTCAGAGAGCAAGGGCTGCTGGTCAACATGGTGTGGACATGCCCAAGCTCTTCACTCAGCTTTGATACAGGGTCCCTACACCTGGGTTCTGTTGCTGGCTGATTCTGGTACAGTGATTCCCTTGTTGCACCGGTTGCTTTATTGACTCGGGTTTTAGGACCGCCATGATGGCTCCAGTAAGCCTCTGCTGGCATTTCATTAGATTTCCCAATGTCTTCTCTTCCCTCTTCAGTTGGCTGAATCTCCGACGCCATGTTTATAGTTTTTCCAATCGRGGGATTGAGAAAACCCCTCACCACAGAGTGACTGGGTACTACCACAGTCCGTCTCTGTGCAGGCCTTGCTGCAATATGCTTCCCTCTGCTCTCCATAGCCAGTGAGTCCTTCGACATCTGACTGTCTTCACTCTCTCCTTCGCTCTGGATAGCCTCCTCCTGCTTCAGCTGCTCTGCCAGGGCTGTAGCGTAGACTGAGGACAGGGAGTCCACAGAGAACAAGCTGTCGCAGTCTGAGGATTGGTCACGCTCCTCTTCCCCCTTTTCTTCTTCCTCACCGTCATACTTCTCCGATCCTGCCAGTCCCAATCCCTGCGGTCTTTCCACCCACCTTAGGGTGCTAGTCTGGTTCATCAGAGTCTCTGCACTATGCCACCGTTTTTGTCTCCACCCACAATCATGTGAAGGMGTCTTCTGATCAAGGTCCTCACATGAGACAGTTGTTTTCATCGTGCATTTCTTCCTGCTCATCTTGACGCCTTCTACACCTCGCTKTTGTTTCCAGTCAAATCGGCTTGCTGTTTTACCACTAGGCTTGGTCCCTCTGCCTCCAATACTTAATCCTGATGGTGGTTTTCTAAACACCCTGGCTAATGGTGTCTTTATCCCAGGGCCGACTGAGCGTGATAAGACCTTCCGGATCATTTCCAAGCCTTTGCTACTACCACGGGGAAGGCTCTTCACTCCCTGACATGGAGCCTGCTGAGTCAGACTGCTAGACTTGCTTACTGTAACTGTTGGTCCCTTTATGATGACATTACTGCTTGACTGTAGGGCCACTCCATCTGGTGATTGTGATGGGTTCTGATTGTTCTTGAATGTAAATGGAAGCAGTGGTTTCCTCTCTGGTCTTTCATGACATGGTGGCTGGACTAGAGCCTCCTCCTTCACAGGCGGCTTGAGGTTTTCTGAGGAAYTTGCTCTACTCCTGTACCCATGCACCTGACTAATGTGTCGTGTTCCTGAGGAGAATGTGTTGGAGCGWCTCCTTGTCGTCTCGCGTGGAAGACATTCATCAGACACCCACTGCCTGGAACCGATGGATCCAAATGTCAGTTCAGATGGTCTGTTTCTCTTCAGGAAGTGGCTGTTGGGGAAAACAAAACAAGGGATAAGGACATTATAATTTACATTATTCCATTATGCTAAATATTAGCTTGAATAAATATATTTGTGGGAGACTAGCCTACTTGTGCTGACCTGAAGATTGGGGTGTGTTGGGGGTATAAGCGGGACAGAAGGTCTGATGAGACAGAATGCCTGCGCAAAACAGGTTGACGTCCTCTTGACCTTGAGGSGGACCCCAGGCCAGGAGACACAGGGCTCTCTAGTCCAGGTGGCAGGGCCTTCTCTAGCCTCTGCAGTTCCCTCTTAGCCTCCAGTAGATGGCGCTTGCGAGCGATCCTCTCCAGCTGGTAGTGCAGCCTTTTGCGTCGAACATGGCTCTCGGCGCGCCGCAGGGCATGATGTCTTAAGAGCTCCTCCTGAACCACCTTCTTCCTGTATAGAACCACTTTAGAGGGCGGAGCAACTCTTTGATCACACTCTTCATCAGAACCTTCCGAATCTTCCGTTAGCAGGCTGTCTAGGATGGGAGCTGGTATAGGATCAGTTGGTATAGGATCAGTTGGTATAGGATCAGCTGGTATAAGATCAGCTGGTACAGGATCAGCTGGTACAGGATCAGTTTGTATAGGATCTGTCTGTAAAGGATCAGTCTGTATAGGATCAGTCTGTAAAGGATCAGTCTGTATAGGATCAGTCTGTATAGGATCAGTCTGTATGGGATCAGTCTGTAAAGGATCAGTCTGTATAGGATCGGTCTGTAAAGGATCAGCCTGTATAGGATCAGTCTGTAAAGAATCAGTCTGTAAAGGATCAATCTGTAAAGGATCAGTCTGTACACTAAACTCCTGAGTTCCTCTTTCCTCTAACGTTATAGCTGCCAGACGCTGCTTCTCTTGTAAGATCCACTGCTGGACTGAAGGCAGATAAAAGAGAGCAGTTTGAACATGCACATACAAAACATGATCATTTTCTTGTATAACTTAATTCTACAGAGACACATATAAGAAATAAATATTTACGCTATTCTCTCAAAGTATATCCTATGTATTTAGTACTGTAGCCTATATTTAAGTAGAGGTGTACTCACTGTCAGTGTGTCGTTGTCTCAGATGGGCCTGTTCTCTCTCTAGATCTCTCTCAGCTTGTCTCTGTTCAGTCTGGATTTCTTGGCGTAGACACTCCACATACCCCCTCTGCTCCTCCACGCACCTCAGCTGGTCCTCAACACACTGCTGCCTGGGTGGAGGCTCCTTACCCTCAGCCTCATGGTCACCCGTCTGCCCCTGGACTGCCTCTCCTCCAACCCTGTTCACATACAGATACACAAATAATATTTCACACATATATGACACAGTTATACACAATTATACTTTGAGGTAGACAAGAGAGTTGAACATGGGCCTCCCCCTGACTTTTTAACCAAGAACGTCTTTGAGAATGTTTTCTAGATCCAGCCACAGGACACTGCGATGGGGTCCCCATTCACACCGAATTACACACATTTATTTATGGGGAAGTTTGACGATTGGTTTATAATGTTAATACATTTTTCCCCCTTTTGAAATGTTGGTTCTGCTACATTAATGTTTTTTAAAATTTGGARTGGGACATATGAGCAACTGGAAGAGTTCAGACTGTACATTCATTTCAGGTTGCCTGCTATGAAATTCACTCTGGAATCCAATGAGGAAACTGTTTCTTCTTTGGATGTACTGGTTAGCAAAGACAATGGACTTCAGACCACTGTATCGCCAGAAGACGAATATAAACAATTTCCTGCATTATTCAAGTTACCATCCGTCTACTCGTAGACAATAGTCTACCTTACAGCCAGCTGCTGAGGGTCAGAAGAATATGTATTGCTGATAATGAATTAGAAAAACATTCCACCACCTTGTGCGATTGGTTTGCCTCCAAGGGTTATGATAAGAAGTTGTTGGATAAGTGTGTTTGTAAAGTACGTAATGTTACACGCTTATTGACTCCTAAACCTGCCCCTCCCAATGATCAGGCTACTGTCTTTTTCTTCTACGTATTTCCCTCCCTCTCAGACTGTTAAATCCTCCATTAAAAAGCATTGGCATGTTCCGTGCATGGAGCCCTCTGTGGGCCGGGCTTTTCAGAATATCCCTCAATTCACTTTTAAACGTGCCAGAAACCTAAGGGACAGCCTGGTAAGCGCAGATTAATATTTACCCCCATCAGAATTGTCTATCTACCCTCCCCTCAAGCAATTTTCCATGTCATAATTGTGTGAACTGTGATGCAATAATCAAGGGAAATGTCTTTCCTCACCCTCATACAGGAAAGAAATGTATGTCAGGGGTAGAATTTCCTTTAAAATGAACATTTGTGGTCTATTTACTGAAGTGTCTCTGTGGCTATTATGTTGGAAAGTCTAAGAGACAATTGAAAAGTAATATTATTACAGAGCACAAGAGCAACATCAGAACTGGTGACGAGAAGTCCCCTGTAGCCAGACACCTCAATGCGGTCGGACATGATGTGTGTCGCTGAGCTTTCAAGGTTTRGAAGTTGTACAGCCACTTAAGAGAGAAGGTGATAGAGAAAAGTTGCTGTTACAGACAGAGCCATTTTATATCTATGTCTTACAAACACAGATCCCTAGAGGCTTAATGAAGAACTCCTGTGAGCAACAGGCAACCTTTTTTGTATATTATTCTTCATTTGAAGCTCTCCAAACGCTGCCGGAGTCTGCCGCCGCAACGCATCCGTTGATTTTGACCTCTGCTGCAAAACATTTTTACATTTAAGCTGAAAGAAAGTTTCAGTGAGTGTGTTTTTTTCTTTCTTCCAGTATATGCCTTTTGATCTACAAACATTTGAGCTGAGCAAACCAAAACATATCTTTCTATAACCAAGAGGTAAAGTCAGACAATACCAAGTACAAAGAGGAGACAATAGAATAGAGATATTAAAAACCTAGTTCTGATCATTTACCCCAACCGTTAAGATCCCTAAAACGGCCATCATCGCAAAACACTCTTTTACTGGCTCCTTGGCAGAGTTTATATAGAGTTCCTGTTGTTGAGTTTAATGTAGCATCCTCTACTGTAACCAAGCAACGGCCAAGCCTTGCATGTCAACATCAAGTTGTGATTCCGCCAAGACACTGATGTAAGCTCTCTCTCTCTTTCTCTCTCTCTCTCTCTCTCATATAAATGAACAACATGCATGAAGTATTCACCATTTTATGCCTTGCACCTGCACCATCGGTAGGTTGTACTACAAAGACTACAAATATGTATGCAATGGGTCTACTATGGGAGCTCAGCAGAAACAATTGGCTCAGCGCCGTCCGGTTTAGAGGAGGGTTTGGCCAGTGGCGCTTTACTCAGCAGAATCCTTTCAACACGTGTAGTGAGCAGTATTCAGAGATGCTCCTGACCTGTGTCAGTGGGTGGTGGTGAGTTCACATTCAGGTGTGTGTTTACCTGGAATCAGAGGTCAAGGCTTGAAAATCATTGTAGTTGCAGTTCTGTGCACCTTCACTGGCCTGTCAAGCGGATAATATGAGTTATCAATCAATCCCCCCAAAAATCAGGAGCTTCATCACGATCACAACATTACTGGTCAGTAGTACCCACCCGTCTCCGTTCTCTCATGACCTCAGCCTCTGCTGGGTGGTTGAAACGGAACTTGTGGACCCCTCCAAGAGTGATCAAGGTCCCTGAAGATAGATAGAGATACAAACTGAAGAATTGAGGTGGCTGTTGAGGCCCAAAGCGCTACTCTAAATGCTCCTTTGGGTACTGCAAGCCATCAACTGAAGTGTAACGAGAAAGACACTCTTTGACCAGAGATTAAAAAGTTTGTGAGAACCAGGTGAGRGCCTACCTTGTGCCAGTCTGCAGGGCTCCGTCACCTCCCTGTCTTTGATCATGCAGACAGTCCCTGGCAGCGGCCTCAGGGTCACAACCCCAGACTGGTTCTCTATCTCACAGGTGGTGCCGCCCTGGAGGACTGGAGAGGAAAGACATAGCACAAGGACTCAAACATAAAACATACATTTGAAGTTGCAATTCTCCCCAAAATACATGTATTGCATGCGCAATATCTATATGACATCTGCCTACCTATTTGTGATTCAAYCAGTTTGTCCTGAGGTCCAATCCTTGTTACCCCCTCCTACAACAGACAGAGGGCAGCCAAGAGTTTAGGATGACAGAGAATTTAAACAGTGGATTGTTGAGAAAAATAAATCAACAAACGCACAGTTGGGTTGAAATAGTTGGGTTGAGATAAAATGACTAAGACACAGTGTTCTACTATGTCAAAWTATGACTTCCACAGAACTCTGGCGTCAGGTAGCCTAGCGGTTAAGAGCGTTGACAGATTGCTGGTTCAAATCCCAAAGCCGACTACGTGAAAAATCTATCGATGTGTCTTGAGAAAAGCACATAACTCTAACTGCTTCCGTAAGATGCTATGGAGAAGAGTGTCTGCTAAATGACAGAAATATTGTTTTAAACTCTGACCCCTACACTTAGGCTACCTGTCAGAAAAACAAGTATTTGTTTAACAAATGCTATCTTGTGGGGAAAAAGGCTATATTATGTAACTACAGGAACACTATGGATTCCCAGGTGGTTTCCGCTCTTTAAATACAGTGGTATAATCGCCAGGCCTAAAGACATTCTATCCGTTGTCAGAATCAGGACAGTCGTAGCTATGTCYCCTGAGCGCCTCACAACGGAATGCCTCTTATCCAATCACATTCAGCCATTAGAGAAGTGAAAACACCAGGAACGAGGGAGAAACATGAGAGAGGATGGAGTGAGATGCATCTGGTACAGCGAGCAGAACAGAGAGACAAGGAAGAACAGAATGTAATAGACCAAAAGAGAGACATTTTAGTCAGAGAAAGTCAAGAACAGAAAGCACAGAGGTAGTATAGAAGTATGTCAATGGTTCCGTGGTTGTGAATACTTGTGTGTGTGTGTGTGTGTATGTGTGTGTGTGTGTGTGTGTGTGTGTGTGTGTGTGTGTGTGTGTGTGTGTGTGTGTATGTGAGTGTATGTGTGTGTATGTGAGTGTATGTTTCTGGTCTGTGTATACATGTGTGTGTGCTCATACCCTGAGGTGATAGAAGGTAACAGGAAGTGGATGAGGAAGTATATGTTAGTATCCTAAGGTGTGTATTATATATACCCTGAGGTGATAAATGGTGACCCCGGTGCTGAGTACGTCCCGGTCCAGGGTAATGAGATGTGGTAAGAGGGAGTGGATGAGGAACCCACCCCGGTCTCTGTTGATATCCACACTGTACTGTTCCAACAGCTCCTTCTTGTCCCGCCAGCTCTCTGACCAGTCCTTCGTCAGCTCATCCACCTGGAGGATGGAAGAGGATTGATTGACTGATTGATTGGTTTGAATGAATTGAAAATGCATGTAAAGTCCTTTCAGCTGGAGACAGTAGGGTCAGGGAAAGTGGAGAGTAGTGATGTCAGGAAAGGATCAAATAAGTAAAAGTGGAGAATACAATTCTAGAGCAGCGTCAAGTCRATATCTAATGGATCGTTACTCTACCTTTAGTTCGTTCTGCAACATGATGTCAGACAGACTCCCGTCTCTCTGATCACTCAGAGAAGGGCTAGGATTCCGTTGCTACGATGGAATAAAAGGAGAAATAATTAATAAATAATAAATAATAATTTTGGTCAATTTAGCAAGACAAATAACATGAAGGCAGTTAGCACTAATAATCTGAAATCAAAACCACGTGATCTCAGATGATTCCATTCCTAATAATAATCCAGGAGGATAAGTACCATCTSGAAGCTGAGAAGCATACTCTTCAGCCTGTCTATCTCCTCACGTAGCTCTCTGATCAGCCTCACACTGGCATCCTGTAGACAGACATCACTTTYCATTTGAAAACGTTTCGCTACGGTGTGCCCAACTGAACAAATTCATACCTCACAGTAATAAAAGGCAGTGGATGACATGACAAGGCAATGGCCCCACAAATACAGAACAACATCTCCAGAAGCCTTACCTCATTGACCCTGGGCTTGTTGACGATGTTCCTAGCGTGAGAAGCATAGCGCAGGGTGCTGAGAGTCTCATTGTAGCTGCTACTGGATGGGGACACAGCTGCAACAGACAGGGAATCACATTTACCACTGTAACAATAACACTACAGCCATTACAACCTCTGTGACTCAATACTGTAACAATAACACTACAGCCATTACAACCTCTGTGACTCAATACTTGTAACAATAACACTATCAGCCATTTTACATACCTCTGACTTGGTCAATACTGTAGACAATAACATCTACTTAGCCATCCTCTCACAACCCTGCTGATCATGACTGGTAAAATAACACGTAGCAGCCATTACGAACCTCTGTGACTCGATACGTGCGTAGCACAAATATACACTAGTCAGCCACTTAGCAACCTCTGTAGAGCTCATAGTTACTGGGTAACAAGTAACATTACGAGTCATTAAACCTCTGGTGACTCAATACGTGTAACAATAAGCACGAGCAGCATTTTAGGAGGTAGCCTCTGTGACTCAATACTGTATACAATAAGCTCTACACGCCATTACAACCTCTGTGACTCAATACTGTAACATAACACTACATGCATTAGAAGCGCATGTCTGTGATACTCCAATACTGTAACAATAACAACGTAGACAAGCCATATAAAACCTCTGATGCACTACGCAATAGCTGGTTATACAATAACACTTACAGCCTTACATACCTCTTGACTCCTCCATAGCTGTGGACAATTAACAGATTACACAGCCAATTTAACAACCTTTCTGTGACTCCAAATCCTGTAAGCAATACACCACGACAGCCATCCTAGCAACTCTGTGACTCAATACTGTAAGGGAGCATAAACTAGCAGCCATATACCAACATCCAGGTGACTGCATACTGTACCAATAACACTACAGCATTAGAACCTCTGGTGACTCAATACTGGGTAACAATAACTACTGACCACGCCATTAGCGAGACCTCTGTGGAACTCAGATTACTGTAACAATTAACACTACATGGCCTTATAACTCTGTGAACTGACTATAAGCTGGTTAGAGGATAACAGTGACGAGTCATTAGAACCTCTGGGTGGACTCCATACTGCTACTTACAAAACCTACACCATTATAACCTCTGCTTAACTGCAATACTGTAACAATAAACACTTACACGCCATTACAACCTCTGACTCAATATGTAACAATAACACTACAGCCATTAACAACATCACTACATGCCATTATAACCTCTGTGGACTGCAATTACTGTAACAATAACATCTACAGGTCCATTCACACTATGACCTTGCTGACTCATACTGTAACAATAACACTTGCCACAACGCCATTGACATCACACACTAGACCTATCCGCCGCATTACCAACACACTAATAGCCATGTTACACGAGGACTCTGTGACTAACTACTTTGTAGCAATAACACTACGGCCATTAACAGGACCTCTGACTCAATAATGTGAACAACTAACACGTAGCCCCAGCCATATACAACTCTGTGACTGTCAAAGTGAGCGGTAAAATGGAACGACTAGACAGTTCCCATTCTAACCTCTGTTTGCTCAATATGTACAATATAGGCACTAGACAGGCCATTGATAGAACTCTGTGAACTCAATAATCTCTTAGCCTGTAAGCAATAACGACCTACAGCCATGTACAGAGCCGGGTCTGACTCAATACTAGTAATCAAAACACTCAGCCATTTACAGACGAGCCTACAGGACCATTAGCAACACACTACAGCCATTACAACACACTACAGCATTAGCTCAACCTCTAGTCGACTCAATAACTGTAACATAAGCACTACAGTCATTACAACCTCGTGAACTCAATACTGTAACAAAACACTGAAGCCATTGGTACAAAACCTCTACTGCAAATACTAGTACAATAACAATACAGCGCATTTAAGGGGACCTCTGTGAACTCAATACTGTAGGACAGATAACACTAGCGAGGCGCCGCAGGTTACAACGCTCTTGACTTAATACTGTCACATAACACTACAGGCCATTACATAACACACTATAATTTTGTCCTTACAACCTCTGTGACTCAGAATACTGTATTACAATAACCTAGAGCATTATAACCTGCGTGTGAGCTCAATATGTACAAATTACAGCTACGAGGTGCATTCAGGTCAGTACTCTGACTCAATACTGTAACATAACACTACAGCCATTACAAACACACTACAGCCATTAACACACTAACAGCCATTAGCAACACACTACAGCCATTACAACGCTGCTGTGACTCAATCACTGTACGTCATATAAACACTACCAGTCAATTACAACGGCTCGTGAACCAATACTGTAACAATAACACTACAGCCATTAGAACCTCTGTGACTCCAATTACTGTAACAATAACACTACAGCCATTACAACCTCTGTGACTCAATACTGTAACAATAACACTACAGCCATTACAACCTCTGTGACTCAATACTGTAACAATAACACTACAGCCATTAGAACCTCTGTGACTCAATACTGTAACAATAACACTACAGCCTTAGAACCTCTGTGACTCAATACTGTAACAATAACACTGACAGGCCATTAGAACCTCTGTGACTCAATACTGTAACAATAACACTACAGCCATTAGAACCTCTGTGACTCAATACTGTAACAATAACACTACAGCCATTAGAACCTCTGTGACTCATACTGAACAATAACACTACAGCCATTAGAACCTCTGTGACTCAATACTGTAAACAATAACACTACAGCCATTAAACCTCTGTGACTCAATACTGTAACAATAACATAAAGCCATTAGAACCTCTGTGACTCAATACTGTAAACAATAACACTACAGCCATTAGAACCTCTGTGACTCAATACTGTAAAAATAACACACAGCCATTAAACCTCTGTGACTCATACTGTAACAATAACACTACGGCCATTAGAACCTTCTGTGACTCAATACTGTAACAATACACTACAGCCTATTAGAACCTCTGTGACTCAATACTGTAACAATAACACTACGCCATTTAGACCTCTGTGACTCAATACTGTAACAATAACACTACAGCCATTACAACCTCTGTGACTCAATACTGTAAACAATAACACTACAGCCATTAGAACCTCTGTGACTCAATACTGTAACAATAACACTACAGGCCATTAAACCTCTGTGACTCAATACTGTAACAATAACACTACAGCCATTAAACCTCTGTGACTCAATACTGTACAAATAACACTACAGCCATTACAACCTCTGTGACTCAATACTGTAACAATAACACTACAGCCATTATAACCTCTGTGACTCAATACTGTAACAATAACACTACAGCCATTACAACCTCTGTGACTCATACTGTAACAATAACACTACAGCCATTAGAACCTCTGTGACTCAATACTGTAAAATAACACTACAGCCATTACAACCTCGTACTCAATACTGTAACAATAACATACGCCATTAGAACTCTTGTGACAACAACTGTAACAATAACACTACAGCCATTAGAACCTCTGTGACTCAATACTGTAACAATAACACTACAGCCATAGAACCTCTGTGCTCAATACTGTAACAATAACACTACAGCCATTACGAACCTCTGTGACTCAATACTGTAACAATAACACTACAAGGCCATTTAACACTCTGCTACTCTAATACTGTAACAATAACACTACAGCCATTAGCAACCTCTGTGATCTCAATACTGTAACAATAACACTACAGCCATTATAAACCTCTGTGACTCAATACTAGTACAATACACACTACAGCATTAGAACCTCTGTGACTCAATACTGTAACAATAACACACAGCCATTAAACCTCTGTGACTCATACTGTAACAATAACACTACGGCCATTAGAACCTCTGTGACCTCAATACTGTAACATAACACTACAGCCATTAGAACCTCTGTGACTCAATACTGTAACAATAACACACAGCCATTAAGCAACTCTTGTGACTCATACTGTAACAATAACACTACACGCATTAGAACCTCTGTGACTCAATACTGTAACAATAACACTACAGCCATTAGAACCTCTGTGACTCAATACTGTAACAATAACACTACAGCCATTAAACCTCTGTGACTCATACTGTAACAATAACACTACAGCCATTAAACCTCTGTGACTCAATACTGTACAATAACACTACAGCCATTAAACCTCTGTGACTCAATACTGTACAATCCACTACAGCCATTAAACCTCTGTGACTCAATACTGTAACAATAACACTACAGCCATTAAACCTCTGTGACTCAATACTGTAACAATAACACTACAGCCATTAAACCTCTGTGACTCAATACTGTAACAATAACACTACAGCCATTAACCTCTGTGACTCAATACTGTAACAATAACACTACAGCCATTAACCAACCTCGTGACTCAATACTGTAACATAACACTACAGCCATTAAAAATGCTGGACTCAATACTGTAACAATAACACTACAGCCATTAAAACCTCTGTGACTCAATACTGTAAAATACACTACATGCCATATACACCCTGTGACTCAATCTGTAAAATAACACTTACAGCCATTAACCTCTGTGACTCAATACTGTAAAATAACACTACAGCCATTATAACCTCTGTGACTCAATACTGTAACAATAACACTACAGCCATTAGAACCCTGGCTGTACTCAATACTGTAACAATAAAATACTGTACACAGATTATAACCTCTGTGGACTCAATACTGTAACAATAACACTCACACGCATTAGAACCACCATCTGACTCAATACCTACGTAACAATAAATCACAGATAGAACTACCAGAAAGCCATTACAACCTCTGACTCAATACTGTAACAATAACACTACAGCCATTATAACCTCTGTGACTCAATACTGTAAACAATAACACTACAGCCATTACAACCTCTGTGACTCAATACTGTAACAATAACACTACAGCCTATTACAACCTCTGTGACTCAATACTGTAACGAATAACACTTATACACCATTATAACCTCGACTCAATACTTGTACAACAGAGAACGACTAGCAGTCCATTACAGACTCTGTGACTCTATCAACAACTACTATTGGTCTGGGAAAAAAGACAATGTCCATCTTATAATTCCAAAGTCCAACAAACATTGGTACCATTACATCAAGTAAGCATTTCACTGTAAKGTCTACTACACCTGATGTATTCGGCGCACGTGACAAATAAACTTTGATTTGATCAAGTACTTCCCTCTAGTCCCACTAGTTTACACAAATGTGTTTAGCCAATGTTTGTGAGTGGATAGTCTCGCTTGCCAGACTCAGTGGCAGTGTTCCACACGGCCGTTGTAGGAAGACACTACAACTCACTGGCGATCATGATGGTCTTAGCGTTTCCTCCTAGGCTGTCCTTGAGGAGCCAGGTGAGGACTGAGTCCCTGTAGGGGATGAAGCAGTGTCTTCTCCCTCCTCCACCACCACCACCAGACAGACTGCTGCCCTCGCCCTCACTGGCCACACTGTTGATGCTCTGACAACTACTGGACATCTGAGAGTTCTGGGCTAGAGAGGGACGGACAGAGACAAGGGGAGGGTTGGGTTATAGAGACAGGAACAGAGACAAAGACAGGGAAAGAGAAAGGGACAGATAGAGACAGAGTTAGGGAGAGATACAGGGACAGGGTAACGGATTGTGTTAAAAGTAGGGTAGTCTCGCTTGGCTCCTCTCACAGTGCAGACTGTATGGCACTGGGTCAGTTACGTGAGGCATACTTCTGTATGTAGAGAACATGATCTACAAATATCACCCTGTATGAACTACAGGTGTTCATGTCACCCTGTATGAACTACAGATTTTCATATCACCCTGTATGAATTAAAGATGTTCATGTAAAAAGAAAAGTCCCCTTTATTTACCCAGAGCAGAGATGACGATACCCAGTGTCACCAGGGATTTGTTGATGTTGGATCCCTCAGTGAGTCTGTCTCTGCAGTAGTGGGGGTCTGCTCTCTCACTTTCAGAACAATAAAACACAGCACACACTGGAAATGACATACTCTAAAGAGAAACGCAACACTGGAAATCAGTGGAGGCTGGTGAGGGGAGGACGGCTCATAATATGGCGGGAATGGAGCTAACGGAATGGCATCAAACACAAGGAAACCATGGAAACCATGTGTTTGATGTATTTGATACCATTCCACTAATTCCACTCCAGCCATTACCACAAGCCCGTACTCCCCAATTAAGGTGCCACCAACCTCCTGTGATGGAAATGGTATCTACTGAAAAGCTGTGTTGTGATAAAATGAAACTGCCGGCTCAGTGAACACACAGTCGTGGCAGAAGAGATCCACTAGGGGGCAGCTTGGTCATGCATACAAAGACCTTCTGGAATGATAAGGCATCTGGGAATCCGTCTCTAAATGTTGTCTATCACTAGCAGCACCAAATCASCAAGTAATATTCTGAGTATGTACTTGGCGAATAAAGATGATTCTGATTCTGAATAAGCATGGCGACCTCTTTAACCAACTCACCTGCCAGCCAGGTCTACCAGGTTGATCTTGCTTACAATCTCTGAGGKAAGGTTGTTCTCCAGAATAGCCTATATGGGACAAAAACAACATACCTTTTCAATGCTTTAATTGCAGTAAGAACTACTGTGATTGGTGAATTGGCAGGGTCGTGACCTGGGTGAGTGAATCTAAGTGCTGGGACTGGATTGATGACTCCTTGCTGTTCCCAGTCCACCTGGCCTTGCTGCTGTTCCAGTTTCAACTGTTCTGCCTGCGGCTATGGAACCCTGACCTGTCCACTGGAAGTGCTACCTGTCCCAGACCTGCTGTTTTCAACTCTCTAGAGACCGCAGGAGCGGTAGAGATACTCTTAATGATCGGCTATGAAAA
>NC_036843.1:24428344-24438295 GCF_002910315.2 Salvelinus sp. IW2-2015
CGCTACTGAAAAGCCAACAACATTTACTCCTGAGGTGCTGACTTGCTACACCCTCGATAACACGTTGATATTATTATTTGACCATGCTGGTCATTTATGAACATTGAGACATCTGGCCATGGTCTGTTATAATCTCCACCCGGCACAGCCAGAAGAGGACTGGCCACCCCTCATAGCCGGTTCCTCCTAGGTTTCTTCCTAGGTTTTGGCCTTCTAGGGAGTTTCCTAGCCACCGTGCTTCTACACCTGCATTGCTTGCGTTTGGGGGTTAGGCTGGGTTTCTGTACAGCACTTCGAGATATTAGCTGATGTACGAAGGGCTATATAAATAAATTTGATTTGATTTGATTGACACCGGGTTGTACCTCACCTGGGTGTACTGGATAGTGAAGATGGCATGGGATCTGCTGCTAGCGTCTGGGGTGTGTGTTGCCGCGGTGATGCGGTTGGCAATGCCCTCCTCCAATAGGTCCACCGCCCTTGCGTAGTCTACGACAGCCGGACCTGTCTGCCCAGCTTTTAACGCACCAACCACCCTACTGCCTCGAGCTGGGTGCGCTAGCGTTCTGGGCGTGGCGCTCGGGCCGGGAGGGACGCTGGGGAGCCTACGCCAGGCGACACCAGCGGGACACGCTTGCGGCGTCCCGTCGATGATCGAGAAGGGTGGCAGGAGGGGGGGGGGCAAGGCCGGCCGCGCGCACGCCCCCCCGCAGCCAAAACTGGCGTTGATTAAAACTGTTTAATTTGATCCTGGGTGTAGGTTATTTCCCTGACATCTGGAATCAAGGATTCATAACCCCAATCTTTAAGAATGGAGACAAATTTGACCCTAACAATTACAGAGGCATTTGTGTGAACAGTAAACTGGGGAAGGTTTTCTGTAGTATTATAAATGTAAGAGTTCTAAACTTCCTTAATAAGCACAATGTCTTGAGTAAAAGTCTAATTGGATTTATACCAAAACATCAAACGACCGATCATATTTACACCCTACACACCCTGATAGATAAACATGTCCGCCAAAATAATACCAAAATATACGCTTTCTTTATCGACTTCCAAAAAGCATTTGATTTTATTTGGCATACAGGACTGTTCAACAAAGTTATTGAAAGTGGTGTAGGGGGTAAAACATATGACATAATTAAATCAAATGTATACTGGCAATACGTGCAGCATTAAAATTGGCAAGAAAATAACAGAATACTTTAACCAGGGGCGGGGCCTTTGCCTGCAATCTGAGCCCTGCACCCTTCAATATTTACATCAACGAATTGGCCACAATTCTAGAAAAATCCTCAGCCCCTGGTGTTAGTCTCCACAATTCAGAGGTTAAATGCCTACTCTTCGCAGATGACCTATGCCTGCTGTCACCCACAGCACATGGCCTACAGCARAGCCTGGACCTGCTASAGCAGTACTGCCAGACCTGGGCCCTGGCAGTAAAYCCCAAAAAKAYTAAAATAACGATTTTCCAGAGAAGATCCARATCTCAGGGAATTAGACCAAAGTTCTCAATTGGTACAAAATATATGGAGTACTGCACACACTACAATTACTTAGGTTTAAAAATAAGCTCAACTGGACACCTTAATGAGGCACTGAATTAACTGATAGAGAAAGCACGCAGGGCATTCTACGCCATTAAAAAACAAATTAAAATTGAAATACCTATTCAAATTTGGCTAAAACTAATTGAATTGCACTTTATGGCAGCGAGGTGTGGGGTCCACTTGCAAAATAAGATTTMATCAAATGGGACAAACACCCSATTGAAACCCTGCATGCAGATTTCTGTAAGATTCTCCTCATGTCCAGAGGAAAACTACAAACTATGCATGAAGGGCAGAATTAGGCCAAAAATCCATAATAATAAACCCCTCTCATATCATTACCAAGCCCTGCAATGCCAAGAGCTGAGCAAAAAAAGAGTCCCCTCATCCAGCTGGTCCTGGGGCTGGTTCACAAACGCTGTCTTAACTAACACACTGAAGCCTCAGGACCAGAACATCCAATCAATCAGAATAAAACTAATTACAACACAGTCAAAACAAAACTACATTCCTCAGTTGGAAACACAACACAAAGCAAAATGCAGTGCTATCTGCCCTAAATTGACAGTAAACCATGGTAAAATATTTGACCATGGTTACTGATCAAAACCTTAGAAAAACCTTGACAAAGTACAGCTCAGTGAACACAGCCTTGCCATTGAGAAGGTAGACACAGGAAAACCTGGCTCCTGTAGAGGAAAGGCTGTGCACCACTGCCACAACAGCAGAACCTGAGACGGAGCTGCATTTCCTGACAAAAGAAAAAATAAACAATTAGAGTTAATGTTTCCCAAATTTGAAACCCTTATTCCAGGTAAAGACCTCTCTAGATGAGTAGGCTACCGTCCTGTTGGGGAGGACGCAGAGAGCTGTGGTTGGCAGCGCACTACATTGCAGCCTGCCATAAGATTGAGGACAGTGTCTAGACAGACCAATCAACCTGCACATGTACTCTACTGTATGCTTATTGTTATTGTTCAATGCATGGTTATTTTGACCTTGGTTATTTTACAATTTTTGATTCTTCTTATTTTAATATTGTAAATATCCAAAGTAAGCTTTGGCAATTGTACATTGTTTACGTCACGCCAATAAAGCAAATTGAATTGAAATTGAGAGAGAGAGAGAGAGATGAGGGAGAGAAAGAGAGAGAGATGATGGAGAAAGACAGAGACAGAGACAGAGAGCATGAGGGAGAGACACAGAGCGTAGATATTTAAAGGGGAGAGGCTAAGGAAGAGGAAGAGAGGGAGAGGTAAAAAAGAGAGTGGAAAGTGCAGAATGCCTGGGTTCAAGCCAGGATTGCCACTCTGTATTCAAAATGGAGTCCGAACCCAGACAAACAGACAGAATACCAGGATCACAACAACACACAACACCACCACACCTAAACAACATTACTACTCAGTTGTTGTGGAGATCTAATACTGCTCACCACCTAAACAACATTACTACTCGAGTTGTTGTGGGAGATCTAACTACTGCTCATCACACCTAAACAACATTACTACTCAGTTGTTGTGGGAGATCTAACTACTGCTCACCACATCTAAACAACATGACTACTGAGTTGTTGTGGGAGATCTAACTACTGCTCACCACATCTAAACAACATTACAAATTGGTTGTGGAGATCTAACTACTGCTCACCACACCTAAACAACATTACTACTCTTAGTTGTTGTGGAGATCTAACTACTGCTTCACACATCGTAAACAACATTACTACTCAGTTGTTGTGGGAGATCTAACTACTGCTCACCTCACCTAAACAACATTACTACTGAGTTGTTGTGGAGATTAACTACTGCTCACCTAAACAACATCTCTACTGAGTTGTTGTGGGAGATCTAACATACTGCTCACCTCACCTAAACAACATCTCTACTGATGTTGTTGTGGGAGATCTAACTACTGCTCACCAACCTAAACAACATTACTACTCAGTTGTTGTGGGAGATCTAACTACTGCTCACCTCACCTAAACAACATTACTACTCAGTTGTGTGGGAGATCTAACTACTGCTCACCACACCTAAACAACATCTCTACTGAGTTGTTGTGGGGATCTAACTACTGCACCATCTTAAAACAACATTACTACTGAGTTGTTGTGGGAGATCTAACTACTGCTTATCACACCTAAACAACATTACTACTGATTGTTGTGGGAGATCAACTACTGCCACCACACCTAAACAACATTACTACTGAGTGTTGTGGGAGATCTAACCTACTGTCACCACACCTAAAACAACATTACTTATGCCTCACCCGCTACAGCATCTCTACTGAGTTGGTGAGTGAGGGAGGGAGTCCTATTCTGCATCCCAATTCTATACCTTCCTCCTGAAGTCTGCACTAATGGACTGCTCCCCAAACATAGGAGTGGTGTAAATTTGGGCTTGAGGGGGGTATTGCCATGTAACACCACCCCATCCACTGCTGCTTAGTGTAGTACACACTTGTTAGTAGACACTTGTTCTGCCCTTCACCTTGTACATAGGGTCCTTTCTCAGGATGCTCCCTAACCCGTAGGGAGGGTTTCTTCTTCTGCTCTCTGCCTCGCAGCAGGTCACGAACACGCTCATTATAGATCTCCAGGAAACTGCAGGTGAAGAATAGTAAATAATACACTCACTGATAGTCAGAGTCAGACCATCACTCAAAACAATGTTCCTCTTACCTCAAACACAATGTTCCTCTTACCTCAAACACAATGTTACCTCTTACTCGAACACAATGTTCCCGCTTACCTCGAACAAAATGTTCCCTATTACCTCAAACACAATGTTCCCTCTTACCTGAAACACAATGTTCCCTATTACCTCAAACACAATGTTCCCTCTTACCTCAAACACAATGTTCCTCTTACCTCAAACACAATGTTCCCTCTTACCTCAAACACACAGACCCCTCTTACCTGATCTCAACCCTGCTGGAGTTGTGTCCTTCGGGGAATGTGTCATCAGATTTGAACAGGCCCTGTAGAGACCAGACAGGTAGAACTGGTCATTAACCAGGACACTACCTCACCAGGACCCTGTAGACTGAATTACAGGACCACTTCCTTACCTGACAAATCCTGGGGGTCAGGCCCATGGAGTCCTGAGAGGAGGAGGAGGAGGAGGAGGAGGAGGAGGAGGGGGAGGAGGAGAGAGTGAGTGAGGGAGGGAGGGAAAGAGAAGCGTCATTAACTCTATTGACACTGTGTCTTCTTTCAACACATATAGCAGAGCTGAGAATGCCAACAGCCATGTTCCAGATGATATGACAGGTAACACTTTCCTTACAACACATTATAACTGCATCATAATGCATTATGCCTGCATTAAGTCAAGTGTTACCATATGATAGTTATAATCCCCTCCCCTCCTCACCAGTGTGCCCATCATGGTGTAGGTCTTGCCAGTGCCAGTCTGCCCGTAGGCAAACAGACAGACGTTGTAGCCCTCTGACGCCCCGGCCAGCACCGTCACTCCCAGGTCCTGGAACACCTACAGGAGAGCACACAAACCCAAACACACAGTCTCAACTACTATATAGTAAAGACGGCATAGTGTTGGGTCACAACAACACAACGACAGGCAGTGTTTATTAAGTTCTACGTTTAAGGGCTACAGTTAGAAGGCGAGGGCATGGGCGAGAGCAGTTAGCATCCTCGGTGTGATACATTGTGTCATGGAGTGTTTTGTCGGACTACAGTACATCCAGATTAGGTTCAGCCAGGCACAACGCTGTGCCACCCAGCCAGTGTACTGGGTTGTTGCTTCCTGCAAAGGTGTTTGGGTAAAGCCAGGGAGTCAGGAAGTCAGTTAAAACTAAGAGTAAACACCCTGCTAAAGCAAGGAGGAGGGACGGGAGGCCGGGTGGCAGGACGGGAGGCCGGGTGGCAGGACGGGAGGCCGGGTGGCAGGACGGGAGGCCGGGTGGCAGGGCCGGAACGGTGTGCGATTTGAAAGCTAGTTGTTGGGCAGAAAAATAAACCTCCCTAAGGAGAAGGATCTGATTGTGCAGAGATCCTGAGAAGGTCCCATACATGTAGACACATAGCCAGAACTGGACGCATTGTTTTCCTTCCTCCCTCGGCCAGGGAGAGATCAGGGGTTGGAGAAGTACCGCCGCCCAGGCCCAGGTCTACGGATATGCATGGCACCCAGCAGCCCAGGAGGTCCGGGTAGGCCCAGCTAAACACACCACCAGCAGCAGAACCTGATCCAGAGCCAGTCTCCATACAGGATCAAACATGTTCCTCCTCTCCTTTAGAGGCTCTCAGCCAACCTATGACCAACAGAAGAATAGGTCACACCAACCCCAGGGAAGGTGTTATGGTGGAATATAGCCCTCAAATCTATGTAAAGTTTTGCTTCGCTCCCTCTCTTCGCCCTTACCTGGGCTCAAACCAGGGACCCTCTGCACACATTACAACTGCCTCCCACGAAGCATCGGTTACCCATCGCTCCACAAAAAGCTGGCGGCCCTTGCAGAGCAAGGGGAACAACTACTTCAAGGTCTCAGAGCGAGTGACTTCACCGATTGAAACGCTATTAGCAACACCCGTAACTAGCTAGCCATTTACACCGGTTACATCTACACCAATCCAGGAAGGTGTTATGGTTTGATATAGCCCTCAAATATTTTTGACCACTTAAAGCCAAATCAATAAGCTTCACATGATAACCAAAAGGTAAGGAGTCAGTTTCAGTGACAATGAGGCCCTTTTGTGTGAACTTTGTGTTAATAATCAAAACAAGGTAAAATCAACAACGTCAAAGTTTCTCCCGCCAGCTAAGAGGGTCATATTGACCAGAGATGTGTAGTCAGTCAGTCAGACAGTCAGTCAGTCAGTCAGTGAACATGGAGACAGCTCGGCTAGTACCAGTTTATCTATGTCTTATCTAACTGCCATTGACCACATGCATAACATAAAAACCATAACACCAGCTAAGACATGTCAAAATGTTAACAGGCAAATCCTAATGGCAGTAACAGTCATCTACTCACCATGTAGTAAAAGGTTCACGTTCTGATACCCACATGTCAGTCAAGGTTACTGAAATACATGATATTACACTACACATACATAAACTATTTACATTGAAATCACAAGTACAATTCATGACAATATGTACATTTGGAGACTCGTTTTGTTGATTGTTAGGTAGGATACGGTGATCTCTAAGTCCTGGCCTGGGCATAGAGAGCAGGTGGCACTGCGGGTGGATCTGCCTGACATCTGTCCTTGACAGGCAGGTAACCAGTCCCTGAAGGGAGACTTGAACAGGGAGACAGCCAAGGGCTGCCGAGTGGGGCGCGGCCTAAAGCACTGCATCTCAAGTGCTAGAGGTGTCAACTACAGACCTGGTTTGATCCTGAGGAATTCACAACCGGCGTGAATTGGGAGACCCATAGGGTGGCGCACACATTGGCCCAGCGTCGTCCGGCTTAGGGTTTGGCTGGGGGTAGGCCGTCATTGTACAATAGATTTTTGTTCTTAAACTGACTTGCCTGGTTAAAAAAATAAAACACCCAGGCACAGTTTCTTAATGAAGTGGGGGCTAGCTGGTAATCGAAGTCGGGGCGTAGTGGAATCGAAGTGGGGGTAGTGGTAATGATGGGGGTAGTGGTAAGAAGTGGGGGAGTCGGTGAATGGAAAGTGGGGGTAGTGGTAATGAAGTGGGGGCTAGTGGTATGAAGTGGGGGTAGTGGTAATGAGATGGGGGTAGTGGTAATGAAGTGGGGTGTGGTAATGAAGTGGAGTGGGTAATGAATGGTGATGAAGTGGGGGTAGTGGTAATGAAGTAGGGTAGTGTACATGAACAGTGGGGGGTAGTGGTAATGAAGTGGGGTATGGTAATGAAGTGGGGTAGTGGTAATGAAGTGGGGGGTAGTGGTATGAAGTGGAGGTAGGTGGTATGAAGTGGGGAGTGAAGATGGCGGGTACCGATAGGAAGTGGAATGGTGGGAGTGGTACTTTTATGAAGATGGGGGTTAGTGGTAATGAAAGTGGGGGGTAGTGGTATGAAGTGGGGTAGTGGTAACTGAAGTGGGGGTAGTGGTAATGAAACGTGGGGGTAGTGGTAATGAAGTGCGGGGTAGGTAATGAATGGGGTAGTGGTAATGAAGTTTGGGCGGTAGTGGTAATGAAGTGGAGGTAGTGGTTGAAGTGGGGGTAGTGGTAATGAAGTGGGGGTAGTGGTAATGAAGTGGGGGTAGTGGTAATGGAAGTGGAGGTAGTGGTAATGAAGTGGGGGTAGTGTGATGAGTGGGGGTACGTGGTTAATGAAGTGGAGGTTAGTGGTAAATGAAGTGGGGGTAGTGGTAATGAAGTGGGGGGTAGTGGTAATGAGTGGGGGTAGTCGGCTCACACTCGAATGGGGGTAGTGGTAATGAAGTGGAGGTAGTGGTAATGAAAGTGGGGGTAGTGGTAATGAAGTGGGGGTAGTGGTGATGAAGTGGGGTCGTGGTAAATCGAAGTGGGGGTCAGTGGTTAATGAGTGGAGGTAGTGGGTAATGAAGTGGGGGTAGTGGTAATGAAGTGGAGGTAGTGGTAATGAAGTCAGAGCATCCTTGTATCCAGGATATACTGAGGATGGCTTCTGGATGTGCCCCAGTTGGTCGGAGAGGGCTTGAGTTAATTAAGGAGCTATGCCAAGTTGGTGCTGTGTATTCCAGGYAGGGGACGAACGTAGCCTGTGGAGATACAGTAGCTACCAGGCTGGCCAGTGGCACATTTAGCCAATTTATTCTGCGTAGGAAGAACAACGTCTTATTTCGCTTTCTAACCATGGACGTTACTTGGTCATTACACTGCAGATTCTTTTGCACAATGACTCCAAGAATTTTGACTGATTGACAGACTTGCAGGTCTTTCCCGTCGATTGTAAGGGACTTGGAGGGGGYGGGTTTCTCACAAATGATATCAACGGGACCTTGCATTTAGAGGGGTTCAGGGTCAATTACCTTCCAGGACCCRTTCTTCTTGGTTCAGGATGATTGTGGGCTGGAGATATTACTCACGGGACAGGACCACAGGACTAATTAATAGAACTGTGGACTGTAGACCGCTCTGCAGGGGAGAGAGAGGGTACTGGGCAGGCTGTTTTAATACAACACCTTGTTATGCTACAAAGGAATGCAGTCCATAACCTARTGGTTTGATTAGTGCACTAGCCTGATCCCATATCTGTTTGTCCCCCTAACACCTCTTACCCTGGACTCTCTTGCTTTCTCCCTCCTCCCTCACTCCTGTCCTCCCCCCTGTACCCRTCTCTCCCCCTCTCCCTCTCCTCACTACCAAACAGAATCAACAGTAGCTTTGTTAACAGCCACTCTTAAACGACTTAGTTGGTTGCTGACCTAAGGCAGAGGAGGGTTCCTGTTGTCTCAGCATACAAACAGCATAGAACTCCACTTCACTCCTGTTAACTCCCACTCGCCTCTTGTTTTGTGCAGACCATGAGAATGCACACACACACACACACACACACACACACACACACACACACACACACACACACACACACACACACACACACACACACACACACACACCACACCAACTACACACACACACACACACAACACACACACACACACCACACCACACACACACACACACACACACACACACACACACCACACACACACACACACACACCTCCATTTGAGTTCCACAGGCAGGGAGTAATTCTATGGAATAGAATAAACACTGGCCCTGACATACTCTCATCTGAAACACTCTATTGTGTCTCGTCATATTACAATTATTGGGAAATCCCTGCTGTTGTGTAGAAAGCATCCCTGAAAGACCACAATAGGCTCTCACAGCTTCCAACCTACTATCACAGAACCTGGAGGTATGTGGACAAACAAAGCAGACCAGTAAGGTAAGAAATGCAGTGCATTATGGGGACGATTGGACTAACGGATGATCCAGATTCAAGCAGGTCATAAAAGAATTGAGCCAGAAGAGGCAAACAGAAACAGAGGAGAAGGACCAGAGTCTGTAGAATAAATGGCCAAAACACAAAGGGAAAGACTAAACACTTGCATCAACAGAAAGGTTCTGTCTGTGTGTGTGTGTGTGCGTGTGAGTGTGCATGCGTGCGGTGTGTGTGGTTGCTGTGTGTGTGTGTTGTGCGTGTGTGTAGGTCCAACCAGCCCAGAGGAAATGGCATCGACAAAAGGCTTGAGGTTGCTTTCCTTCCTTGAAAAAAATGAAACTAATTAAAACATGCTTCACAATGAAGAGAGAAAGCAGAATATAGAAGGAGGAGGAAGTGGGGAGCAGGAGGAGGGGAAGAGGGAGAAGGAGGAGGGAAGTTGAGGAAGGAGGTGGAAGGAAAGAGGAGGGAGGAAGGGAGAGAAGGCGGAGGAGGAAGGAGCAGGAGACAGA
>NC_036843.1:24443623-24447717 GCF_002910315.2 Salvelinus sp. IW2-2015
TGGGGAGAGAAGAAGCTGTGCCAACTCCCAGAAGTGGGTCATGTCCAAGCAGAGGTCAGCCGTGGAAGCGAGCCAAACCTCAGGATGAATTCAATTAAGCTAATTCATCTCTCTCTCCTGGATAACTGCTGGTTATAAGAGCTTGTTTTGGAGCTCGGAACTTTTAGATTGTAAGCCTGGAGCCTGTCAACGGAGAGGAAAAACTTAAAGGAGAAGGAGAAAGAGGAGCGATAGAGAGAGAGAGAAAGGAGAGAGGAGAGAGAAAGAGAATAGAGAGAAGATGGAGGGAGAGAGGGCAAGAGATGAAGCTGGAGGAGGGCGAGGCATGGGCAGTGGAGGCAGGCCAGGCAGGCAGGCTGTAATGGTTCCTCAGTCTAACTAATCTCCATGGCAGTGGTTGCTGCCTCGGACTTCAGTGGCTGGGTCTGTTTTCACTATATTTAAGTGGCCTGCTCAACTCTACAACAGCCCCCTGGACTGGAAAAACTCCAGTATTTTTGTGTGTGTGTTGTGTGATGACGTCAGTTGAAGGCCAGCCAAGGCGAGTGTTCTTCTAAGAAACCACCAAAACCGAAAAACAGCCCCTTAAATTCACTTCCCTACTACTACACACTATCTCATATAGCATGGGGTCCTTGGGCTAACAGTGGGCATTGGTTGGGTAAAGCTGCATTTAGGGAAAGTAAAGTAAAAATCTATTTGTTTATTGGTTGTGAATACAGTTTAGTTTCAGGTGTTATAGCGGGTTCAGAAAAATGCTTATGTAACTAGCTCCTAACAATGCAGTAAAACAAGTCCATAAATATGTCTATGTTAATAATCCAGTTTATAAATAAATATGCAGTGTGTATAAACAGTGTAACTAAAATGCAATGTAAAGTAGTAAAAATATTACAATGAGCTAAACTATATGGCCAAAATGGCAAGAGTATGTGGACACCTGCTCGTTGAACATCTCATTCTAAAATCATGGGCATTAATATGGTCCCCCCTTTGCTGTTATAACACCCTCCAGTCTTCTGGGAAGGCTATCCACTTGTTGGAACATTGCTGCAGGGACTTGTTTCTATTCAGCCACAAAAGCATTAGTGAGGTCGGGTACTGATGTTGGGCGATTAGGCCTGGCTCCCAGTCGGTGTTCCAATTCATCCTAAAGGTGTTCAATGGGGTTGAGGTCAGGGCTCTGTGCAGGCCAGTCAAGTTCTTCCACACCAATCTAGAGAACCAATTTCATTGTATGTGGTAGCCTTAAGACTTCCCTATGTCATTATTGCACCCCGACCAAACTTTACAGTTAGCACTATGCATTCGGGCAGGTAGCGTCTGTCGAACAGCCAGATGGTGAAGTGTGATCCATCCCCCCTGAGAACACATTTCCACTGCTTCAGAGTCCAATGGAGGCGAGCTTTACACCACTCCAGCCGACGCTTGGCATTGTGCATGGCAAGGGGGGCAAAGAACGGCCTGCCGGGCACTTCAATCCGGCCCGTGAGACAGGGGTGAAAAATAATACAAATATATATATTTTTTAATTGCCCTTTTTTCTCCCCAATTTCATGGTATCCAATTGGTAGTTAGCCTTGTCCCATCACTGCAACCCCCGTACGGACTCGGGAGGGGCGAAGGTCGAGAGCCGTGCGTCCTCCGAAACACAACCCAGCCTAGCCGCACTGCTTCTTGACACAATGCACATCCAATCCGGAAGCCAGCCACACCAATGTGTCGGAGGAAACACCGTGCACCAGGCAAGCACTACGCCCGGCCTGCCACAGGAGACGCTAGTGCGCGATGGGACATCCCTGCCAGCCAAACCCTCCCCTAACCCGGACAACGCTGGGCCAATTGTGCACCGCCTCATGGGTCTCCCAGTCACGGCCAGCTGTAACACAGCCTGGGATTGAACACGTGTCTGTAGTGACGCCTCAAGCACTGCGATGCAGTACCTTAGACCGCTGCGCCACTCGGGAGGCCCCCGCAAACTCGGGAGGCCCTCCGTTGAATTTCAAAATCCCAATGTGGTCCTCAAGCCAAAAACTTTGCCCACTCCTGGCGCATGGTGATCTTAGGCTTGTGTGCGGCTGCTCGGCCATGGAAACACATTTCATGAAGCTCCCGGCGAACAGTTCTTGTGCTGACRTTGCTTCAAGAGGCAGTTTGAAACTCAGTAGTGAGTGTTGCAACCGAGGACAGACAARTTTATGCTCTACGCGCTTCAGAACTCGGCGGTCGCGTTCTGTGAGTTTGTGTGGCCTACCACTGTCCACGCGTGAACTCCATTTGCTTCTCTGAAATGTAGTCCAGCTGTGCACAATAAAGCACTACAGGTATTGACGGAGTTCGGCATCGATGGAGGTGCGAATGCCGGTCGTCGCATCTTTGGCGACGGTCGGTTGGTTTTGCTGGCGACTAGGGTGTTGGCAGTGGTTGGTAGGGTGTGGGCTTAGAGGCGGGCAGACGCTGGAGATCGAGTAGCGTCCGCATACTAAGATGGTGCGAGGCGTGAGTTGTTCGGTGGAAGGGCCGCGTAGTTTGGCGGATGGGAATGGATGGATTAGTGAATCAGGGGCAGCAGGTGATAGATGCGTCTGGTAATCAGTTGTATAGTTGCGAGTGGTGATGCGGCGTATGGTGTCGCGAGGAGGTGCTGGGATGCGTGAGGGCCCGGCATTGGCAAGCGTTCCCCAAGGTGGCTGATGGGAGGGCAGCTCAGTAGACAGGACATTCGGACAAACTCGGACTTTTTGAGGGTTCATCCATGACCGCTGCCATTGGAAAGTCACTGAGGTTCGAGGCTTACCGGTAAGCGACATGTCACTCCAAATGTTTGTCTAGGTGGGCGGAGATGAGACGGTGACATCGGCTGGCGATGATCTTACCGATGATGAGTATGTTAGCACCCGCAGCAAGAGGTTGTGGCTGGGAAATACCAACCAGGGTTTCTCACATACTTTGGGCATGTAGTGATAATAGTTTGCAGAATACCAGTTCTATAATTACACAGTACAAAACGGATAGGATTGCTGGAAATTCGCTTCCGGACCAGAGTCCGGATTACAAATATACATTGAGTGTAGAAGAMATTAAGGACACCTSCTCTTACCATGACATATACTGACCAGGTGAATCCAGGTGAAAGCTATGATCCCTTATTGATGTCACTTGTTAAATCCACTTCAATCAGYKTAGATGAAGGGGAGGAGACAGGTTGAAGAAGGATTTTTAAACCTTGAGACAACTGAGACATGGATTGTGTGTGTTTTTTAACCTTTATTTAACTGGGCAAGTCAGTTAAGAACACATTCTTAATTACAATGACGGCCTGTTCCGAATTKAGGTTGTTTTGAGGGCAAAAGGGGCAGGGGGTGCAACTCGACATTAAGAAGGTGCTCMTAATGTTTGGGTTACTCAGTGTATATAATGGTGTGTATAGACAGCGTGGACAGTATATGAATAGAAAAGGTGTGTACAGCAGTAGTTATACAGGATGAGCCWTGACTAGAATACAGTWTATACAGAGCATTCAGATATTATTCTGACCCCTTGACTTTTCCCACATTGTGTTACATTACCGCCCTATTCTAAAATGGAATAAAATGATTTTTCCMCTCATCAATCTACACACAATTCCTCATAATGACAAAGCAAAAACAGTTTTTGTATTTTGATATCAGCAAATTAATTTTAAAAAATGCACTGTCAACTGTGGGACCTTAWATAGACAGGGGTGTGCTTTTCCAAATCATGTCCAATCAATTGAATTGACCACAGATGGACTCCAATCAAGTTGTAGAAACATCTCATGGATTATCAATGGAAACAGGATAGACCTGAGCTCAATTTGCAAACATTTCTTAAAATCTGTTTTCGCTTTGTCATAATGGGGTGGTATTGTGTGTAGATTGATGAGGGGAAAAAATGATTTAATCCATTTAATAATAAGGCTGTAACGTAACAAAATGTTGAAAAAGTCAAACGGTCTGTATACTTTTCGAATGCGCTGACTGTATATATGAAGTGGGTAAAACAGTATGTAAACATTATTAAAGTGATCAGTGTCCAATGTCTATATACAAAGGGCAGCAGTCTCTAAGGTG
>NC_036843.1:24448136-24456169 GCF_002910315.2 Salvelinus sp. IW2-2015
AGCTGCCTCTGATTGAGAAACCATATCAGGCCAAACACAAGAAATAGAAAATAATAGAAAAACTAACATAGACAACCCACCAACTCACGCCTGACCACTAAAAAGAAATAACAAAAGACCGTGACAGTAACAAATATGCCAAAAAGGGGAAAGGAGTCCTGAATACTTTCCGAAAGCAATGCATAGTTCCTCTAGAGTGGATAACTAATGGAGACAAGATATAACTAGGTCCTGGAGTGGAATACTGATGGAAGAATACGTATAACTAGGTTCCTGGAGTGGGATACTATGGAGCAAGACTAACTAGGTCTGGAGTGTGATACTCATGGAGATACGATATAATAGGCCTGGAGTGGATAACTATGGAGACAAACATAACAGGTCCTGGGAAGTGGATACTATGGAGATACATATAACTAGGTTTCCTGATGGAACCTATTGGAGACAAGATATATAAGGTCCTGGAGTGGGATACTATGTGTCGAAAGATATAACTAGGTCCTGGATTGGATACTATTGTGATAAGATAATAACTAGGTCCTGGAGTGGATTACTATGGAACAAGATTAAATAGGTCCTGGAGTGGGATACTATGGTGATAAGAATAACTAGGTCCTGGAGTGGATACTATGGGAAGACAAGATTAACTAGTCTGGAGTGAATACAGGGTATAAGTATAACTAGGTCTGGGGAGTGGATACTATGGAGCTAAGATATAACTAGGTTCCTGGAGTGGATACTATGGAGAATGACGATAAATGGTCCTGGAGTGGATACTATGGGAAGACAAGGACATAACTAGGTTCCTGGAGTGGATATATGGAGAAGAGATAATAGGTCCTGGAGTGGATACTATGGCGATACATATAACTAGGTCTGGAGTGGATACTATTGGGAGATAGGAAATATAACTAGGTCCTGGAGTGGATACTATGGTGATAAGATATAACTTAGGTCTGGAGTGGATACCTAATGGAGATACGATATAACTAGGTCCTGGAGGGATACTATGGAGGAACAAGATATAACTTAGGTCCTGGAGTGGGATACTAAGGAGATACGATATATATAGGTCCTGGAGTGATACTATGGAGGACAAGACATAACTAGGTCTGGGTGGGATACTATTGGGAGATACGATCTATAGCTCCTGGAAGTGGGATCACTATGAGATGGGGAATAAAGGGCTCCCTCAGGCACCGCTGAGCACCTACTTATGGAGACAAGATCTAACTAAGGTCTGGGTGGATACTATGGAGATGGGATATATAGGCCCGGAGTGGCTCTATGGAGACAAGATATACTTAGGCCTGGAGTGGATACATGGAGATAATATTAACAGGTCCTGGAGTGGATATAATGGAGATACGATTATAACTAGGTCCTGGAGTGGAAACTATGGAGATAAAGATATAACTAAGGTCCTGGAGTGGATCTATGGAGTAAGATAACTAGGTTTCCTGGGAGTGGATATTATGGTGATACAGAATATAACTAGGTCCTGGAGTGGATTACTATGGAGACAAGATATAACTAGGCCTGGCAGTGGATACTATGGTGATAAGATATAACTAGGTCCTGGAGGGTGGATACTAATGGAGATACGATATAACTAGGTCCTGCTCGGTAGTGGATACTATGGTAGACAAGATATAACTAGGTCTGGAAGTGGATACTCTATGGAGACAAGATAGAACCTAGGTCCTGGAGTGGATACTATGGAATAATAATATAACTAGTCTGGGTGGATTACTATGGCAGACAAGATATAACTAGGTCCTGGAGTGGAATACTATGGAGATAGGATATAACTAGGTCCTTGGAGTGGATAGTATGGAAGATAGGATATACTACGTCCTGGATAGTGGATTAATAATGCGAGATAGGATATAACTAGGTCCTGAGTGGATATCTATGGAGATAGATATAACTACTCCTGGAGTGATACATGGAGATAGGATATAACTCGGTCGCTGGAGTGGATATATGGACGACAAATCTAACTAGGTCCTGGAGTGGATACTATGGAACAAGATATTATAGGTCCTGGAGTGGATACTATGGGAGATAATATATAACTAGGTCCTTGGGTGGATTACATGGAGACAAGATATAACAGGTCTGAGTGGAATACTATGGAGATAGGATATAACTAGGTTCCTGGACGTGATACTATGGAGATAAGGGAATATACTACGTCCTGGAAGTGGTACTATGGAGATAGGATATAACTTAGGTCGGGAGTGGATACTATGGAGATAGGATATAACTACGTCCTGGAGTGGATACTATGGAGATAGGATATATAGGTTCCTGGAGTGGATAGCTATGCGAGACAAGAATAACTAGGCCTTGATTGGGAGCTATGTAGTTATAATTGTTAATAACTATTGCTGGAGTTGGTCTTATGTAGTTTACAAGCTAATAACTATTATAAGCTATAATAGGGTACTGGTGGTCAGGATTAATTCAGGGCCTTTGCTTTTTTGGAGGATATCCTTCGTTGGGTATATAGGCAGACTGTCTAACAGGCCAGTGGAAAGGGGCAGAAGCCCGGCAGTGGGAAAGGGTCAGTAACAGGCCAGTGGAAAGGGGTCCAGGACAAAGAAGTGAATGGGTTCAGGAGGCCAGTGAAAGGGGTAAGGAGCAGGCAGTGAACAGGGGTCAGGAGCAGGCCGTGAAAGGGGGTTTCCAGGATAAGGCCAGGTGAAAAGCTGGTCAGTTACAGGCAGTGAAAGGGGTCAGGATCAGGCCAGTGAAAGGTCAGGAGCAGACCAGTAAAAGGGGTCAGGAGAGGCCCAGTGAAAGTTGGTCAGGAGCAGGCCAGTGAAAGGGGTCAGGAGCAGGCAGTGAAAGGGGATCAGTAACAGGCCAGTGAAAAGGGGTCAATAACAGGCCAATTGAAAGGGTCAGTAACAGGCCCGTGAAAGGGCCAGAGCAGGTCAGTGAAAGGGGTTCCAGGAGCAGGCCCAGTGAAAAGGGGTCAGCTAGGCCAGTGAAAGGGGTCAGGGAGCCAGGCCAGTGAAAGTGGTCAAGGAGCAGGCCAGTGAAAGGGGTGAGGAGCAGGCAGTGAAAGGGGTCAGTAACAGGCCATGACAGGGGTCAGGAGGCAGGCCAGTGGAAAGGGGTCAGTAACAGGCCAGCTGAAAGGGGCGCCAGGAGCAGGTCAGTGAAAGGGGTAGGATCAGCCAGTGAAAGGGGTCAGGAGCAGGCAGTGAAAGTGGTCAGGAAAGCAGGCCAGTGAATAGGGGTGAGGAGCAGGCAGTGAAAGGGGGCAGTAACAGGCCATTGAAAGGGTCCAGGAGCAGGCCAGTGAAGGGGTCAGGAGCAGGCAGTGAAAGGGGTCAGTAACAGGCCATTTGAAAGGGGTCCAAGGACGCAGCGCCGTTTGACAGGGTCAAGGGCAGGAGTGAAAAGGGGTCAGGATCAGGCCAAATTGAAAGTGGTGAGGCAGCGCAGTGAAGGGGTCAGGAGCAGGCCCAGTGAAAGGGGTCAGGAGCAGGCAGTTGAAAGGGGTCAGGAGTAGGCCAGTGGAAAGGGGTCAGGAGCAAGGCAAGTGAAAGGGGTCAGGATCAGGCAGTGAAGGGGTCAGTAACAAGGCAGTGAAAGGGGTCAGGACAGGCAGTGGTGAAGAAGGCGGCCGGTCACAGGATCAGGGCCAGTGAAAGGGAGTGAGAGCAGGCAGTGAAAGGGGTCAGGAGCAGGCCAGTGACAGGGGTCAGGAGCAGGCAGGTTGAAAGGGTGTCAGGATCAGGCAGTGAAAGGGGTCATGGCAGGCCATGTGAAAGGGGTCAGGATCAGGCCATGAAAGTGGTGAGGAGCAGGCAGTGGAAGGGTGGTGAGGAGCCAGGCCTGAAGGGGTCAGGAGCAGGCCAGTGAAACGGGGTCAGAAGGTAGCCCAGCGAAAGGGGTCAGTAAAGGCCAGTGAAGGGCGTCCGGAGCAGGCCAGTGGAAAGGGGTCAGGAGCAGCCCAGCTAAAGGGTCGGAGCAGCCCCAGAGAGAACCAAACAGAGATACGGACAGTGCACTGTTGACTGCAGTGTTTCCCACCACAAGGCATACTGCCTGTACCAGGAACGTCTGGAGACAAAATACAGATGGGTGTGTGAAATGCTACTGTTGAGCAGATGAGGGGCGGAGTCAGTGTACTCTTCAAAAACTGCTGATTGTTACGCTATGTGATACTCATATGTAATAGTACTGACAATTCTACTTCTCTGTATGAAGGTATTTTTTAAATAAAAAACATGAGAGTAGTTTACAATTGGTTATTTGAAAAAAACGTTTTCCTTTGTATAGAAAAGTTCTGGGAATGTAATGAACATTTTGAAGAAACCGAGATGTTAGAAAACTGCAGCAGAGATGTAACACAGGCGATCTCTAGACCAGAGTATTTAAAAGGTCCGTAATTGTGCCGATGCATTGAAACAATATCAGCTGACTATTTATGTAAGCAGTTTGAAAAAGGAAACTCTCATGGTAAATCAATCGAAGCCCCACCTAGTGGTAGTAGTCACTGATTTCAATTATTTTATTCATTTACAAAATCATTGAAATGTAGTGGTTCAAAACATTTAATAAAAGCTTTGCTGTTTTTTTTTGCACTGGAAAAAACATGATTTTTTTAAAATAATACAATGTTTCAGAAGTACAAGCTAAAGAATCATGTAATATCACAAATCCCTATTGTTTGGGGTGTGTCAATATTCCCTCAGTCAGACATTTTTTTTTTTATTTAACTTTTCTATTAGGCAGGGAAACATATTGTCACGTTTGTTGTAGTGAGCGAGAACAAAGCCGGCAGCGTGTTGTGAAATATCATATTTTTTAGATATCAAGACGATAAACCGAAGAACACAAACAAACTAACAAAATAACAAAACGAACGTGAACGCAGTAAACTACGGTGCAGACATGCAACTTCACTAGACAAGAAACCCACAACCCAAACTGGGATAATGGCCAACTAAATAGGATCCCATCAGAGACAACGATAAACAGTTGCCTTGATTGGGAACCAATCCAGGCCACCATAGACTACAAATGCCTAAACTATATACACACACACACCTAGACTACCAAAACCTAGACAAGAAAAAACACACATACCACCCTCGTCACACCCTGACCTAACCAAAAATAATAAAGATACAAAGAATACTAAGGTCAGGGCGTGACAATATAGTGAGACCTAGGTGCTTTTACAAACTGTGCCCCTGGATACACAAATACAACATACACATTCATACCCACAATCTTTACAGTGCATTTGGAAGTATTCAAACCTCTTGACTTTTTCACATTTGGTAAGGTATACACCTTATTTAAAATTGATTTAAAAAATAATACAAAAAATCCCCTCATTAATCTAGATACCAATAATTGATAAAGCAAAAACAGGAATTTTTAAATCTTTTTGTAATTAAATGTTTTAATAAAAACAGTAATCCTTATTTACATAAGTATTCTAGACCCTTTCTATGACAGCTTGAAATTGAGCTAGGTGCACTCCTGTTTCCATGATCATTCCTTAAAATGTTTCTACAACTTGATTGGAGTCACCTGTGGTAAATTCGATTGATTGGAATGATTTGGAAGGCAAACACACCTATAGTAAGGTCCCCTTAAGTTGAACAGGGCATGTCAGAGAGCAAAAACCCAAGCCATAGAGGTCGAAGAGGTGTCCGTTGAGCGCTGAGACAGGATGTGTTGAGCGCACCAGATCTGGAGCAAGGTACCAAAAGTGTTTGCAGCATTGAAGGTGCCCTAAGACACAGTGGCCTTCCATACGTCTTACAATGGAAAAGTTTGGAACCACAAACTTTCCTAGAAAGGCTCGGCCGCCGCCCCAAAAAAAACCCCCAAACTGACCAACTCGGGGAGAAGGCCTTGGTCACGGGAGGTGACACCAAAACCCGATGGTCACTCTGACAGGAGCTCCAGTGTGTCTTCCGTGGGACGATGGGGAACCTTCCAGAAGGACAAGCTTCTCTGCACACTCCACCCAATCAGGTCTTTATGCTAGGTGGCCCAGACGGAGCCACTCCTCAGTAAAAGTCACATGACAGCCCTGCTTGGTAGTTCGCCAGAGGGCCACCTAAAAACTATCAGATCCATGAGAAACCAGATCTCTGGTCTGATGACACCAAAGATTGAACTCTTTTGGCTGTAATGCCAATGTGTACCGTCTTTAGGAACCTGCCACCATCCCTACGGTGAAGCATGGTGGTGGCAGCATCATGCTGTGGGGATGTTTTTCAGCGGCAGGGAGTGGGAGACTAGTCAGGATCGAGGCAAAGATGAATGGACCAAAGTACAGAGAGAACCTTGATGAAAACCTGCTTCAGAGCATTCAGGATCTCAGACTGGGGTGAAGGTTCACCTTCCAACAGAACAATGACCCTAAGCACACAGCCAAGACAATGCAGGAGTGGCTTCGGGACAACTCTCTGAATGTCTTTAAGCGGCCCAGCCAGAGCCCGGACTTGAAACCCAGCGAACATCTCTGGAGTGACCTGAAAACAGCTCATCCAACCTGACGGAGCTTGAGAGGATCTGCAGAGAAGAATGGGAGAAACTCCCCAAATTCAGGTTTCCAAATGACCTGTATACACTGAGTACACCAAACATTAGGAACACCTTCCTAATATGATTTGCACCCCCTGTCTTTTTCACTRAGAACAGCCTCAATTCGTCGTGGCATGGACAAGGTGTCGAAATCGTTCCACATGGATGCTTGGCCCATGTTGACTACAATGCTTCCCACAATTGTGTCACATTGGCTGGATGTCCTTTGGGTGGTGGACCGTTTTTGATACACTCTGGAAACTGTTGAGGGTGAAGAACCCGGCAGCGTTGTAGTTCTTGACACAAACCGGTGTGCCTGGCATCATACCCCTGTTCAAAGGCATTTACATTTTTTGTCTTGCCTATTCACCCTCTGAATGGCACACATACACAATCCATGTCTCAAGGCTTAAAAATCCTTCTTATACCTGTCTCATCTACACTGATTGAAATGGATTTAACGAATGAATGCAATACGAGATCATAGCTTTCACCTGAATTCACCTGGTCAGTCCATTTTATTTAAAGAGCAATGTTTTGTATACTCAGTGTTTATACAGTAGATTATGTTTATTTTTTTAAACAGATTGACCAATAGTGTTTATATAAACGGTGAAGAGAACAGGTCCCAGAATACACCCCTGTGGTACCCCTTTACGTACTCCAAAAAATTCAGACAATCACGATGGCCTGAGTTCTGTCACCAAGATAATGATTAAACCATGAACAGGCATCAGAGCTCAGTGTCACGGCCGTCAAAAGGAGGAGACCAAGGCGCAGCGTGGTAAGCGTACATTCTTCTTTATTAAAAGAACGAACACTGAACAAAATAACAAAACGAACCGTGAAGCTAATATGGATAGTGCAGACAGGCAACTAAACATAGATCAAGAATCCACAAATACCCAAGGGAAAATGGCTAAATATGAAATACGAAATATGGTCCCCAATCAGAGACAACGATAAACAGCTGCCTCTGATTGGCAACCATATCAGGCCACCATAGACATATATATACCTAGACCTACAAAACCCCATGATATACAAAAACCATAGACTAGACCAAACTAGCATACCCACCCTCGTCACACCCTGACCTAACCAAAATAATAAAGAAAACATAGATAACTAAGGTCAGGGCGTGACACTCAGACCTATCGAGGACAACTTATTCAATAAAATAGCACGATCAACAGAATCAGAAGCTTTCGAACAGGATCTACAAACAAAATCAACACAATTCATTTGAGTGTCTAAAGCGTTGACAAGATCATTAACAACTAACGTGGTTGCTGTAATAGTGCTATGACCAGGTCTAAACCCTGATTGGATAACATTCAAAAATACATTTCTCAGATTAAAAACAAGCAAAGTTGTACATTTTACCAAGGATTCTAGAATCTTAGCTCGACTAGGAAGCCTTGAAATGGGGCCATAATGATTAAGATCTCTACCATCCCCGTCCT
>NC_036843.1:24457890-24463866 GCF_002910315.2 Salvelinus sp. IW2-2015
TGTGTGTGTGTGTGTGTGTGTGTGTACACCCATACAGATAGACACACATATAGTATAAATTCATGCTACACATACATCACAACTGCTTCTACCTGACTCCTATTATCGATAAATAATTCACAATTTAAACACTTGTCCCCCAATCTCCACTTCCCCAAAACACATGTAAATATTGGACTATAAATTGTGCCTTCCTGTATTATACTTATGCAAAAATATATATATATATTCTACTGAACCATTTACTTTATGTTTGTATTATTATATTTTATTAGTTGTTGCATTGTCGAGAACCAAATCAAATCAAATCTAATTGTATTAGTTATATATATATATATAACACCCTCTAACTAAATACTTACTTGTAGGTTCCTCCCTCAGCAGGGGCTCGTAAGTATGCATTTCACTGTAAGGTCTACCTACACCTGTTGTATTCGTCGCCTGTGACTAATACAATTAGATTTGATTTGATTTATATATATATTATATATTATTTATACCTTAAGTTTCTAATAAAACGTAAAATACACAGAGAGAGTATTAACAGCCAATGTTTACTTTTTTAATTTGTCAGTCAATTGAAAAACATTGTAACAGTTTCTGATTGTCTTCTCAACTCACCATCACATACTTTTGTGTTTAATGTGCAAATTAGTCTGACATACTTTTGTCCAGGAATTATGTGGACACCACCTGCTGGTTGAACATCACATTACAAAATCATTGGTATTAATATGGAGTTGGTGCCCCCTTTGCTGCTATAACAGCCTCCYCTTTTCTGGGAAAGCTTTCCACTAGATGTTGGAACATTGCTGCGGGGACTTGCTTCCATTCAGCCACAAGAGCATTAGTGAGGTCGGGCACTGATGTTGGGCTATTAGGCCTGGATGGCAGTCAGCGTTCCAATTCATCCCAAAGTGAATTGGGATGAATTGGGGTCGATGGGGTTGAAGTCAGGGCTCTGTCAAGGCCAGTCAAGTTCTTCAACARCGATCTCAATAAACCATTTCTGTATGGAACTCGCATGGGGGCATTGTCATGCTGAAACAGGGCCTTCCCCAAATTGTTGCCACAAAGTCGGAAGCACAGAATCYTCTAGAATGTAATTTTATGCTGTAGTGTTAATATTTCCATTTACTGGATCTAAGGGGCCTAGGCCGAACCATGAAAAACAGCACCAGACCATTATTCCTCTCTCACCAAACTTTACAGTTGGCACTATGCATGCATTCAGGCAGGTAGCGTTCTCCTGGCATCCATCGGACTGCCAGAAGGTGAATCGTGATTCTTCACTCCAGAGAACCCTTTTCCACTGCTCCAGAGTCCAATGGTGGCGAGCTTTGGTGGCCATGGAAACCCATTTCATGAAGCTACCAACGAACAGTTCTTGTGGTGACGTTGCTTCCAGAGGCAGTTTGGAACTCGGTAGTGAGTGTTGAAACCGATGACAGACGATTTTTACGCGCTTCAGCACTCGGCGGTCCTGTTCTGTGAGCTTGTGTGGCCTACCACTTCACGGCCTAGCCYTTGTTGCTCATAGACGTTTCCACTTTACAATAACAGCACTTACAGTTGAGGCAGCTGTAGCAGGGCAGAAATGTGARGAACTGACTTGTTGGAAAGGTGTCATCCTATGTCGGTGCCATGTTGAATGTCACTGAGCTCTTCAGTACGTGCCATTCTACTGCCAATGTTTGGGTATGGAGATTGCATGGCCGTGTGCTCAATTTTATACACCTGCCAGCAACGGTGTGTAGCTGCATTGAGCTTTTGACATGATATTAATTTATCTCTTATTTTCTTTTATCTTTTTTTCAAAAGTTGTGGCATGTAGTTATGGAAGAAGTTATATTAATTTGAAATAATTGTTATAATGAGCTTGAGAAAATGTTATTAATGTGTTGTAATTTTACTTTAGATTGTAAAAGCATTTTTAATTAGTGTGCTTGTTTTCCAAAACAGTGTCTGTTGCAAACTTAACTCTTTTGTGAGTCTTGTTACCTTTGCATGTCTACACACCACCGTTACTCAATACCACCAATATTCGGTCTCCCGAGTGACGCTGCGGTCTAAGGCCCTGCATCTCAGTGCTAGAGGTGTCACTACAGAACCTGGTTTGATTCCAGGCTGTATCACAACCGGCCGTGATTGGGAGTCCCATAGGGCGGCGCACAATTGGCCCAGCATCGTTAGGGTTTGGATGGGGTAGGCCGTCATTGTAAATATGAATTTGTTCTTAACTGACTTGCCTAGTTAAATAAAGGTTAAATTAAAAAAACATAGTTTACATGGCTTCCCTGTTCATAACCTTTCCTTGAGTGAGAGCAGCACGATGTTAACCTATCCAATGACTGTTTACTACCATCTAGTGGTAAAATATGCAACTACAGTATTATGTTTCTGTAAGGGTAATGRAAGTCAAATAACAGGTGTAGACTTCACAGTGAAATGTTTACTTAAGAGCCCTATCCCAACAACGCGGAGCTAAAAAGTACAACAACAACAAAAGATTGCTAAATAAAAAATGGAAATAGTAACAATAAAATAACAATGACGACGCTATATTTGTATTTATTATGGATCCCCATTGTTATCGTGTGTGTGTGTGTGCATGTGTCTGTGTCTATGTTTGTGTTGCTTCACAGTCCCCACTATTCCATAAGGTGTTTTATTTTTATCTGTTTTTTAAATCTGATTCTACTGCTTGCATCAGTTACCTGATGTGGAATAGAGTTCCATGTAGCCATGGCTCTATTTAGTACTGCGCGCCTCCCATAGTTCTGTTCTGTACTTGGGGACTGTGAAGAGACCTCTTGTGACATGTCTTGTGGGGTATGCATGGGTGTCCGAGCTGTGCGCCAGTAGTTCAAACAGACAGCTTAGTGTATTCAACATGTCAATACCTCTCATAAATTAAAGTAGTGATGAAGTCAATCACTCCACCACTTTCAGCAAGGAGAGATTAACATGCATATTATTAATATTAGCTCTCTGTGTAGATCCAAGGGCCAGCCGTGCTGCCCTGTTCTGAGCCAATTGCAATTTTCCCAAGTCCTTTTTTGTGGCACCTGACCACACGACTGAACAAGTGCGACAAAACTAGAGCCTGTAGGACCTGCCTTGTTGACAGTGCTGMCAAGAAGGTAGAGCAGCGCCTTATCATGGACATACTTCTACCCATCTTAGCTACTGTTGTATCAACATGTTTTGACCGTGACAGTTTACAATCCAGGGTAACTGCAAGCAGTTTAGTCAACTCAACGTGCTCAATTTCCACATTATTTATTACAAGATTTAGTTGAGGTTTAGGGTTTAGTGAATGATTTGTCCCTAATACAATGATTTTAGTTTTAGAAATATTTAGGACTAACTTATTCCCCGCCACCCACTCTGAAATTAACTGCAACTCTTTGTTAAGTGTTGTAGTCATTTCAGTCACTGTAGTAGCTGACATGTATAGTGTTGAGTCCTCCGCATACATCGACCTTCTGGCTTTCCTCAAAGCCAGTGGAAATTCAATAGTAAAGATTGAAAAAAGGAATGGGCCTAGACAGCTGCCTTGGGGAATTCCTGATTCTACCTGGATTATGTTGGAGAGGCTTCCATTAAAGAGCACCCTCTGTGTTCTGTTAGACAGGTAACTCTTTATCCACATTATAGCAGCGGGTGTAAAGCCATAACACAAATCTTGCCAGCAGCACACTATGATCGATAATGTCAATGGCCGCACTGAAGTCTAACAAAACAGCCCCCACAATCTTTTCATCATCAATTTCTCTCAGCAAATCATCAGTCATTTGTGTAAGTGCTGTGCTTGTTGAATGTCCTTCTCTATAAGCATGCTGAATGTTTGTTGTCAATTTGTTTACTGTAAAATAGCATTGTATCTGGTCAAACACAATTTTTTCCAAAAGTTTACTAAGGGTTTGTAACAAGCTGATTGGTCGGCTATTTGAGCCAGTAGCGGGAATGACTTTAGCTTCCCACACACTTTCTAGTAYGCTTAAATTGAAGATGTGGCAAATAGGAGTGGCAATATCGTCCGCTATTATCCTCAGTCATTTTCCATCCAAGTTGTCAGACTCCAGGTGGCTTGTCATCATTGATAGACAACAATCATTTTCTCACCTCTTCCACACTCACTTTACGGAATTTAAAATTACATAAGTTGGTCAGATACACTTGGATGCGTAGTGTCAGCATTTATTGCTGGCATGTCATGCCTAAGTTTACTAATCTTGCCACTGAAAAACATCATTGAAGTAGTTGGCAATATCAGTTGATTTTGTGATGAATGAGCCATCTCTTGTGATGAATGAGCCATCTCTTGTGATGAATGAGCCATCTGAGTCTACATGCAGGGGTACGAGGTAATTGAGGTAATATGGACATGTAGGTAGGTGTAAAAGTGACTAGGCAATCAGGATAGATAGTTTTTTTTATCGCTTTGGTACTATTTTCACAAGTATGTGGTAGAATTTCACAACTCTTAGTACAAAACTCAAAACTCAAAGATCAAAAAGGCTGTTTTTCAAAACTTTAAGCACATTTTCAATGACATGTGGCTGTCTGAAATAAAGAAGGCCAATGTGGCATCCATCAGCCTATCAACAAATTGAAGAGGCAGCAGGTATCTATGAAACACATTTACCTGGTGCCTTTTGAGATAAACAACGACCGGGTGAAACAAATGCGGGCTATGTTCAGGTACACCACTATATACTGTATATCTATTACTATTGCTACCTATTACTATACTTCAAAATATCATATTGGAACTATACTGCAAAAATAAKTAACCAAAATATATTTTTAGATGGTGCTTGATGCTGCAGTGAACCATCACAAGTATATCTTTGTTGATAAAGCGGGCTTCAACCGAGCCTAAACTCGACTCTGTGGGCGGAACCTCATCGACCAACGGGTGACCATCCGAGTGCATGGACAACGTCGGGGAAACATCTCCATGTGAGCAGCTATCTCTGAAGATGGTGTGGTAGGACGTAGGTCATTACTTTGGAATCCCCCTCCCCAAAATCGGAAGTAACCCCACCACCAAACCTCCAAACATCAGCTTTCTTTTCAGCACCATGGAGTGAATCCACCGTTACAGCTGGCTATCAGTGGAGCCTTGTCTGGCAGCGAAACAGTTCATTCAGCCTCATTTACTGCTTTAAAAAAAAAACATAGCTGATATGGCTGACTTGCTTAAACAAATGTGGTTTCAAATGACAATTGAGATGTACAAACTATGGCATAAAGGGACAACAAGCAGATAAGAGGCTATCTGTAATTTCGACTAAGACATTAATGAGTGAGCTAGGATGGACGTAGTCAATATAACTATTTGTTTAGCACTTTTGAAATGTACAGAGACAGAATTCAGAACATGGGCCGTACTTACAGTGTTCTCCCTGTACACCAAGTCAGAACCATAGGATAAATCAAGGGGGCATATTAGCAGACAATGAAAGCTCTTASAATATTCGATGATTACATTTTTCTAAAACTGGTTATAGGCTACATGTGCACCACCAAGTCAGAACAGTAGGGGAAATTAAGAGCGGAAAATAGACAACATTTTTAGGGTGAGGCACATGGGCTACTAACATCTTACTACACAACATAAACTTAGTATTACTTTCTTAGCTACAGTATACATATCTCCCTGGCATAGAACATCTTTTATGTAGCAGCATACAAGACATTTTGGACTTTGACTACCTTGCTGTGCTGTGCTCACTTGAACAGGAAGGTGGCGCGGCGGTCCTTCGTGGGCACATTTTGTCATCAAACTTTGTCATCAAAGTCTGGCCTTCTCTGGATTTATGGTGCTTTCAAGATAACTGGGATTGAGAAAAAATAATGTTGAATCATGATGACGTCAGTGATCTTCAGGCCCGATTCCCTACTTACAATTCCGAGTTGGATGACTATTCAAAACGTATTTCCCCGTTGTCTTGAACTCACTGAAGT
>NC_036843.1:24463891-24473617 GCF_002910315.2 Salvelinus sp. IW2-2015
GCAGGCTGCGCTGCCAGTCTCGCTACCTAGTCAAGCACCATGATGTTAGCTAACACTGCTTAGTCATAGCCAACTTCTTAACCGACACTAGCAAGCCCCACTGGGTAGAATACCTCACACTTACACTTACATATAGAAATTACAAGGAACGAGCTGCTACATATAGCGATAGTGTTAGCTAGCATACATAGTTGTCTTTGACATAGTCTCATCTTGTTCTCCAACGAGTATAAAATGGTGTAGTTTGTCTTTGAAGTAAACTTATGTCGAGGGTTTGACACACAACCTTGAGCAAAGAAATTCATGCACAACACGTCTTAATTTCAATAAAAACAAACGACATAACGTTCAAAAACAAAGCTGCGATGCTTATTGACTGCTAAAGACACCAGCAGCACTAACTTATAAAGCACCCACTCTTTGTTCCACAATACAAGCGTCGCAAAAATCATGTTGAATACAGAAATAATCACTTTTCCATTCAACACATAAAGCTATATTCATTTTAGTTCAATAAGATTTTAGTCAATAAGATTTTATTTTTATTTTTGCAACGTAAGCTTAACTTCCCTTCGAATACACATTCAATGTTTTGATGGCACTTCGCAGCTGTATATGTGGACGTGGAATTTTTCCACTGTTTGTAATTGCTACAGTATGATCTCGCTGTTTAATGTTCATTTAAGACTGTAGCTCTTCTGTAGCCTTGTCAATCTATCGTGTCTGCACTATGTAATCAGCGTCTTAACTCACTGTCTCGGACAGTTATTCTTCCAGCATTAGCCTCTTGGCGAGCCAATGCACCCATTTATGACATACTCGTCATCTCACACGAACCATAGGGGGCCGTGGCTTTTCCCCATAAACCAGCCGCATTCTAAGCTCATCCTTGAGGGATATCTATCCAGCGGCTTTGGACAAAAACTGAATAAAACAGCTTTTTCATATAACAAGCTCTAATATCATTGTTGAAAAAGCGAGAAATAAACACTTTTCCAAAAAACAAGCTCCAAAATGATGTTGAATAGACCACTAGTCGGAGTTGCCAAAGGATATATCTCCGGCAGCAGCCTCTCTTGGTACACTCAGACTGATCCTTGAGGAGCACACAGTCGTCATGAAAGATTCATCACTCTTAGCCGTTTTGTAGTCGCTACCCATCTCTGTAGTGAATTCTCTCATGCGTCCCTTCTGTGAGTGCCATACGTTTGACGCATACCTCAGACTATATAAATAGATGACTACTGTGGTGGATACTAGATACTTATTGTCTGGAGTTGACTTTCACGTGCTATGCATAGTGCACTCAGGGTTAACTGCTTAATTCTGTGATGGTAAGACTCTGTTAGTTATTGTCATATGTCCTTTCAGTCCACATAGTCCCTCGCTCTGCTTCCTGCATGCCTCGTCTGCCACTGTGTTCTCGCACATGGTCTGCCACACGCGGATGATACTCCGCGGAGCTTCTTATGCAGCGGGGCGGTGGCACTGTTGAGTGGATCCTTCATTCTCTCTTCCCAAGTGTGTACAGAATTCTCAATAATCTTTGCTACACCCTGACCCATCTCGTCCTTATCGTCACGTTGTCCTTTTTTTTACATTCCCATGCTGTCTAATCTATTGGTTATTCCTTGTCTAAGTCTTAAGCATCCTTATCATTTATACGCCCTCTCTTTTCTTTCACTCCTGATTTGGGGGGCTTTGGTTTTTTGGAAAACGGTTTATTTTCTGTTTTTTATACTGATAAGAGACTATTTTCGCCCCGATAACATAGCTTGCCTTAGAATCATCATATGTTTTGAAAAACCTGAAAAACACCACATGGTTTCCTTAGGAAGAGTTCATAATGAGCTATCAGGACTGCGCTCTGAATAAGTTCCTTTCCTGAGAAATTGGCTCACCCTCACTCTCACTTAGTTCTGTGGTGATCAACTTTAAACCTCGCCCCCATAAACCGCTCCAGTACCTTTGACTCAATTCTCCTGCTCATGCCTTTCTTCCACTCCTCTCCTCTTGTGACCTCACCCCTACCTTCCCCGCTCTACTCACAAGGCAGGCAATACGCTTGACTCATCTTTCTAGATGCTGTTCTTCACTATCTCACTGCACACTCCCCTCCACAGTCTCCGCCACTACTTGTATCCTTTTCCCTCTCGCCTTCATGCTAACACATTCTAGCTCCACACTTCATTTCATGTGAAAACAGAAATAACAGCCTGACTTTTTCCTACTCGTCCATAATGGAATAAATCGCAGCCGTCACCGCCAACCTTGCGCTCTTCCCACAATCTCAGTGCCCATGTGAAAATGCCCCTACTTCCTGCACACTTTCGCTCTTTCCATCCTATTCATTATCTTTCATAAGATCCCTGTCAAAAACCTTCGCTCAACCTATCTCCTCTGATTCTCCTCCTAACCCTCCTCGTCCTCCCTTTCTGAGCATGCCTTTTGAACTCTCTAATGTCCCTATCTCCAGGCGGCTCGGTCCCTCTCCCCCTGCTCGTGGCTCGACGACTCAACCTGCGAGCTCACAGAACAGGGCCTCCGGGCAGCCAGGCGGAAATGGATGGAAACTCGCCGTCACCTGCGACAGCTGGCAGTCCTTCTTCACCTACACATCCCATCTCTCTCTACTTTCTCGCTGTTTACTGTCTCTTGGCTGCCTTAAAGCCATGAGTACTTTCTAGCACTCTAAATTCCAAGCATCTGCCTCTAAACCCTAGAAGCTCTTTTTGCCAACCTTCTTCTCCCCTCTCTGAATCCTCCTCGCCCCTCCTGCCCTTCGTCTCTCTGCGGATGACCTTCGTCAACTCTGTCAGTGATTGTCTATATTTTGTAAAAGAATGGTCGACTGGATCCGAGACCCAAGTTACTCTCGTTTGCTAAGTTCTTAAACGACACCGTTAAGTCGAATGAAGCTGTTCTGGCTACACATCTGTGACATGGCTCTCTATTTTTCAGTCAAGTGCACTGTGGCTTTGACCTCTTTTCTCCCCCTCTTGAATTATCACCTCAGAAGAGTAACATCTTTTGCAAATTACAATAATCCAGCGTCTTGTGACGGGCCGGCCGCCACATCAACCTGCCCGCTTGATGCCCCATCCCGCTCCTCTCTTCTCCTAGACCCTATTTCCTGAGATGACCTTACTCACGACTAAACACCATCACTCTGCTCATCAACTATCTCTTGACCGCTGGTACGTCCCTTCCGTCTTCAAGAGAGCGAGAGTTGCACCCCTTTCTGAAAAAAACCTTACAACAAAAAACTTCGAAATTTCTCCTTCCACCCGTTATGTCCCTTAAACAAACTACAGCAGCCAGTAATCTGCCTTCTTTCTTTTACTCTCCGAAATCAAAATACTTGAAACGTTGCGTCTAGCTTTGGCCAGCTTCTCCTGCTATCTTGGCTTCCAGAATGACCTTGCTTTAAGATCCAAAATCAGCTCAGGTTTCAAGACTAGTCATGTCTAACTGCAGACATTGCTCTCTCTCTGTGTCACGGAGGTGCGCTTCCGCCACTGGCTAAAAGCTAACTCCCTAGCTCCATATCCTCCTGCTCTCCTATCGCTTCTATGACTATCGGCTGCCTTGATAACGTGAACCATCCAGATCATCCTCTCCACCCTTCTCCGAGTTGGGCATCTCCGGCGCGGTCCTCACGCTTGGATTGCGTCCTACCTGACAAGGTCCGCCCTACCAGGTGGCGTGGCGAGAATCTGTCATCCGCACACGTGCTTCACCACTGGTGTCCCCCAGGGCTCTGTTTCTAGGCCTCTCCTTATTCTCGTATACACCAAGTCACTTTGGCTCTGTCATATCCTCACTGGCCTTCCCTACTTCCATTGCTATTGCTATGCAGATCGACACACAATTAATTTCTCACTTCCCCCTCTGATCACCAGGTTGTGCGAATCGCATCTCTGCATGTCTGGCAGACATAATCATTGTGGATGACGGATCACCACCTCAAGCTAACCTCGGCAAGACGGAGCTGGCTCTTCCTCCCGGGGAAGGACTGGCCCGTTCCATGATCTTCGCCATCACGGTTCCACAACCTCCATTGTCCTCCTCCAGGAGCGCTAAGAACCTTGGCGTGACCATCCTGGACAACATCCAACCTGTCGTTCTCAACTCAACATCCAAAGGCGGTGACCCGTTCCTTGTACGTTCATGCTCTACAACATTCGCAGAGTTACGACCCTGCCTCACACAGGAAGCGGCGCAGGTCCTAATCCAGGCACTTGTGCATCTCCCGTCTGGAATTACTGCAAACTCGCTGTTGCTGGGCTCCCTCCTGTGCCATTAAACCCCACAACTCATCCAGAACGCGCAGCCCGTCTGGTATTCAACCTTCCAAGTTCTCTCAACGGTCAGTGTCCCCATGGTTGCGTCCTCCGCTCTCGCTCACTGGCTTCCAGTGAAGCTCGCGATCCGCTTACAAAGACCATGGTGCTTGCGCTACCACGAGCCTGTGAGGGAACGGCACCTCCGTACCTTCAGGCTTCTATCAGCCATACACCCAAACAAGGGCCACGCGTTCATCCACCTCTGGCCTGCCTGCCTCCCTACCTCTGAGGTAAGTCAGTTCCCCTCAGGCCAGTCAAAACTGTTCGCTGCTCTGGCACCCAAATGGTGGAACAAACACCTCACGACGCCAGGTTGCAGCGGCGTCAATCACACCTCCGGAGACACCTGAAACACCCACCTCTTTAAAGGGAATACCTAGGGATAGGATAAAGTAATCCTCCTACCCGGCCCCTCCCCCTTTAAATGAGTTAGATTGCACTATTGTTAAGTGGTTTGTTCACTTGGATATCGATAAGGTGAATGCTACAATTTGTCAGTCGCTCTGGATAAGAGCAGTCTGCTAAACTGACTTAACATGTAAATGTAAATGGGAGTGAGGGGAGGGAAAGGGGAGAGAGAGGGGAGGAGGGGGAGGGAGGGGAAGAGAGGGGGAGGGGAGAGAGGGGGAGGGAGCGAGGGGAGGGAGAGGGGAGGGAGGGGAGGGAGAGGGGAGGGAGAGGGAGAGAGAGGGGAGGGAGGAGCAGAGAGAGGGAGAAATGGAGGGAAAGGGAGAGAGGGAGGGAGAGCGGGAGAGAGAGGGGAGGGAGGGGAGGGAGAGGGAGAGAGGGAAGCTAGAGGGAAGAGAGGGGAGGGAGGAGAGAGGGGGAGGGAGAGGAGGGGTGATGAGAGAGAGAGAGAGAGGGGAGAGAGCAGGACACAGCGTTTTGGAACGGTCAGGTAGAAATAGCCTATGTAGAACAACCATTCCTCTCTGGCATGTAGAATAACGGACTCACATCGCTCTATTCATGCCAGTTCTATCTGCAATTTTCTATAATGTGGCCCTGGTAGGTAGGTATGTTGTCATGATGACACAGGGTGCATTCCGTTCAATTGAACGTTTGCCACGTTGCGTAACGACTTTCCTCAAAGGGTTCTTCGACGATCTTGAACAGACTTTTAGATACGTTTGCTCTGTTTGGTGGGTGTGGCTAGAAGCAATGATTGACATATTTAAAAGGCTGCGTTGCATTTTGAACCCACAACCCACAAGTTTTTTCATCCTTCCCACTTCCCACTTGGTTACGAACACTGCATGAGGCAGGCCTGAACTCATGCTGTGTTCGTAACCAAGTGGGAAGTGGGAATTACCACATACAACTGGGAAAAATCCACTTGAATGGACCTCCAACTGGTAATTACTAGTGGAAAACTCGTCTATCATCCCTGGTCTCTGACTTCTCCTACATGTTGACCTCTGACCTCACCTACTAAGGAAATTACCTGGATAACAGCATTTTCGGCAGCTAAATGTAACAGCAAAACATTTTTTATAAAAAGCTATCTATTAATAGGGTTTTGAACTCTATATTATGTTTACAAGCATGCTAACTGTAATTTTAGTTTATGGTTAATGCAGCTTGTTGGCCATTAGCCAAGGGATTTCTCAACAAGTTCAAAGCATGTGATTGCATCCAACCGGTATTTACAGTGGAAGGGCAAGCTCGCTAGCTTGGAGGCAAGGCGGGAGTCTCTACAGATAGCACGTGGATACGACTGAACGTTTGAAACAAAGTTGTATGATTAGCACAACTCTACTTTGGTCAGCATGCAGGATCTTTAAAATATATATGTTATGATACTTTTTTTGATTGTCACGTACACCAGATAGGTGCGGTGAAATGTGTTGTTTTTCAGCGTCAGTCAAAATAGTAGAGGTACACCTGGTGCAAATTAGATTTTTTCACCATGTCGGATTAGGTATTCGAACCAGCAACCTTTCAGTTACTGGCCTAACACTCTATCTGTAGTCTATCTGTAGTCTATCTGTTGTCTGTTGTCCATATGGTTTAGTTGGTAGCAGTAGTGCAATTGATATTGACAATAATGATAATTCTTACTGATGATCAGCTATTTACACCTGTTGTAAGTAGGAAAAGCAGGAGCAAGAGAAATCGCAATGAGGGTGATGGAGGGATGAATACATCTGGGGAAACATTGAGTGGTGTTGACAGTGTGACCTGCTGTACACTTGAAGTGGTGTTGAGAGTGACCTGCTGTAAACAGTGAGTAGTGTTGACAGTTTAGACCTGCTGGAATACTAAATTGAGTAGTGTTGACAGTAGACCTGCTGTAAACATTGAGTGGTGTTGAGAGTAGACCTGCTGGAACATTGAGTAGTGTTGACAGTAGAGCTGCTGGAAACATTGAGTAGTGTTGACAGTAGAGCTGCTGGAAACATTGAGTGTGTTGACAGTAGAGCTGCTGGAAACATTGAGTAGTGTTGACAGTAGAGCTGCTGGAAACATTGAGTAGTGTTGACAGGTAAAGCTGCTGGAAACATTGAGTAGTGTTGACAGTAGAGCTGCTGGAAACATTGAGTAGTGTTTTACTGAGGATTGGTTTCCGTCTGTCCACTCTACCATAAAGACCTGATTGGTGGAGTGCTGCAGAGATGGTTGACCTTCTGGAAGGTTCTTCCATCTCCACAGAGGAACTCTGGAGCTCTGTCAGAGTGACCATCGGGTTCTTGGTCACCTCCCTGACCAAGGCCCTTTTCCCCTGATTGCTCAGTTTGGCCGGGCGGCCAGCTCTAGGAAGAGTCTTGGTGGTTCTAAACTTCTCCCATTTAAGAATGATGGAGGCCACTGTGTTCTTGGYGACCTTCAATGCTAAATATGTTTTTTGGTACTCTTCCACAGATCTGTGCTACAACACAATCCTGTCTCGAGCGCTACGGACAATTCCTTCGACCTCATGGCTTGGTTTTTGCTCTGACATGCACTGTCAACTGTCAACCTTATATAGACAGGTATGTGCCTTTCCAAATCATGTCCAATCAATTGTATTTACCACAAGTGGACTCCAATCAAGTTGTAGAAACATCTCAAGGATGATCAATGGAAACAGGATGCACCTGAGCTCAATTTCAAGTCTCATAGCAAGGGTCTGAATARMTARGTAAATAAGGTATTTATTTTTATTTATAATMTTTTTGGCTAAAATTTCTAAAAAKCGGTTTTCACTTTGTCATTATGGGGTATTGTGTGTAGATTGATGAGGGAAAATGTATTTAATCAATTTTAGAATAAGTCTGTAATGTAACAAAATGTGGAAAAAGTCAAGGGGTCTGAATACTTTCCAAAGGCACTGTCTCATGCTAACAGAATTCATGCTGTAGACTAACTAGTTTCCAATTGTCACGACTTCTACCAAAGCTACTGACAGCTGTGTTGTTACCCTGTTTGACAGCTGTGTTGTTACCCTGTTTGACAGCTGTGTTGTTACCCAGCTTGACAGCTGTGTTGTTACCCACATGACAGCCCGCTTGGAGTTTGCTAAAGGACTCTGACCATGAGAAACAAGATTCTCTGGTCTGATGAAACTCTTTGAACTCTTTGGCCTGAATGCCAAGRGTCACGTCTGGAAYTAACTTGGCACCATCCCTACGGTGAAGCATGGTGGTGGCAGCATCATGCTGTGGGGATGTTTTCAGCGGAAGGAACTGGGAGACTAGTCAGGATCGAGGGAAAGATGAATGGAGCAAAGTACATAGAGATCCTTGATGAAAACCTGCTCCAGAGCACTCAGGATCTCAGACTGAGGTGAAGGTTCACCTTCCAATAGGACAATGACCCTAAACACACAGCCAAGACAATGCAAGAGTGGCTAACCCTATGCTAAGTACGTGTTGTCACATGTTTCGTTCCAGAGTCTCTGAGGTAGCCAAGAACTTATTGTATCTGGTGAAGGGCGAGTCAAAACGGAAAGGCCTTGTTGGTACAAAAGGAGGGAGCTTCATATGCAACATTTCTCCATGTGGCTTCCCAGCATCCCTGCCCCCTCTCTGAAGAAGAATGTCCCCTCCCACTGTCTCCAGACTGAATGAAACACTGTTGCTCAACACCATCTTGCCTACCGGAGCTTACATCTGTCCAGTCCTTTCAACTCTACAAGGGGTTAGAAATGTTTAAGGGTTTATTTTGACATTGTGTTTGGCATTACGCAATAATTTTATACTTAGTTCATTTAAAATAAGCTTTTGCCAAAAAAACGTARCCTAAACATTTTAAAAATACAAATTTTGCAGCCTTTTGTCTATGGATTTGTGTTGCTTCATTTTTTGTTTTTATGTTTTTAAAAAGAATGCAAGAATGTCTTAAATTKAGCCCCAATACAATGATCCATTACAATGATCCATCTTCCTTCCTGTTTCGAGTAAGAAGATACGATCACTGACCACAAGGTGGCACTATTCAGCTAAAATGTGCGCTTAACTTTGGCCTGAGAAATCCTTCATTATACTTGAATGATTTTTTTACAATTGTCTTATATTCTACTTGCTCAATACATTTGGTTTCAAATAAACACAAACTATCCCATTTGTCTTTACTTTTAGAGATTAGTGGTCAGCCAAGCCTACGTTCAGTCGACTTGTTCAGTGCTTCGTACCAAATGGCACTCCATTCCACACAGTGCACTACTTTTGACCAGAGCCCTATGGCCCCTGGTCAAAATAAGTGGACTATAAAGTTGACTATAAAGTGCCATTTGGGATGCAGACCCTTTTTTAGTCTACGTTCGTACTGTGGTAGCATACCGCATAGGAGACCTAACTTTCATTAGATGACAGAGTGAGGAAGGTGAGGAAACCGGCTTTATGCTAAGAGGGTCTCCCTGGACCACTGGTCCCAGTGTTATGATGTCGTATTAGATCAGTGTGACGTCATATCAGTCTCTGGTCCTATTATTAGGATGGCAGGWAGCCTAGCGTCTAAGAGCGTTGGGCCAGTAACCGAAAAGTCGCTAATTCGAAATCCCCGAGCTGACTAGGTGAAAAATCAGTCGATGTGCCCTTCAGCAAGGCGCTTAACCCTAGTTGCTCTGCATAAGAGCGTCTGCTGTAAATGTTAGGGTGACGATGTCCTATAAGATCAGTGTGACAGCAGCAGACTTCTGACACGGTGCACTATTCCCTTTATAGTGCACTACTTCTAACCAGGACCCATAGGGAATAGGGTGCGATTTGGGATGCAGCCTAGGTCACTTTATAGGCTCATGGAAATACATGAATAGGGACATGGCAACATTAATAGGGACATGGCAACATGAACAGGGACATGGCAACATGAACAGGGACATGGCAACATGAATAGGGACATGGCAACATGAATAGGGACATGGCAACATGAACAGGGACATGGCAACATGAACAGGGAC
>NC_036843.1:24474265-24484159 GCF_002910315.2 Salvelinus sp. IW2-2015
AGGGACATGGCAACATGAACAGGGACATGGCAACATGAACAGGGACATGGCAACATGAATAGGGACATGGAAACATGAACAGGGACATGGCAACATGAATAGGGACATGAACAGGGACATGGCAACATGAATAGGGACATCACAACATGAACAGGGACATGGCAACATGAACAGGGACATGGCAACATGAACAGGGACATGGCAACATGAACAGGGACATAGCAACATGAAGGTGTGTTATCTTTAGCTGTATAAAATGGCCACATCTGAAGAGAAGCATTATAGAGTAGTTCTACTGTACACTGACTATACCAAACATTAGGAATACCTTCCTAATATTGAGTTGCACATAATTCATGTCTCAATTGTCTCAAGGCTTAAAAATCCTTCTTTAACCCGTCTCCTCCCCTTCATCTACACTGATTGAGGTGGATTTAACAAGTGAAATCAATAAAGGGATCATCGCTTTTCACCTGGATTCACCTGGTCAGTCTGTCATGGAACGAGCAGCTGTTCTTAATGTTTTGTGTACTTAGTATATATCGTTCTATACATTTTGAAATGCTTAAATCGGACAAATGTTTTGTATTCCTGCATGAATGGCCTTTTGTATTAAGTCATTCTGATGATTAGTTGGGCCTGGACAGGAAACAGGACATCCACTGCTTTACGTCACTTCATCTGGAGACACCCATATTTCTGGCCTGCCAGTGTTCCTTGATGCCAACTGCCCTACCCTATTGTCGATCCTCAAAATCCCTGAATGTGAGCTCAAGCCGGGCCAACAGGTTGGACCAATCACAGAAGGATTTGAGGGCTTAGTGATGCAAATAGTGTTTTTGGAAGGTAGGGGTGGCGTTTCCTTAAAAGGCAACCTGCTCTGTCAGACCTTTCCTCAATTTCAGGGAAATACTGTTTGCGTTCCAAATGCCTCCCTATTCCCTACAAATCACACTACAGACCCTGGTGAAAAGCAGTGCATTATGGGCCATGGTCAAAAGTAGTGCACTACGGGCCCTGGTGAAAAGCAGTGCACTACAGGCCCTGGTGAAAAGCAGTGCATTATGGGCCATGGTCAAAAGTAGTGCACTATGGGCCATGGTCAAAAGTAGTGCACTATGGGCCCTGGTGAAAAGCAGTGCTCTATGGGCCATGGTCAAAGGTAGTGCACTATGTTGGGGATTAGGGAGCCATTTGGGTTAGAGCCCTGGAGAAGCCAGGTACAAAACAAGAACCAGGGGACCAAAGTAGCAGTGGTGTCACTATCGTGTCATATTTTGGCAAATTACTCTCAATAAACTTCCTCATTTGTTCTGCAAGCTGTTTGGTAGAGGGTTTTTATAACTGAGGGGATCCCTCTAGCCTGGCAGGCACTGTAAATTGCTCGGCGGGTTGTTTTTAATGGGATTATAATGACAGTTATGGTTTACAAGAATTGATGTTTGTGACTTTTATGAGGTGTGAGTGAAGGGGCGGGCCTAGGCCGGGTCATAAAGGTAGCAGGAATGTTAATTGGTGGAGAGGCTGGGGACTACCCGGCCGACCTGCGGTAGTCCTCTTTGTTCTCAAACCTCAGTCCTCAGAACACTCACACTAGGCTTCTGTTGAGGCCGTTAAAGGCCAGGAAACTCATTTAAAATCTGTGACTGACCGCACTGACGCAAGCTCCAACTAGGAGTCTAGGATGACCTGTCGACTTTAATGTGAAGCGGTGTTCATTCTCTAAATGCTCAGATGCGACTGTGCCTCTGCTAGTTATTTTCCCATCATTAACAAATCCCAAAGTGAAATTACATTTGTACACATTTTGAAGCATTGAGTTTTAGTACCAGGGTATCGATAAGGTGATGCCAAAAGCATATTTAGTATAAACTGAAAACCTAAAATAAGATGAGYAGAGAGGATGAGGAGASTATTGAACTTTCCTAGAAGAGAGCAGCTGTTTTATGTACAGGAGAGTAAATCAGCCATCAATCAATTGATCAATCAATCAACCAATCATTATTAGGACAGTCCAATATCAAACGGACCTCAGGGCCAATACTTTGCCTCCTAGTGAAGGTCTAAACACCTGTTGCACAGTCTTTACATTTTGCTGCCTTTAAAATGTTATCTAAAAAGGGATTAAATTCGATTTTTTTCCCCCCCTGCAGATTTACACAACCTGTGAAAGAAAAAAGTATTTTCTGTATTTTCAAGTATTGTGGTGGCAGCATCATGTTATGGGTATGCTTGTCACCAGCAAGGACTGAGGAGTTTATCAGGATCACAAGAAATATGAAAGGAGCAACACCCAGGTAAAAAGTTAGAAGACTTCTGAATACCTAACCCTGGGATGAGCAATTTATTTAGAAAAAAAAATAGATATATGTTGCCTTAACTGTGTGCACAGTTGGTAGAATCTTTTTCAAAATGATTTACAGCTGTAATTGCTGTCAAAGGTGCTTCCACCAAGTATTAACTTTGGGGTGTGTCGAAGACATTCTAAATCAAGATATCTTTGTTTAGAATGTTTTATCAGGCCTTGATTCAATCAGACCGAGCATTGGCAGATATCTGCATAGCAGTGTTGGAGTTGTTGGCGGTTTGGAGGTGTTGGAGGTGTTGGAGGTGTTGGAACTGTTTAGGTGTTGGTGTGTTGGCAGTGTTGGCAGTGTTGGAGGTGTTAGCGGTGTGGCAGTGTTGCGGTGTTGGTGGTGTTGGAGGTGTTGGAGGTGGAACTGCAGTATGAGCTGTCAAACACTGTAGACGAGCGGCTGCTCTTGTCTGCCACAAACCACGCCCTTCCTTACTATCCCTATTGCGTTAGAAGTCAAAACGGCAATAGAAAGTGTAGGCTAATGCATGTTTTCATGTTAATTTGGATGGGGGGGGGGGGTTTAGTCTAATTGAGGTTAGAACATCACGCAATCGAGTGTTTGAACTTGTAACGCAGCTGCATGAACTTCTCTGCCGCTGCATGGGATTGGGATTTGTCAGATAAAAAGTTGGTGATTTCGTTGCATCCAATGGCAGTGTCCCGGATAAACTAATGCAAGGACATTGTGGATTTGACAGCTCCACCTCTGACACAAACAAAAAAAAACACTACCCGGGTGTCGGCGCGCCGGATCTGATAGAATCCAGCCCTTAGTTTAGAACATTTTCTATACTTTTTGTTTCACTTTGAAAATGTGGAGCAGGTTGTGTAAATGTAATTTTAGATTTAAATTTAAGGCAGCAAAATGTGACAACTGTGGCCTTTCACTAGGCCACCGCCAACACTGTATAACTGTATAAATGATCTGAAATCTGCCTGTACATGTGACTTTTTCCTCTATGCAGATGATGCTGCTCTGTTGGTAAGACAAGGGGCGGCAGTCTCTGTATTTTTGTAAACAATAGCTGGTGCACGATATCTAAGGAAGTCTTGAGCTCTTGCTCCCCGAGGTAGAGTTTCTCATGATAAGCTGCAGACCACATTACCTACCGAGAGAGTTTTCATCTATATTCTTTGTAGCTGTTTACATACCATCACAGTCAAAGGCTGGTACTAAGATAGCATTGAATGAGCTGTATTCTGCCATAAGGAAACAAAAAAACGCTCACCCAGAGGCGGCGCTCCTAGTAGCCGGGGACTTTAATGCAGGAAAACTTAAATCTGTTTTACCAAATTTCTATCAGCTGCGTAAATGTGCAACCAGAGGAAAAGAACTCTGGACCACCTATACTCCACACACAGAGATGCATACAAAGCTCTCCCTCGCCCTCCATTTGGCAAATCTGACCATAATTCCATCCTCCTGATCCTGCTCACAAGCATAAATTAAAGCAGGAAGCACCAGTGACTAGATCAATAAAAAAGTGGTCAGATGAAGCAGATGCTAAGCTACAGGACTGTTTTGCTAGCACAGATTGGCATATGTTCCGGGATTCCTCCAGTGGCATTGAGGAGTACACCACATCTGTCATTGGCTTCATCAATAAGTGCATCGATGATGTCATCCCACAAGACCGTACGTACATACCCCAACCAGAAGCCATGGAAGCCATGGATTACAGGCAGCATCCGCACTGAGCTAAAGGCTAGAGCTGCCGCTTTCAAGGAGCAGGACTCTAACCCGGAAGCGTTTTATTTTTTATTTTTTTACTTCACCTTATTAAACCAGGTAAGCTAGTTGAGAACAAGTTCTCATTTACAACTGCGACCTGGCCAAGATAAAGCAAAGCAGTGCGACAACAACAACAACACAGAAATCCTCCGACGAACCATCAACAGGCAAAGCATCAAACAGGACTAAGATCGAGTCGTACTACACCAGCTCTGTTACTTGTCGGATGTGGCAGGGCCTGCTAACCATTACAGACCACAAAGGGAAGCACAGCCGACAGCTGCCCAGTGACACGAGCCTACCGGACGAGCTAAACTACCTCTAGGCAAATAACACTGAAACAGGCATGAGAGCACCAGCTGTACCGGAAGACTGTGTGATCACGCTCTCCGCAGCCGATGTGAGTAAGTAACATTCACAAGGCCGCAGGGCAAGACGGATTACCCGGCGTGTACTGCGAGCATGCACTGACCAACTAGCAAGTGTCTTCACTGACATTTTCAACCTCTCCCTCTCCGAGTCTTTAATAACAACATGTTTTAAGCAGACCACCATAGTGCCTGTGCCCAAGAGCACTAAGGTAACCTGCCTAAATGACTACCGACCCGTAGCACTCACGTCTGTAGCCATGAAGTGCTTTGACAGGCTGGTCATGGCTCACATCAACACCATCATCCCAGAAACCCTAGACCCACTCCAATTTGCATACCGCCCCAACAGATCCACAGATGATGCAGTCTCTATTGCACTCCACACTGCCCTTTCCAGCTAGACAAAAGGAACACCTATGTGAGAATGCTATTCATTGACTACAGCTCAGAGTTCAACACCATAGTGCCCTCAAAGCTCATCAATAAGCTAAGGACCCTGGGACTAAACACCTCCCTCTGCAACTGGATCCTGGACTCCTGACGGGCCGCAACCAGGTTGTAAGATATGGTAACAAACAATCCACCACGCTGATCCTCAACACAGGGCCCCTCAGGGGTGAGTGCTCAGCCCCCTCCTATACTCCCTGTTCACTCATGACTGCATGGCCAGGCACGACTCCAACACCATCATTAAATTTGCCGATGACACAACAGTTGTAGGCCTGATCACCAACAACAACGAGAGCCTATAGGAGGAGGTCAGAGACCTGACCGTGTGGTGCCAGGACAACAACCTCTCCCTCAACGTGATCAAGACAAGGAGATGAGTGGACTACAGGAAAAAGAGGACCGAGTACGCCCCATTCTCATCGACGGGGCTGCAGTGGAGCAGATTGAGAGCTTCAAGTTCCTTGGTGTCCACATCACCAACAGACTAACATGGTCCAAGCACACCATTACAGTTGTGAAGCGGGCACGACAAAACCTATTCCCCCTCAGGAGACTGAAAAGATTTGGCATGGGTCCTCAGATCCTCAAAAGGTTTTACAGCTGCACCATCGAGAGCATCCTGACTGGTTGCATCACTGCCTGGTATGGCAACTGCTCGGCCTCCGACCGCAAGGCACTACAGAGGGTAGTGCGAATGGCCCAGTACATCACCGGGGCCAAGCTTCCTGCTATCCAGGACCTCTATACCAGGCGGTGTCAGAGGAAGGCAAAGATCCCAACCACCCTAGTCATAGACTGTCGCCCTGCTACCACACGGCAATGGTACCGGAGCGCCAAGTCTAGGTACAAGAGGCTTCTAAACAGCTTCTACCCCAAGCCATAAGACTCCTGAAAATCTAGTCAAATGGCTACCCAGACTATTTGCATTGCCCCCCCCCCCCCCCATCTCCACACTACTGCCATGCTCATCTATGCATAGTCACTTTAATTAACTCTACCTACATGTACATACTACCTCAACTAACGATGCCTCCGCACATTGACTCTGTACGGCACCCCCTGTATATATTGTGATGCTTTTTACTGCTTCTCTTTAATGACTTGTTACTTTTATATCTTATTCTTATCTGTATTTTTTTTAAACTGCACTGTCGTTTAGGGCTCGTAAGTAAGCATTTCTCTGTAAGGTCTAGTTGTATTCGGCGCATGTGACTAATAAAATTTGATTTGATTTGAAATGGTTAGATGAACATAAGCTGTCACTTCGCCTTGTAAAAACAGAGTCCACCTTGTTTGTGTAGAAAGTGACACTGATAAAATATCCAGATTTTAAGGTGGTAGTAGGTGATTTAGTAGTCACAGAAAAAGACTCTGTTAAGTATCTTGGATGTTAAGTATCTTGGATGTTAAGTATCTCGGATGTTAAGTATCTTGGATGTTACGTATCTTGGATGTGTTCTAGATAACCATCTGATCAGGAGAGCATGGCACAAAACGTTATCTCCAAAGTGAACCATAGAATTAGGTTCCTGGCAAGAACCTCCAAATATCTGGATAAGAATGCAATGGTGTCATTGACAGTGGCTCTTGTTCAGTGCCACTTCGACTCTGCGTGCTCTTCCTGGTACAATAGTGCCACCAAGATAATTAAAAAATAAATTGCAGACATCTGAGAACAAATTAGTCAGGATTATTCTTCAACTTCCAGCACGTACTCATCTTGACCATTCCCACTTTGAAAGCCTCAGATAACTCAAAGTGGAGGAGAGAGTCTGTCAGATTAAACGGTGTCCTGTTTATAAACTTGTCCCCAGCATGGTCCCCAGGTACCTATGTAACTACTTTAACTCAGTCCGGGACAACCATAACTATTCCACTAGAAGGGATGAAACTGATGTTGTTCCTTCTAGATTTAATAGTGGTACGGAGAAATAAACAGTTTATTAATCATCTGCCATTTTTAGGAATAGTCTTGCTAAGAATTTGAAATGTATACCTTCYATGGGTAGTTTCAAGTTCTCACTGGGGGAAAAATGCTAAATAGTAGCATGTCTCCTAAGTGAGTCGTAAAGATTATAGTACGTGGCTGAGAAGGAAATTCCCCCGGGGARAGCATATGGTCTACGGTGTATATTATGTATCATACTGTGATTGGTTTGTATATACTAGGGATTGATTGTTGTATATATTAAGGGTATGTGAGACAAGGGAGATGTACCTGTCCATAGTTGTTTATTAGGAAATTGAACTGTACCAATTAGCTCATTTTAAGAAACATTTACATTTACATTTACATTTAAGTCATTTAGCAGACGCTCTTATCCAGAGCGACTTACAAATTGGTGCATTCACCTTATGACATCCAGTGGAACAGCCACAACAATTTTGTCTGTCTTTGTGAGTTGCCACTGCAATTCCCAACCTCGCTGCGTTCCCCTCTTCTCCCTACAAAAGGACCACAATGGAAATCATCTGTTGAACTTTATTGTGTTATTCTTGGTGCCTAGCCCTGCTAATATGTACTGTACTGTNGAAATTCCCCCGGGGACAGCATATGGTCTACGGTGTATATTATGTATCATACTGTGATTGGTTTGTATATACTAGGGATTGATTGTTGTATATATTAAGGGTATGTGAGACAAGGGAGATGTACCTGTCCATAGTTGTTTATTAGGAAATTGAACTGTACCAATTAGCTCATTTTAAGAAACATTTACATTTACATTTACATTTAAGTCATTTAGCAGACGCTCTTATCCAGAGCGACTTACAAATTGGTGCATTCACCTTATGACATCCAGTGGAACAGCCACAACAATTTTGTCTGTCTTTGTGAGTTGCCACTGCAATTCCCAACCTCGCTGCGTTCCCCTCTTCTCCCTACAAAAGGACCACAATGGAAATCATCTGTTGAACTTTATTGTGTTATTCTTGGTGCCTAGCCCTGCTAATATGTACTGTACTGTCCTGTACTATCACAGCCTAGGCCTGCTAAGATGTACTGTACTGTACTATCACAACCTAGCCCTGCTAAGATGTACTGCACTGTACTGTCACAGCCTAGCCCTGCTAATATGTACTGTACTGTACTAGCCTAGCCCTGCTAATATGTACTGTACTGTACTATCACAGCCTAGCCCTGCTAAGATGTACTGCACTGTACTATCACAACCTAGCCCTGCTAATATGTACTGTACTGTACTATCACAGCCTAGCTCTGCTAAGATGTACTGCACTGTACTGTACTATCACAGCCTAGCCCTGCAAATATGTACTGCACTGTACTATCACAGCTTAGCCCTGCTAAGATGTACTGCACTGTACTATCACAGCTTAGCCCTGCTAAGATGTACTGTACTGTACTCCACTATCCTTTGCGGCCCTAGTTCTCCTAATAACACAGCTGTGTGCACTACGCCCTTAGCCGTGGTATATTGTCCATATACCACAAACCCCGGAGGTGCCTTATTGCTATTCTAAACTGATTACCAACGTAATTAGAACAGTAAAAAGTACTTTTAAGTCATTCCCGTGGTATACTGTCTGAAATACCACGGCTTTCAGCCAATCAGCATTCTATGGCTCGAACCAGCCGGTTTATAATGCAATATAATACAGCAGGGTTGTGAGTCTCAGAGAGAGAAAGCAGACCTAGTTTTGCACGGGGTCCGGCTGGCCCATCCCAGCGGGCGGAACATTCCCTGTGATAAAATAAAATAAATGTGTATTTGTCACATGCGCCAAATACAACAGGTGTAGACCTTACAGTGACATACTTACTTACAAGCCCTTAACCAACAATGCAGTTTTAAGGGGGGAAAAAGTGTTAAAGTATTTACAAAAAAGTTTTAAAAATAAATAAATGAAAATAAGAAAAGCATTGAGTTCCATCTCTCAGCGTAGATAATCTAATCGTCCTGGTTGTGAGACTGGGCATTGAGTTCCATCTCTCAGCGTAATAATCTAATCTCTGGTTGGTGAGCTGGCATTGAGTTCATCTCTCAGGTACGCACTAATCTGAATCGTGCCTGGTTGTGAGAACTGGGCATTTGAGCTCCATCTCAGCGTAGATAATCTAATCGTCCTGGTTGTGAGACTGGGCATTGAGTTCCCATCTTCAGCGTAATAATCTAATCATCCTGGTTGTGAGACTGGGCATTGAGTTCCATCTCTCAGCGGATAAAAATCTAATCGTCCTGGTTGGTGACCTGGGCATTGAGCTCCATCTCTCAGCGTAGATAATCTAAATCGTCCTGGTGTGAGACTGGGCATTGAGCTCCATCTCTCAGCGTAGGGAAATCTAATCGTCCTGGTTGTGAGACTGGGCATTGAGTTCCATTCTCAGCGTAGATAATCTAATCGTCCTGGTTGTGAGACTGGGGCATTGAGCCATCTCTCAGCGTAAGATAATAATCGTCCCTGGTTGTGAGACTGGGCCATGTAGTCCCATCTCTCAGCGTAGATAATCTAATGTCCCTGGTTGTGAGACTGGCATTGAGTTCCATCTTCAGCGTGATATCTAACGTCCTGGTTGGAGACTGGCTTGACCTTCCTCTCTCAGCGTAAGAGGAATTAATGTCCTGTTGTGAGATGGGCATTGACCTCTCTCAGCAGTAATCTAATCGTTCCCTGGTGGTGAGACTGGGCATTGAGCTCCATCTCTCAGGGTGAAGATTTAAATCGTTGGTTGTGAGGACTGGGGCTTCTTACCCATCTTCTCAGAGTAGGGCTAACCGTCCTGGTTGGAGAACTGGGCTGATCTGTATGGATAGGAGTCTCAGCTGAGCTAATCTACGTTGTAAGAGGCGGCATTTGCGTCTTTCCATGGACGTATCTATCCCGTTTTCTCTGGTCATTCCCTATATAGACCACAGGATCTGGTCATTCCCTAATAGAGACACACAGGCTCTGGTCATTCCCTATATTAGACACAGGACTCTGGTCATTCCTATATAGACCAACAGGACATCTGGTCATTC
>NC_036843.1:24486582-24491676 GCF_002910315.2 Salvelinus sp. IW2-2015
GAGGAGATCAGAGTCCTGTTTGTTATCTAGGGATGACGCCGAGTCTGTGTCTATCATAGGGAGCCCAGAGTCCTGTTGTCTATATAGGGAATGCCAGAGTCCTGTTGTCTATATAGGGAATGACCAGAGTCTGTTGTCTATATAGGGAATGAACCGAGTCCTGTTGCTATATAGTGGGAGTGCAGCCTATTGCAATGAATGTGGAATAGTATTCATGCTATGTGGAGCAGGACATCAGTAACTGTAAGAGATTTAGAGACATCTGTGATACACAGATGGGACAGGTTCATCATACCACAGCGGTGAGACCATGTTGAAATACCCTTCTTGGGAATTACAGCATTTTAACACCGTTGAATCTCCGGGTGGCGCAGTGGTCTAGGGCACTGCATCGCAGTGCTAGCTGCGCCACCAGAGTCTCTGGGTTCGCGCCCAGGCTCTGTCGCAGCCGGCGCAACCGGGAGATCCGTGGGGCGACGCACAATTGGCTAGCGTCGTCGGGTTAGGGAGGGTTTGGCCGGTAGGTGAGGGAGGGTTTTGGCCGGTAGGGATATCCTTGTCTCAGTATGTAAAAATGTAATAAAATGTATGCACTCTACTGTAAGTCGCTCTGGATAAGAGCGTCTGCTAAATGACTAAAATGTAAAAATTATATGATAAGTGGCAGTATATGTATTAATATGTATGTATGTATGAATAGTGTCTCATATCCAATTGACAACTCGTATCCATAGTTCCATAGGATATACAAATGTAAACAGATTCCATTTATTCACACCATGTGGTGATTTCTGTTAAGTTTTCACCAATTACGAAGCGTGGAATATGCAAGCCTATCTCCTAATCAGTCATTTCCTCGGGAAACGTTCCTTTAAAAAACAAGTTTGGAGTAGCCAAGGTGGGTGATAACCACTACACCCAGGGTTAAGAATGGAGCAGCGGGGTGATAACCACTACACCAGGGTTAAGATGGAGCAGCGGGATGATAACCACTACACGCCAGGGTTAAGATGGAGCAGCCGGGACTGATAACCACTACACCCAGGGTTAAGATGGAGCAGCGGGGTGATACCCAGGGTTAAATGGAGCAGCGGGGTGATACCCAGGGTTAAGATGGCGCGCGGGGTGATAACCACTCACCCAGGGTTAAGATGGAGCAGCGGGGTGATAACCACTACACCCAGGGTTAAGATGGAGCAGCGGGTGATAAATACACCACCAGGGTTAGATGGACAGCGGGTGATACCACTTACACCCAGGGTTAAGATGGAGCAGCGGGGTGATAACCACTACACCAGGGTTAAGATGGAGCAGCGGGGGTGATTACCATCCAGGGTTAGATGGAGCAGCGGGGTGATACCCACTACACCCAGGGTTAAGATGGAGCAGCTGGTGATACCCACTACACCCAGGGTTAAGATGGGCAGCGGGGTGATACCCAGGTTAAGATGGAGCAGCGGGTGATAACACTACACCCAGGGTTAGTGGGGCAGCGGGGTGATAACCACTACACTCCAGGGTTAAGATGAGCAGCGGGGTGATAACCACTACACCCAGGGTTAAGATGGGGAAGCGGGGTGATAACCACTACACCAGGGTTAAGATGAAGCAGCGCGGGCGGTGATAACCACTACACCAGGGTTAAGATGGAGCAGCGGGTGATACCCAGGGTTAAGATGGGCAGCGGGGTGATAACCACTACACCAGGGTTAAGATGGAGGCAGCGGGGTGATAACCACTACACCAGGGTTAAGATGGAGCAGCGGGGTGATACCCAGGGTTAAGATGGAGCAGCGGGGTGATAACCACTACACCAGGGTAGATGGAGCGCGGGTGATACACTACATCCCAGGGTTAGTGGAGCAGCGGGGTGGATAACCACTACAGCAGGGTTAAGATGGAGCAGCGGGTGTGATAAACACTACACCCGGGTAAGATGGGCAGCGGGTGATAACCACTACACCAGGGTTAAGATGGAGCAGCGGGGTGATGAACCTACTAACCAGGTAAATGGAGCGCTAATTAACCACTACCCAGGTTAAGATGGAGCACGGGGATAAACTACCCAGGGTTAAGATGGGGCAATCCTATACACACACTATCACACACTATCACACACTATCACACACTGTCACACACTGAGAGAGATGGAGGAGGGCAGATGAGGGAGGGGGGTCAAGGCAGAGGGCACAGGGGCAAGAAACACTCTCTGGACCTCACTGGTCTGTCTGGCCAGGGAATGACAGGGCAGTTGTGTGGTGTGTGTGTGGTGTGTGTGTGTGTGTGTGTGTGTGTGTGTGTGTGTGTGTGTGTGTGTGTGTGTGTGTGTGTGTGTGTGGTGTGGTGGTGTGTGTGTGTGTGTTTGTGTGTGTTGTGTGTGTGTGAGAGAGAGAGAGAGAGAGATGGTCTCAAAGATAAAGAGTGAAGGTGGGGTGGGGGGGTCGACATTCTGTGATTACTGAACCCTGTCGTTGAGATAGACCCCCCTAGATAAATACGTGTCTCTATGGGACTGTAAACATGACATATTATTATTATTGTAAACAAATTAGGATACTTAGGCCAGGCTTCAATCCAAGTCGTGTTATAGAGTAACGCATTGCTCTTGACTTTTAAGGGGTAATTTACGCTTCACACTACATGCGCAAGTGTTTACCGTGAATGCGATCTTCTGCTGAGTGATCCGTACAGTGAGCTACGCTATAACAGCACATTGGATTGAATACCAGCCTAAATTCAGCCTACATGCGCAGCATTTACCGTGAATACGATCTTCTGCTGAGTGATCCGTACAGTGAGCTACGCTATAACAGCACATTGGATTGAATACCAGCCTAAATTCAGCCTAAGTGCGCAGCATTTACCGTGAATACGATCTCCTGCTGAGTGATCCGTACAGTGAGCTACGCTATAACAGCACACTGGATTGAATACCAGCCTAAATTCAGCCTACGTTGGAACAGCGTTGCGAAGCGATCTCCCGAAACCGACATAGAAATATCTATCCTGAGACCAAATATCTTAGTAGAGAGATGCTTGGAGTTGCTTGTAACATCATTTCCCACTAGATGGCAGTACTGAGAAAGGTAAACTTCATCAAGACATCCTGGAATCTGTAGCCGTTAGGTTTTTTGCTGCTATTTATCACCTCTGACCTGCTGCGAGAGATCAAAACAAACCCCACCGTCTAAAGGTCTCACGTGATGTGTTTATATATTCACTGTAATACGTCCCACATTGTCTCAACATTTGTTACAGGTTGAGTATGAATGTGTTAGTGTAAGAATGTGCCCGATAGTGTTCCCATGAATTACCTTTCAACGTCAGCAGGCCTTTAAATTAACCAGAGCTCCCTGTCAAGGGGGTGGTGTGTGTGTGTGTGTGTGTGTGTATGTATGTATGTCTCAGTCAAGGCTGAGGAGAGGAGAACGTTCCCTGACCCCACCCCCAGACTCTTTGTCACCATTGTGATTGGTAGACTAAACAGCAGACAATATTCACCAGATCCCAAGCCCCTACGCGTTGGATCATTAAAACATGAAGATGTTCAACAAACGGGAAGCAAAACTCTGAACCCAAAGCGTCCGTTGGGTGTTCCGACCTGGTTAGGAACTGTTGGGTGTTCCGACCTGGTTAGGAAGTCGTTGGGTGTTCCCGACCTGGTTAGGAACTCGTTGGGTGTTCCGACCTGGTTAGGATTCGTTGGGTGTTCCGACCTGGTTAGGAATTCGTTGGGTGTTCCGACCCTGGTTAGGAATCGTTGGGTGTTCCGACCTGGTTAGGAACTAGTTGGGTGTTCCGACTTGCTGTTCATTCAGTTACACTAGTTGAACATAACAGACAGTAACTAACCAATGAGAGAAGAGAACAACAGCAAACACTGAGGGCCTTGAAAACTGGACTTAGACAAAGTGGCTAACAAATGGAACCCTATTCCCTATTTAGGGCATTACTTTAGACAAGGGTGCTCTCCCTATATAGTGCACTACTTTTGACCAGAGCCCTCTTCCCTACATAGTGCACAACTTTTGACCAGGGCCCATGCTTCAGAGATGGCAGCTAGTTTTGTGACTCACGTGACATTCAATTACACTATTTGAACATACAGTGGGGAGAACAAGTATTTGATACACTGCCGATTTTGCAGGTTTTCCTACTTACAAAGCATGTAGAGGTCTGTAATTTTTATCATAGGTACACTTCAACTATGAGAGACGGAATCTAAAACAAATCCAGAAAATCACATTGTATGATTTTAAGTAATTAATTTGCATTTTATTGCATGACATAAGTATTTGATACATCAGAAAAGCAGAACTTAATATTTGGTACAGAAACCTTTGTTTGCAATTACAGAGATCATACGTTTCCTGTAGTTCTTGACTAGGTTTGCACACACTGCAGCAGGGATTTTGGCCCACTCCTCCCTACAGATCTTCTCCAGATCCTTCAGGTTTCGGGGCTGTCGCTGGGCAATACGGAGTTTCAGCTCCCTCCAAAAGATTTTCTATTGGGTTCAGGTCTGGAGACTGGCTGGCCACTCCAGGACCTTGAGATGCTTCTTACGGAGCCACTCCTTAGTTGCCATGGCTGTGTACTTCGTGTCGTTGTCATGCTGGAAGACCCAGCCACGACCCATCTTCAATGCTCTTACTGAGGGAAGGAGGTTGTTGGCCAAGATCTCGCGATACATGGCCCCATCCATCCTCCCCTCAATACGGTGCAGTCGTCCTGTCCCCTTTGCAGAAAAGCACCCCAAAGAATGATGTTTCCACCTCCATGCTTCACGGTTGGGATGGTATTCTTGGGGTTGTACTCATACTTCTTCTTCCTCCAAACACGGCGAGTGGAGTTAGACCAAAAGCTTATTTTTGTCTCATCAGACCACATGACCTTCTCCCTTCCTCCTCTGGATCATCCAGATGGTCATTGGCAAACTTCAGACAGGCCTGGACATGCACTGGCTTAAGCAGGGGACCTTGCGTGCGCTGCAGGATTTTAATCCATGACGGCGTAGTGTGTTACTAATGGTTTTCTTTGAGACTGTGGTCCCAGCTCTCTTCAGGTCATTGACCAGGTCCTGCCGTGTAGTTC
>NC_036843.1:24491701-24503459 GCF_002910315.2 Salvelinus sp. IW2-2015
AATTACGACGCTATGCGGAACATATCCATCCACGTGATCGAAGCAATCTTTAAGCGTGGAATCCGATTGGTCGGACCAGTTTTGAACAGACCTGAGCACGGGCACTTCCTGTTTTAGTTTCTGTCTATAGGCTGGGAGCAACAAAATGGAGTCGTGGTCAGATTTTGCCGAAAAAGAGGCGGGGAGGGCTTTATATGCGTTGCGGAAGTTAGAATAACAATGATCCAGGGTTTTACCAGCCCGGGTCACACATTCGATATGCTGATAAAATTAGGGAGCCTTGTTTTCAGATAGCCTTGTTAAAATCACCAGCAACAATAATGCAGTCTCAGGATATGTGGTTTACAGTTTACATAGAGTCAAATGAAGTTCTTTCAGGGCCGTCAATGTGTCTGCTTGGAGGGGGGGGGGGGGGGGGGATATACACGACTGTGATTATGATCGAAGAGAATTCTCTTGGTAGATATAGCGGTCGGCATTTGATTGTAAGGAATTCTAGGTCAGGTGAACAAAAGGACTTGAGTTCCTGTATGTTGTTATGATCACACCACGTCTCTGTAATCATAAGGCATACACCCCCACCTTTCTTCTTACCAGAGAGATGTTTGTTTCTGTGGCGCGATGCGTGTAGAAGCCAGGTGGCTGTACCGACTCTGATGACGTATCCCGAGTGAGCCATGTTTCCGTGAAACAAAGAACCTTACATCTATGATGTCTCTCTGGAAGGCAACCCATGCTCGGATTTCGTCTACCTTGTTGTCAAGAGACTGGACATTGGCGATAGTATGCTCGGGAGTGAGCGCGATGTGCCCGTCTACGGAGCCTGACCAGAAGACCGCTCCATCTGCCCCTTCTGCGGCGCCGTTGTTTTGGGTCGCCTGCTGGGATCTGATCCATTGTCCTGGGTGGTGACCAAACAGAGGATCCGCTTCGGGAAAGTCATATTCTGGTCGTAATGTTGGTGTGACGTTGCTCTTATATCCAATAGGTCCTCCCGATTTATGTAATAAAATCTCATTTTTCCTGGGTAACAATGTAAGAAATAACACATAAAAAACGAAATACTGCATAGTTTCCTAGGAACGCGAAGCAAGGCGGCCATCTCTGTCGGCGCCGAAGTAGAGAAAGTCGTTGGGTGTTCCGACCTGGTTAGGAAGTCGTTGGTGTTCCACTGGTTAGGAAGTCGTTGGTTCCGACGGGTTAGGAAGTCGTTGGGTGTTCGACCTGTTAGGAATCGTTGGTTCCGACCTGGTTAGGAAGTCGTTGGGTGTTCCGACCTGGTTAGGAACTCGTTGGTGTGCCGACCTGGGAGGAAGTCGTTGGTGTTCCGACCTGGTTAGGAACTAGTTGGGTGTTCCGACCTGGTTAGGAAGTCGTGTTGGGTGTTCGACCTGGTTAGAATCGTTGGTGTTCCGACCTGGTTAGGAATTCGTTGGGTGTTCCGACCTGGTTAGGAATTCGTGTGTTCGACTGGTAGGAGTCGTTGGGTGTTCCGACCTGGTTAGGAACTAGTTGGGTGTTCCGACTTGCTGTTCATTCAGTTACACTAGTTGAACATAACAGACAGTAACTAACCAATGAGAGAAGAGAACAACAGCAAACACTGAGGGCCTTGAAACTGGACTTAGACAAAGTGGCTAACAAATGGAACCCTATTCCCTATTTAGGGCATACTTTAGACAAGGGTGCTCTTCCCTATATAGTGCACTACTTTTGACCAGAGCCTCTCTCCCTACATAGTGCACAACTTTTGACCAGGGCCCATGCTTCAGAGATGGCAGCTAGTTTTGTGACTCACGTGACATTCAATTACACTATTTGAACATACAGTGGGGAGAACAAGTATTTGATACACTGCCGATTTTGCAGGTTTTCCTACTTACAAAGCATGTAGAGGTCTGTAATTTTTATCATAGGTACACTTCAACTATGAGAGACGGAATCTAAAACAAAAATCCAGAAAATCACATTGTATGATTTTTAAGTAATTAATTTGCATTTATTGCATGACATAAGTATTTGATACATCAGAAAAGCAGAACTTAATATTTGTACAGAAACCTTTTTTGCAATTACAGAGATCATACGTTTCCTGTAGTTCTTGACTAGTTTGCACACACTGCAGCAGGATTTTGCCCACTCCTCCCTACAGATCTTCTCCAGATCCTTCAGGTTTCGGGGCTGTCGCTGGGCAATACGGAGTTTCAGCTCCCTCCAAAGATTTTCTATTGGGTTCAGGTCTGGAGACTGGCTAGGCCACTCCAGGACCTTGAGATGCTTCTTACGGAGCCACCTCCTTAGTTGCATGGCTGTGTACTTGCTGTCGTTGTCATGCTGGAAGACCCAGCCACGACCCATCTTCAATGCTCTTACTGAGGGAAGGAGGTTGTGCCAAGATCTCGCGATACATGGCCCCATCCATCCTCCCCTCAATACGGTGCAGTCGTCCTGTCCCCTTTGCAGAAAAACATCCCCAAAGAATGATGTTTCCACCTCCATGCTTCACGGTTGGGATGGTATTCTTGGGGTTGTACTATACTTCTTCTTCCTCCAAACACGGCGAGTGGAGTTAGACCAAAAAGCTCTATTTTTGTCTCATCAGACCACATGACCTTCTCCCATTCCTCCTCTGGATCATCCAGAATGTCATTGCAAACTTCAGACAGGCCCGGACATGCACTGGCTTAAGCAGGGGGACCTTGCGTGCGCTGCAGGATTTTAATCCATGACGGCGTAGTGTGTTACTAATGGTTTTTCTTGAGACTGTGGTCCCAGCTCTCTTCAGGTCATTGACCAGTCCTGCCGGTGTAGTTCCTGGCTGATCCCTCACCTTCCTCATGATCATTGATGCTCCACGAGGTGAGATCTTGCATGGAGCCCCAGACCAGGGTGATTGACCGTCCATCTGAACTTCTTCCATTTTCTAATAAATTGGCCAACAGTTTTTCCTTCTCACCAAGCTGCTTGCCAATTGTCCTGCAGCCCATCCCAGCCTTGTGCAGGTCTACAATTTTATCCCTGATGTCCTTACACAGCTCTCTGGTCTTGGCCATTGTGAGAAGGTTTGGAATCTGTTTTGATTGAGTTGTTGGACAGGTGTCTTTTATACAGGTAACGAGTTCAAACAGGTGCAGTTTAATACAGGTAATGAGTGGAGAACAGGAGGCTTCTTAAAGAAACAAAACAGGTCTGTGAGAGCCGGAATTCTTACTGGTTGGTAGGTGATCAAATACTTATGTCATGCAATAAAATGCAAATTAATTATTTAAAAATCATACAATGTGATTTCTGATTTTTGGTTTTTAGATTCCGTCTCTCACAGTTGAAGTGTACCTATGATAAAAATTACAGACCTCTACATGCTTTGTAAGTAGGAAAACCTGCAAATCGGCAGTGTATCAAATACTTGTTCTCCCCACTGTATCAGAACTGTAGAAAGACTTATGTTGAAATAGAATCAGCAGTCGATAGGACCAGTCCATAAGGACCCTTTCCTACACCACATTAATGAAGCCTGCTCTTGAACCTGATTCAGAGATCCAGTTAGTTTGCCTCATTACTTCCTCTCACACTTGTGATTCCTCAGTGGCTTCAGAGAGGACCCTCAGAGGGCGTCAAATTAACATCAACATTCCAGTCTAGTGGCCCTTGTCTGTTCTGTTCTTCTCTGTTTTTTCTGTTCTGTCTGTCTGTTGTCTGTCTGTCTGGTCTGTTCTGTCTGTCGTCTGTCTGTCTTGGTCTTGTCTGTCTGTGTTTGTTTACTGCCTTAATAATGCTAGGACACATCACAGTTCAGCTGGAGTGTGTGTTGTGTGTGTGTGTGTGTGTGTGTGTGTGTGTGTGTGTGTGGTGTGTGTGTGTGGTGTGTGTGTGTGTGTGTGTGTGTGTGTGTGTTGTGTGTGTTGTGTGTGTGTGTTGTGGTGTGCATGCATGCGTGTGTGCGTGTGTGTGTGTGTGTGTGGTGTGTGTGGGCGCTATTGGGTTTCCTAACCAGGTCGGAACACCCAACGAGTTCCTAACCAGGTCGGAACACCCAACGAATTCCTAACCAGGTCGGAACACCCAACGACTTCCTAACCAGGTCGGAACACCCAACGACTTCCTAACCAGGTCGGAACACCCAACGACTTCCTAAACAGGTCGGAACACCCAACGACTTCCTAACCAGGTCGGAACACCCAACGACTTTCTCTACTTCCGGCGCCGACAGAGATGGCCGCCTCGCTTCGCGTTCCTAGGAAACTATGCAGTATTTTGTTTTTTTATGTGTTATTTCCCACATTGTTACCCCAGGAAAAATGAGATTTTATTACATAAAGTCGGGAGGAACTATTGGATATAAGAGCAACGTCAACTCACCAACATTACGACCAGGAATATGACTTTCCCGAAGCGGATCCTCTGTTTGGTCCACCGCCCAGGACAATGGATCAGATCCCAGCCGGCGACCCAAAACAACGGCGCCGCAGAAGGGGCAGACGGAGCGGTCTTCTGGTCAGGCTCCGTAGACGGGCACATCGCGCTCCACTCCCGAGCATACTACTCGCCAATGTCCAGTATCTTGACAACAAGGTAGACGAAATCCGAGCAAGGGCTGCCTTCCAGAGAGACATCATAGATTGTAAGGTTCTTCGTTTCACGGAAACATGGCTCACTCGGAATACGTCATCAGAGTCGGTACAGCCACCTGGCTTCTACACGCATCACGCCGACAGAAACAAACATCTCTCTGGTAAGAAGAAGGGTGGGGGTGTATGCCTTATGATTAACGAGACGTGGTGTGATCATAACAATACACAGGAACTCAAGTCCTTTTGTTCACCTGACCTAGAATTCCTTACAATCAAATGCCGACCGCATTATCTACCAAGAGAATTCTCTTCGATCATAATCACAGTCGTGTATATCCCCCCCCCCTCCAAGCAGACACATTGACGGCCCTGAAAGAACTTCATTTGACTCTATGTAAACTGTAAACCACATATCCTGAGGCTGCATTTATTGTTGCTGGGGATTTTAACAAGGCTAATCTGAAAACAAGGCTCCCTAAATTTTATCAGCATATCGAATACGTGAACCGGGCTGGTAAAACCCTGGATCATTGTTATTCTAACTTCCGCAACGCATATAAAGCCCTCCCCCGCCCTCTTTTCGGGAAAATCTGACCACGACTCCATTTTGTTGCTCCCAGCCTATAGACTGAAAATAAAACAGGAAGCGCCCGTGCTCAGGTCTGTTCAACGCTGGTCCGACCAATCGGATTCCACGCTTCAAGATTGCTTCGATCACGTGGACTGGGATATGTTCCGCATAGCGTCGAACAATAACATTGATGAATACGCTGATTCGGTAGGCAAGTTTATTAGCAAGTGCATCGGTGATGTTGTACCCACAGCGTCTATWAAAACATTCCCCAACCAGAAACCGTGGATTGATGGCAGCATTCGTGCAAAACTGAAAGTGCTTTTAGTCAGGGGCAAGGTGACCGGAAACATGACCGAAAAACCAACAGTGTAGCTATTCCTCCGCAAGGCAATCAAACAAAGTTAAGCATCAGTATAGAGACAAAGTAGAGTTGCAATTCAACGGCTCAAGACACACCAGGTATGGTGCAGGGTCTACATCAATCACAGACTACAAAATAAAAACCAGCCCCGTCGCGGTACCACGATGTCTTGCTCCCAGACAAACTAAACAACTCTTTGCTCGCTGTTGAGGACAACACAGTGCCACTGACATGGGCCCGCTCCCAAAACCTGTGGGCTTCCTTCACTGCAGCCAACGTGAAGTAAAACATTTAAACGTGTTAACCTCGCAAGGCTGCCGGCCCAGACGGCATCCCAGCCGTGTCCTCACGAGGATGTGAAAGACCAGCTGGCTGGTGTGTTTTTACGGACATTTACAAATCAATCCTATCCCAGTCTACTGTTCCCATATGCTTCAAGAGCTATGCATGTTCCTTTTCCCAAGAAAGCGAAGGTAACTGAGCTAAATGACTATCGCCCCGTAGCACTCACATCCGTGCATCATGAAGTGCTTTGAGAGACTAGTCAAGGACCATATCACCCACCTCATCTGACACCCTACGACCACTCCCATTTGCTACCGTCCAATAGTCCACAGATGACGCAATCGCATCACAACTGCACACTGCCCTAACCCATCTGGACAAGAGGAATAGCTATGTAAGAATGCTGTCTTACATCGACTACAGCTCAGCATTTAACACCATAGTAACCCTCCAAACTCGTCATTAAGCTCGAAACCCTGGGTCTCAACCCCGCCTGTGCAACTGGGTCCTGGACTTCCTGACGGGCTGCCCCCAGTTGGTGAGGATAGGTAACAACATCTCCACCCCGCTGATCCTCAACACTGGGGCCCCACAAGGTGGCTTCTCAGCACTCTCCTGTATCCCTGTTCACCCATGGACTGCGTGGCCATGCACGCTCAAGTCAATCATCAAGTTTGCAGACGACACTACAGTGGGTAGGCTTGATTACCAACAACGACGAGACGGCTACAAGGAGGAGGTGAGGGCCCTGGAGTGTGGTTGTAGGAAATAACCTCACACTCAATGTCACAAAACAAAGAGATGATCGGGACATCAGGAAACAGCAGAGGGAGCACCCCTATCCACAATGACGGGACAGTAGTGGAGAAGGTGAAAGTTTTAAGTTCGTCGGTGTACACATCACAGACAAACTGAAATGATCCACCCACACAGACAGCGTGGTGAAGAAGGCACAGCAGCGAGGCTGAAGAAATTTGGCTGTCACCAAAACACTCACAAACTTCTACAGATGCACAATCGGAGCATCTTTGTCGTGCTGTATCACTCCTGGTACGGGCAACTGCTCCGCCCACAACCGTAAGGCTCTCCAGAGGGTAGTGAGGTCTGCACAACGCGATCACCGGGGGCAAACTACCTGCCCTCCAGGACACCTACACCACAATGTCACAGGAAGGCCAAAAAGATCATCAAGGACAACAACCACCCGAGGCACTGCCTGTTCAGCCGCTACCATCCAGAAGGCGAGGTCAGTACAGGTGTACAAAGCGGGACCGAGAGACTGAAAAACCGCTTTCTATCTCAAGGCCATCAGACTGTTAAACAGCCACACTAACATTGAGTGGCTGCTGCCAACATACTGACTCAAATTCCAGCCACTTTAATAAGGAAAAAAATTGTGTGTAAAATGTATCACTAGCCACTTTAAACAATGCCACTTTATATAATGCTTACATACCCTACATTACTGCATCCATATGATTACTGTACTCTATACCATCTACGCATCTTGCCTATGCCGTTCGGCCACTCGCATCATTATAATATATATTTCATGTACATATCTATTCATTCTTTACACTTGTGTGTGTATAGGTAGTTGTGAAAGTTAGGGTAGATTACTGTTTAGATATTACTGCATGGTCAGAAACTAGAAGCACAAGCATTTCGCTACACTCGCATAACATCTGCAAACCATGTGTGTAAGGTTGGCCTCTCCTCTTCAACCGAAAAGGAGGAGTATTGAGGGAACCAAGGCGCAGCGGGTTGTGAACAACATAATATTTATTAAAGCAAGACAAAACACGAACTTCACTACTAACTAACAAAACAACAAACGGAGTAGACAGACTGAACGACGAACTTACATTAAACACGAGAACGCACGAACAGGGAAAATGAGCCTACAACATAAAGAATGACGATGTACACAACACAACCGAACAGTTCCCGTATGGTGCGACAAACACTGACACAGGAGACAACCACCCACAACGAACACTGTGAAACAACCCCTACCAAATATGACCTCAATTAGAGGAACGCCCAAACACTGCCTCTAATTGAGAAGCCATACCAGGCAACCCTAAACCAACATAGAAACAGAAAAATAGAAGTGCCCACCCAAACTCACGGTCCTGACCAACTAACACATAAAACAAACTAACAGAAATAGGAGTCAGGAACGTGACAGTGTATTGTGACAAATACAATTTTATTTTATTTTATTTGACCAGGTCGGAATCAGGCTGGAATAGTGGCACATACTAAAGAGGTCTATTCTTTTACTTTATGTTCCTATTCTAATCTTTTACTATTTCTTACCGTTGTTGAATTGTCCAGATGGAAACTGCAATTAAGCATTTAGTTGGCACAACGTAATATCTATTGTTAATCCTGTCATAAGACTAATAAGACTTTGACGATCTTGATAGTTCTGAATTTCGTCTCTATCAAAATGTATGGTCGGAAAGGAAAAAAAACAGTACGACCTTGGAGATTGAACCGGACTGGAACCCCCATTCTAGTCCACCAGACGGCCCAACTCCCCTCCCCCCCCATTCACGTCCGACATGTGCCAATTGAACTTCCTACGTCTCCAAGTTGATAACAAGGCCTCTTGAGCCTCGCGGCTAATCAACCGAAGGAGAAGATAGCAGAGGAAAAGAGAAGGAAGTCTGTGGATGGAGAGATGTCTTTCTCCTCTTCGTTTTTCCATTTCTCTTATCTGAGCCTCTCTCTGCAGGGGATGCGGGGGGCCTAATAGCCTGCATGGGGGCTGCGGGGCTGCTCCTACATACCAGTACTCTGGCTGAAACGTCCTGATAAATCATACAGCGCCATGTTCCCCCCAGAGGAACCGGAAACAAGTCTCTCCTCTGTGCCCTGCAAAGCGACCCCAGTGATCTGTACTGGGCTGATTGGAGTGCACTGCAGTGGTTCTCTCTGGGATTCTCCCTCTTTCTACTTCCTCGTAGGCACTTTTGCAGGGGCTTTACCCAAGGTGCCCTGCAGGTTGAAATGGGCCCTGACCCCATCCTCTAATGATCTGGCAGCACTTTTAGTTGGGTAATGTACAGGAAAACAGCTATAGCCTCTATGCTCGCTTCGAGGCAAGTAACACTGAAACATGCATGAGAGCACCAGCTGTTCCAGACAACTGTGTGATCACGCTCTCCGCAGCCGATYTGAGTAAGACCTTTAGACAGGTCAACATTCACAAGGCTGCAGGGCCAGACGGATTACCAGGACGTGTACTCCGAGCATGCGCTGACCAACTGGAAAGTGTCTTCACTGACATTTTCAACCTCTCCCTGTCCGAGTCTGTAATACCAACATGTTTCAAGCAGACCACCATAGTCCCTGTGCCCAAGAACACTAAGGTAACCTGCCTAAATGACTACCGACCCGTAGCACTCACGTCTGTAGCCATGAAGTGCTTTGAAAGGCTGGTCATGGCTCACATCAACACCATTATCCCACAAACCCTAGACCCACTCCAATTTGCATACCGCACCAACAGATCCACAGATGATGCAATCTCTATTGCACTCCACACCTTTCCCACCTGGACAAAAGGAACACCTATGATAGAATGCTATTCGTTGTACGTGCCCAGTCCCCTCCTGTACTCCCTGTTCACTCATGACTGCACGGCCAGGCACGACTCCAACACCATCGTTCAGTTTGCTGATGACACAACTGATCACCGACAACGATGAGACAGCCTATAGGGAGGAGGTCAGAGACCTGACCGTGTGATGAAAAGACAACAACCTCACCCTCAACGTGATCAAGACGAAGGAGATGACTGTGGGCTACAGAAAAAGGAGGACCGAGCACGCCCCCATTCTCATCGACGGGGCTGCAGTGGAGCAGGTTGAGAGCTTCAAGTTCCTTGGCGTACACATCACCAACAAACTAACATGGTCCAAGCACACCAAGACAGTTGTGAAAAGGGCACGACAAAACCTATTCCCCTTCAGGAGACTTGAAAGATTTGGCATGGGTCCTCAGATCCTCAAAAGGTTTTACAGCTGCACCATCGAGAGCATCCTGACGGGTTGCATCACTCCCTGGTATGGCAACTGCTCGGCCTCCGACCGCAAGGCACTACAGAGGGTAGTGCATACCGCCCAGTACATCACCGGGGCCAAGCTTCCTGCCATCCAGGACCTCTATACCAGCCGGTGTCAGAGGAAGGCCCTAAAAATTGTCYAAGARTCCAGCCACWCCAGTCATAGACTGTTCTCTCTGCTACCGCACAGCAAGCGGTACCGGAGCTCCAAGTCTAAGTCCAAGAGGCTTCTAAACAGCTTCTACCCCCAAGCCATAAGACTCCTGAATATCTAGTCAAATGGCTACCCAGACTACTTGCATTGCCTCCCCCCTCCCCACCCTCTTCTACACTGCTGCTACTCTCTGTTATTATCTATGCATAGTCACTTTTACAACTCTACCTACATGTACATATTACCTCAACTAACCGGTGCCCCCGCACATGGACTCTGTATCGGTACCCCCCCTGTATATAGTCTCACTATTGTTATTTTACTGCTGCTCTTTAATTACTTGTTACTTTTATCTCTTATTCTTATCTGTATCTTTTTACTACATTGTTGGTTAGGGGCTTGTAAGTAAGCATTTCACTGTAAGGTACCTGTTGTATTCGGCGCATGTGACTAATACAATTTGATTAGATTTGATGAACACACACACCATACAAAACACACACACATGAACACACACACCATTAAACACATACATATGAACACACACACACATGAACACACACACATGAACACACACACATGAACACACACACCATTAAACACATACATACGTCTCTGAGCCGTCTCTTAGTCGTCTCTTAGTCCTCTCTTAGCCGGTCTCTTAGTCGTCTCTAGCAGCCTACGTCTCTTAGTCGTCTCGTTAGCCGTCTCTTTAGTCGTCTCTGAGCCGTCTCTTACGTCGTCTCTTAGCATGTCTCTGTGGTGAATATTGGTGAGTGATGGGTGATTAACTCTCACAGAGAGCGAAGAAAGCCACACAAAACGCTGTGATTTGTTTGAAAACTGCAGTTGTTGCCAGCTCTAGCCACAGCGGTTTTTTTTCCATCACTCGATCTGTGATCATACAAAGATACTGTAGCACTTATTGAGAACATGGTTTTTGTTTGCTTCTCTCTTCTTCACATATAATAAACAAAAACAAAAAACAGGAATTTAGAAAAAAAATGTAAACATGAAATATATAATAATTGAAAATATTGTATGATGAAAACAAATGTCTGAAGGCAATAATACAATGATGAATGTATAAAAGATAAAGCTCACTGTGTGAGGCAGGTATCCTTTGCTTTCCTTCGTTTCTTGATCATCTTGAGAAACCAAACAAATCATTCCTGGGAAATGTGATAGGGCCTAGTGATGTGTTGTGTGAGGTTGAGGTTAAGGGTCAACTCCAAAATAAAGATGTTGTTGCCCCCTGCCATGGCGGACCTATCTCCAGCTCCCAGGAAGCTGCCGGGCTTTGGTGGGCCAGAGACCTGCCCATCCATCATCCTTATCAGGGGGAGTCTGGCGGCACTGGAGTCCCAGGCTGCAGCAGGCCCAGCAAGGCCTGCTCCGAGAAGAGGAAAGCAGAGGGCTGGCCCAGTGAGTGCTCCTGGGGCCTAGGACACTGGACCGGCAGACAGAGGGAGTGAGGGGGCGAGAGAGGAAGAAGGGAGGGAGTGAGGGGGAAAGGGAGGGAAGGGGGGGAGAGCTGTAGCATTGCACTGATAAGCCCTGATACAAACAAAAACAACAGGCCCGTCCACTAACATCAAAGACCCCCATTTAGATTTGCAACGAGGGCCGGGGGGGATGGGGCAAGGGTGTTCATCAAAGCCTGTACACAAACTGACCTATGCTGGGAGTCGGAAGACATCTTTTACAACGCAATGTTAAATAAACAAAACACAGTAAA
>NC_036843.1:24506997-24517549 GCF_002910315.2 Salvelinus sp. IW2-2015
AAAAAAGAACGCAAGGGAGAAGCGGTCGGAATGTCAAATCTATCTGTTTTGTCTTGATATAGTGTTTCTGCTAAGGCAAGCTGAGTGGCTCCCGAGTGGCGCAGCGGTTTAAGGCACTGCATCTCAGTGCTAGAGGTGTCACTACAGACCCTGGTTCGATTTCAGGCTGTATCACAACAGGCCGTGATTGGGAGTCTCATTGGGCGGCGCGCAATTGGCCCAGCGCKGTCCGGGTTAGGGTTTGGCCGGGGTAGGCCTGTCATTGTAAAATAAGAATTTGTTCTTAACTGACTTGCCTAGTTTAAATAAAGGTTAAATAAATAAATAAAAGTTGAAATGTGCAAACAGGAGGTTTTTACTTTCCCAGAACCTATTCTTTTGAATGGCACAGATGGAAGATACTATGAATAACAATGTTTTACAGACATGAATTGTGAATAGTTCATCAGTGCAAATATGATAGCAAATATTATATTTGGCCTCGGCTTACTCTTGTTTGGTAAAGTTGAGTGTAGTTCAGAGTTCAGCTTCGCAGGAGTTTTCTGAAATGTCAACCTTCAAAGCACATTGCCTTTTTCAGTAAAACCTTGTGCCGTGTACGCTGTGTTGTACTGCGGTGCCAGTCGTCAGAGTCAAAGTGCTGCGTTGTTTCAACTGACCTACATTCGTACGCGACATATTGGCTCTATCCTAACCTATTCTGGTGACTGTAATTCAATAGCCTCTAGCTATAGTTGTCCATGTTGTTCCAACGACATCAGATAAGTATCCCTGGCTATGGAGTGTGGCTTTAAAGCGCCCTCTGTCTGGTTCACGCCAGAGACCATTAGAATGGCACTGAACAGATTGCAGCCACACAAAGGAAGCTTTCCTTTAATGTTATCAGAAAGTGATGTATGTTGCTACAGTAATGAAGCTGTATCCCCTCCTGCCATGACAGTGGCCGTATGGTTTTTATAACCAGCCTTTAATACAACTAAGAGCCATTAGAAATATTCTGTTATTACATTTCCAAGCAGAGAAAACCTTCTTCATCTTCAGTGAGATGGATGGCTTTCGAGATTCATCGAGATACACGGTGCCATGTTTTCTGTGCCGCCAGGATGTTTGTTTCATGGGTGCTGGTGCGTCGCACGTTGAAAAATCAATGACTTTTGGCTGAGAAGACACAGAGATGATCAACTTGACTTTAAAAAAMAAAATTGGTAACAATATCTATTTGTTATGGTCAATGTAGTCATTTCTCACGAGGGACATTGTTGTTTGGATGTTGTTAGTGCAGCCGGCCCTTACTGATCATCGGTATTAGTCCTCTGRTTCTAACAATCCTTTTTATTGCAGTGGTGGGGTGGACAGGACAGGCCTACAGGGATATGCATTCAACTCTCCCCATGCCGTGTCTGATCCCTGCCTACCTCTCATATTTCACCTCTTCAATCATCTTTCACATTCAGAAAATACTTATTGCTTTCTATCCCTCTGAAATCCAGCTTTTATTTTTATTTAACCTTTATTTAACTAGGCAAGTCAGTTAATAACAAATTCTTGTTTACAATGACGGAACTCAATGGAACTCTTACATCCAGTCCTCATACATCCATCCTCATACATCCAATCCTCTTACATCCAATCCTCTTACATCCAATCCTCTTACATCCAATCCTCTTCCAATTCTTCTTTACATCCGAGTCCTATTACTATTCGATGTTCTTCTTCTTACTTCCTAATCCTCCTTTTTACATTTCCATGTCCTCTTTACATCCAGTTCCTCTTACATCTCAGTCCTTCTTTATGCATCCAATCCTTCTGTTATTCATTCCAGTTCCTCATTACAGTCCAATCCTTTTACATTCGCAGTCCCTCGTTACATTCCATCCTCTCTTGACATCGTGCAGTCTTCTTTCATACATTCCCAATCCTCTTACATCCAATTCTCTCTTACATCCATCCTCTACATCCGTTCCTCTTACATCCAATCTCTTCTCTCTACATCCTCAAGTCCTCTACATTCCAATCCTCTTACATAGCCAATCCTCTACATCCAATCCTCTTACATCCAATCCTCTTACATCCAGTCCTCTTACATCCAGTTCCTCTTACATCCAATCTCCTCTTACATTCCAATCCTCTTACATCCAATCCTCTTACATCCAATCCTCTTACATCCAATCCTTCTACATCCATTCCTCTTACATCCAGTCCTCTTTTACATCCAATTCTCTTACATCCATCCTCTACATCCAGTCCTCTTACATCCAATCCTCTTCATCCAATCTCTCTCTTACATCCAATCCTCTTACATCCAATCCTCTTACATCCATCCTCTTACATCCAATCTTCCTAAATCCAATTCCTCTTTACATCCAATCCTTCTACATCCAGTCCTCTTACATCCAATCCCTCTTACATTTCTCATGTCTCCTTCTTACATCCAATCCTCTTGCTTTACATCTCAGTCCTTCTTACTATCCAATCCTCTTACATCCAGTCCTTTACTTCAATCTTTACATCTCTCCTTTACATCCAGTCCTTCTTATCATTCAGTTCCTTCTTACATCCAATCCTCTTACATCCAGTCCTCTTACATCCAAGCCTCGTTACATCCATTCCTCTTACATCCAATCCTCTTACATCCAGTCCTCTTACATCCTAATCTCTTTCTCACATCCAATTCCTCTTACATTCCAGTTCCTCTTAACATCCATCCTCTTACTAATCCAATTCCTCCTAAATCTCAGTCTCTCTCTGTCTCGTAACCATCCAACCTGCTTACATCTCAATGCCTCTTTAATTTCCTATCCTTCCTTACATCTCATGTCTCTCTACTCAATCCTTCTTACTTATCAATTTCTCATTACTAATCTCAGTACTTTCTTTAATCAATTCCTCTTACATCTCAAGCCTCTCTTACATTTCCAAATTTCTCTCTTTCATTCCAAACCTCTTTACCTCTAGTCCTCCTATCATCGCAGTCCTCTACATCCAATTCCTTCCTTAATTTCCAGTCCTCTTACATCCAAACCTGCTTATCCTTCCAGTTCTCTTCCCTCTCCAGTCCCTCTTACCTCTTTCCAGTCTCTTAACCTGCCTCAGTCCTTTCAGTGATTTTTCTTTCCAGGCCGTTGTTTTCATACTTTAAGGCTCCTGACAGATATAATAGAGTGCGTCCCCAATAGCACCCTATTCCCTATATAGCGCACTATGGGCCCTGGTCAAAAATAGTGCACTATGTAGGGAATAGGGTGCCATTTGGGACGAGGACATAAGGATGTAATTGAAAGCGTCTGGTGTAGCGTGTTAGCCTACGGCCTTAGTGCTTCTGTCTTCACGTACAGAGAGATTCCGACCTGGACACACAGTTATAGGTGAGTCCCAGTATATCACGACTAAACGTCACAGCCATTTTACCCTGATCTATTGACTGTGAGACGTGTTGTCCTGTGGGAGAGAAAACTCTAGGAACATCTCTGAAACACTGGTTCACTTTGGGTCGTAAATACCTCAGAAAAGACAAAGCACCACTACTGAGGGACAGTCAAACCAAGCAGGGAAGAGGAGAACAGATATTATAGGAATCTAAATGATTTCTCTTTCACCCCAGAGACAAGGGAGTTCCTCCTCTCTCTGATATAATATAAGACGAGCCTCATCGACTAATACAAAGGCTGTGTCCAAAATGGCAACCTACAGTATTCCCTATTTAGTGCACTACTTTTGACCACAGTCCAATGAGCCCTATGTGGCCTTGGTCAAAGGTAGTGCACTATATAGGGAATAGGTTGCTATTTTGGACACAACCAATGTATCTATCAAGTCTTCCTCCTTRGTTTTAAGTGCTTCCAAGCCATGTACCCATAACAGTACCTAATGCCTAATACTGTACATGCTTTCCCAGTCAGAACCACCATAACATGACACCYCGGATAGTGAAGGGACTCAAGGGAGGCTAAACAGCATGTGAGGTCAATGGCATGGCCTATAAAATGGGGTGTAAGCTCCGTGGCTCAGTAGGTATGAGGAACAATGAGTGGTTAGAGGGAGCGGAGCGGGGCGGGGCGGAGCGGGACAGATGTGGCATGGTGAAGCTGAGTGGGGAGACAGATTTACGTCCCTTTCTTTAATGAGGTAACATCCTTTTCACTCATAAGACTTTTTTTAAAGAACCTTTTTCCTCCCACATGCGAGGAAGCAGTTCTCCAACGAGGCGAAGGGAGAGGAAAACATTAAGACCTATTGTCTAATTTACTACGTCAACGTAAACAAAAACGAAAGTAATCGGGCCAAGGGAGTTTTTTGGCTATTTACGGTAAGTCAGATTACTCTGAGAGCAGCGTCAAGAGACTGTTCAATGGTTCATGACCTCTACATATCTCTTATCAAGCCAAATGAGTCTACTAAAGAAAGCCAAAGCGTGATTAGAGCCCACAGTAGTGTGTCGTATATAATCTGAAGGCCCTAGATTGTTTCTGCCGAAGCAGTGGGCGGCCCTTTATGAGCTGCTAACATGAATGAAACAAGGTTTTAAAACAGAGTAGGTAACAGAGGATTTGTGTGGCTGCACTCTGGGGCCTCCTGAACACTGGCCTAGATTGTTGCCCGGTCCTGAATGGTTGAGTCAGCACCCTTTAACTCCTCCACTTTTAGAMTGCGTCCCAAATGGCACCCTATTCCCTACATAGTGCACTAATTTTGACCCGGGCCCTATGGCACCCTATTCCCTATATAGTGCACTACTTTTGACCAGAGCCCRATGGCACCCTATTCCCTACATAGTGCARTAKTTTTGACCCGYGCCCTATGGCACCCTATTCCCTACATAGTGCACTACTTTGACCAGAGCCCTACGGAAACAGGGTACCATTTGGGATGAAGTTCTCCACCTTTACTCAACAATTTTTGAACGGTGTTGAAGGACCCTCGGGTTGAAGAAAAAACACCCATATCATTCATGAATGGGTGTTGCATTCTGGGCTTTCATAAAGAATGAGGGAGAAAAGGGTCACAGAGGACCGAGAACGACAAGAGTCTAAATAGAACTACTGTGAAAGTGATGTAATCCGGCGCTCCGGGTCATGCAGAGATGTTATTATCTCGATTTGGGGTTCGTTAATCCCGTGCGGAGCGGCCCGATGACAGGGTTTCCACCTTGTCCCAGCTGCCTGGACCTGCCAGCTGATTTAGGAAGGCTCCCTGCCTTGGTATGTAAACCATTTGCAGCAGGAATGTATAAGCAAGCCATAAAAATTGGATTTTGGCRGAGACTCACAAGACAGATCGCATCATAAAACAAGGTGCCCCATCTCCAGCAGCCAACGGTGGTTCTCACCGGCAGAGGGGAGCCCGCAGGTTCAGAGTTCGTCCAATGACAGACCATAGATTTGAGGGGGAGCGTATTTAAACCCGAGAACGGATTGTTAGCCCAGAACTTTTAAATCCTACTCACAAACAAACTATATATAATACATGACTCTCAAGGGGGGGACTTAAAGACCCAGTGCAGCCATTTTTATCTCAACATCAAATCACTTCTGGTYTCACGCCCTGYCCTTAGAGATCCTTTTAATTCTCTATTTGGTTAGGRCAGGGTGTGACTAGGGTGGGCAATCTACGTTTTCTATTTCTTTGTTGGCCGGGTATGGTTCCCAATCAGAGGCAGCTGTCTATCGTTGTCTCTGATTGGGGATCATACTTAGGCAGCCTTTTCCCACCTGTAGTTTGTGGGATCTTGTTTTGGTACTGTGCTGTTTAGCCCGACTAGACGTTACGTTTCATTTGTATTTGTTGTTTTCTTCGGTGTTCATTGAATAAAGGAAGATGTACGCCTACCACGCTGCACCTTGGTCCACTCATTCCACCAACGAGCGTAACATCTGGGTAAAAATGAAGTACCTTACTGTGATCGTTTTTTTATTAAAATGGTCAAAAATAAACAAAAATAGCTTCTTAGCTAAAAGCCATTTCTCAGGCAAGAATTTTGCTAGGACTGTCTGGGAGTGGTTTGAGTGGGGAGGGGAAAACTGAAAACYAACTGTTATTGGCAGAGAGGTTTTGAACTCTCTTTCTTATTGGTCTATTAACTAATTTACCGGCTGGTGATGTCACCAGGCCAGCCAAAACTCCATCACACCAAAACAAGCTGAAYTTTCAGGCCGTCTTTTCAAACAGCTCTGACACTAAAAGGGAATTATCACAATTTTCACAAWTTCATAGTATTATTCCAACCTCATAGTGTGGGAAATATATATATGTAACGCACMTCGTCGGGAGAAGGAGAAGAGGACCAAGGTGCAGCGTYGTAAGTGTTCATATTATTTAATAAAATACGCAACACTTGACAAAACAACAAACARGACAAACGAACAGTCCTGAAAGGTGAAACAAACACTAAACAGGAAACAACCACCCACAAACACAGGTGGGAACAGGCTACCTAAATATGATTCTCAATCAGAGACAACGATAGACAGCTGCCTCTGATTGAGAACCATATCAGGCCAAACACACAGAAATACAAAACAAAGACAACATAGAACACCAGACATAGAATGCCCACCCAAACTCACGCCCTGACCAACCAAAATAGAGACATAAAAAGGATCTCTAAGGTCAGGGCGTGACAATATATATATAAAACACAGGAAATTCACATTTTCGACTGCACTGGGACTTTAAGAAGAACGCATCAGCTCGTGGGCCCCTGCGCTACATTCTGCCAGTCAAAATCATGGCTCCATGGCTCATGTGCTAATTATTATTTTTTACAACAAATAWGGCACAAAATCCTTCGTAACGGCATGGACAGAAATAGACCTACTTGACGGGCTCGTATGCCATGAGATGAGTTCACAGGACATCTATGGGCACTGCTCTCTCCATCCATCCATGTGTCTCTCTCGCTCTCTCTCTCTCTTCCACCCTGACCTGCTGTCCATGCATTACGACTGGAAAATTTAAAACAATTCTCTCCAGATATTCTGAATAAAAGTGAAATAAGTCCTTATAATTTGTATTATTTGTATTATAATTTGAATTGTTTTAACTTCACAGGAACCATTGTTAACAGTTATTGTACCAGATTGAATGACGTAGTTCATTTTAATCTGCAGTCCCTTTGTGTTGAATATTAATAAAGATCAATGAAAGACAGGACAACATTTCTCTCCCTCGGATAGGATGGCCTTTAAACATCGACTCAACATCTGATCTAGGATCAGGTCCCGACAGTACATCTCCTCCACAAAAGAGAACCAGACACCATTACACAGGAACAAAGCACACAAACCTTTAACAACAAAAAAAAGGTTCATTGTTAAACAACAACTTTATTTTGCCTTTCCAGCGTACATCGAGTAACATTGAGCTCCCTTTGTTCATAAAAAAAAAAAAAAATCATTCATTTTGGTGGCAGCCAGGCAGCACAAATAGGCTTCATGCAAATGAGTGAAGTGTATACAGAGAATTACAACATGTCATACTACATAAGACAATAGTTGAGCAGAGAGTTCACAGAAACCTGCACTCATGCAAGGTAGAAAGCTTTACAAAAAAAATTGCCCAATGAGGTCTACACTACACAGAGATGATTCCCTACCTTCCTTAAATAACCAAGTGTACTAAATATCCAAGTGTACTAAATATCCAAGTGAATTGGATTAAAGTATATACGTTTTAGGGGGGATAAATCAACCACGTTATCACTGCTGAAAACTGGCATGGACAGAGATTGGAAAGTAATACTTCCTATTACATATTTACACGGACATAAATATATAATCACATGCTCTGTATATCTGCCGTTGTATGATAGTGTACACGCTGTCTAATGCATGGCAGAGGTCATATGTCAGAAACAGAGGAGCTGCCATAAAACCCCCAGAGGGAAAGGTACAGAAAAGAGAGCTGGGAGAGGGAGAAGGGGAGGAGGAGAGGGGAGGAGGGGGAAGCGGGGAGGGGGGGGAGGGGGGGGGGGGGGGGGGGAGGGGTGGTGGTGTCTGCTTTTTCTCAGGAGCAAGGCTGCAGAGCGAGGCCGACGTGGAAAAGCCAGAGAATGGGAAAGCGGTGCGAGCGGGGCAGAACCTCCAACCCTAAGCATTGCTCCAAACCCACTCTAGGCCCACAACTCAGGACAGGGACAGCACACAGCCCTGGTCCCAGAGGCAGTTAGGGTCCAGATGAAACCCAGGGCCAGGGTTAGGCTGTGACGGCCCATCCTGGCTTCAGACAAGCAAGGTGGTTCACCGGGCACCATTGGAGCTCAGCTGAGATATTCTCTTCCCAGAGAATTCCCTCCATAACAAAGTTCAAACAATATGGACAGATTTTATGTTCCATCCTTCCATTATTTCTATTAAAAAAACAGATCTAAAAACATCTGAAAGTACAATAATGTCATACACCTTGATCGATGAACAACAATATTCCATTTGATACAAGGATCGTTATTTCTCTCAATGGAAACACACAAAAGTAGTGTATATCTTTGAATGGACGATTTCATTTCATAGAGAATTGGTCCCTATTGAAGAAATCAAAARAGGAGAGCAGCACGACAGCAGTATCCTCTTTCCTTCTTGGGAAGTGAGTCCACTTCCTCTCAGACGAGACCTCAAATTGCAACGGTCCAGACAGAATCACTGTAYTTCACATGAAAATAACTTCATTTTGGGGGGGGGGGGGTGTTTTTGCGTGAAGTACGGCGTTCAAAACACTCACTCTTCGCGTGACGTTATCCTGTCGTCATAATGCTATTTTGTAGTTTTGCCACACACACACACGTTCCACTCTGTGATTATTATACACGGGAAAGTCCAGACTGCAGATAGCAGCTACCTCGCCCAGGCAAAGAATTCACGGCTCATAATCAGGCCGTGTCGCAAATGGCACCAGGTTCCTCATGCAGTACACTGCTTTTGACCTGGGCCCATAGGACTCTGATTAAAAGTAGTGCACTATATATAGGGAATAGGGGCTCTGATTAAAAGTAGTGCACTGCGCTTTCCTCTCGTCTTTTGCTCTCTCTTCGTCTTCTCTGTTCTCTTCCCCCCTCTCTCTCGTCTCTTCTCTCGTCGGCTCTCTCTCGTCTCTCTCCTCTCTCGTCTCGATCTCTCTCTCTCTCTCTCTCTCTTTTCTCTCTCTCTTGCTCTCTTTCTGCTCTTCTTTTTTCTTTCTTTCTCTCTTCTCTCCCTCTCTCTCTCGCGCTCCTCTCCTCTCTCTCTCTCTCCTCTCTCTCTCTTCTCTCTTCTCTTCGTCTCTCTCTCTCTCTTTCTCTCTCTCTCTCTCTCTCTCTCTCTCTCTCTTCTCTCTCGTCTCTCTCTCTCTCTCTGTCTCTCTCTCTCTCTCTCTCTTTTCTTCTTTCTCTTTTCTTTCTTTCTTTCCTCCTCTTTTTCTCCCTGCTCTAGCTTTCCTCTTCCCCTTCTTCTCTCTCCCCTCTCCTCTTTCTCGTCCTATTGTCGTTCTAAGGCTGGTGCTGGGAACATCCAAAATAGGCTCATGAGGAGCCATCTTGACCGTGTTAGTGAATTCATCTTTCAGATAATCTCATAAGTAGATTTATGATGGTTCCTCATCGTGTGGCATGTAGTTTCAGAATTATTTGTGCATCAATGTAGATTTTTTCAATGGTGCCGTTTCCCCTCTTCAGAATGCTTTTACTCCTGGACTTCAGATTTAAAAACAAATATCCCCAGAATGATTCAAAGCTTATGTGCTCAGCAGGCATAATAATTGAACTTAGCAGGAAACTATTCTACACAGTATGTTCCCGTCGCTTCTCTCTTTACTTTAGGGCTGTGTTTAATGGTATTCTCTTATTCCACTCTCATGAAACATCTTTAAATGCAATTGATTAAACATTATGCCACAAACAGACAGTCCGTCTCCATGGCTGCTCGGTTAGGGGGGGAATATGCTCTTTGGCTCATGTGCCTCCCTGGCTGTCTCCTGGTCCATTCAATCTCAAGCAGCATCTCTCTCATGCATCACCCTCATGACTGTCGGTCGCTGTTGTGGTTTTTTCCCTCCTCCACTAATAAAGATTAAAGGCCGCCCGGTTGGAATGTGGTGAGGGTGGCTCGGCGAGGTACTTTTTGGGGCAGATTCTTGTGATTGTTTACAGCAGTGATGAGCCTGGGAGACCCTAGTGCCCTCTGAGCTGATTTATTGCTGGTGTGTACAGGCCAGGGAGAGAGAGACCAGTGGTCTGGCAGAAGCCTACCAGCCCAGCAGAATACACACCTCCAGCCCCCATCTCTGGGCAGACACGACGCCCCCCCCCCCCCCCTTCTCCCCGCCTGTTTATACAGTCCGCGCTCCTGAGACCCAACCGACTGGCACTAATGATTTCACAGCAGTCATTTTAAAAGGTGCACAGCTGTTCTATGTCAAGAAAATGCTGCAGAGTATTTTGGGAGAAAGCATGAGACCACAAAACATCATCCTAATAGATGTGACTCTGGGAAGTTTGTTTGAAAGAAGGCTTTGGTTGATAACTGGAAGTAAGTAGCAGTCTTAGTAAAAAAAATCTGTTTTTATATGTACATTCCTTAAATACTAA
>NC_036843.1:24519095-24567810 GCF_002910315.2 Salvelinus sp. IW2-2015
AGACAAACAGATCTGGACCAGGCTAGCATTACAAGGCATGTCAATGCTGGTCGAATCAGTTGGGTTGCCAGAGAAAGGGGTCTGACTTATTAATATGCCCACGGCATGCGTGTCCTTCCCTGTCCACCTCCCTGAAGCATCTAGATATATATTGAATAGACCCTAAAACAGACACAGGAAGTCTATCTGCGTCAGGCTGCGTGATAATGTCAGAACTGCCGCGCGGAATGCAGTGACAAGCTCTCAGACCACGCTTGATTGGACCTTATCATAGCAATGCTGTTCCTGATTGGATTCGCTTATCATAACCATGGTCGGCTCTGTGCTAATGTTTATAATTTCAGGTACGTCCCAAATGGGCAACCTATTCACTATATAATACACTACTTTTAACCAGAGCCCCTATTCCATACTATAGTGATACTTTAATCAGAGCCCTATTCCCTATATAGTGACCTACTTTTAATCAGAGCCCTATTCCCTATATATAGTGCACTACTTTTAACAGAGCCCTATTCCTATATTAGTGCACCTTTTAACAAGCCCCTATTCCCTATATATAGTGCACTACTTTTAACAGAGCCCCTATTCCAATATATAGTGCACTACTTTTAACAGAGCCCCTATTCCCTGATATATAGTGCACTACTTTAATCAGAGCCCCTATTCCCTATATATAGTCACTGAGGGAGATGGGAGTGGAGGGGTAAAGGCATAAGGTTAAGAGGTCACTGTTGGTGCCAGGGACCAGGGTCTTTCAGTGCTCCTGTTGGTGCTACAAGATGCCCAAGCCTATCCAAGCCTATCCAAGCCTATCCAAGCCTATGAGGAAGCTGATGCCTTTTTCGTGTTGAAAAGTGTCGGCTACAGCGAGCTACAGAACAATATGACCAGTATTGTATTTCATATCTGCGTAGTGGACTCTTAATTAACAGTGTCAGGTTGTCTTTTCAAGAGGCTGTGTCCGCATTGGTTGTTTCATACTCATAGGAGAACTATGGGGGGAGAACTATACCATACAAACGGAGGGTATATTAAATGGAATGATTGTAAGTCATTCATTCTTCTTGAGATATGCGGAGAGTGAACCTTCCCACTGGGCACAGATATCTAATCAACTTCTATTCCACATTGGTTCAACATAATTTCATTGTAATGACCTGGAAAAAACGTTGATTCAACCAGTGTGTGCCCAGTAWTATAATGCCAGAAAGAAAATMGATATAAATMATGATAACCTTTTGCAAATCACATATTATTAATTTTAAATGTTTTAACTAGGCAAGTCAGTTAAGAACAAATTCTTATTTACAATGACGGCCTACTCCAGCCAAACCCGGACGACGCTGGGCCAATTGTGCGCCGCCATATGGGACTCCCAATCACGGCCAGATGTGATACAGCCTGGATTCGAACCAGGTACTATAGTGACGCCTCTTGCACTGAGCGCCTTAGACCGCTGTGACACTCGGGAGCCCCACGGGCATGATATGGATTTAATTGTCTATACCTTCTAAAACGAGATAGCAGTAGCCACGTAATAGAAATCAAAGAACAACAGAAGAAAAAAACATATTCCAAAAATACATTTAAGAAGCTAAAGAAAAGGCAGAAGCAACGATTTAAAATGCTGGCAAGTTGCAACCCGTTGAATCTAATATAGTCTAATATTAATAGAACAATGTAGACTACATCCAATAATATTGAAAATGCCCCCCCCCCAAAAAAAAATAATTACACGGACATAATGATCATTGTTGCAACTTAACAACTGAACAACAGCAATTTGCTATGATCCTACATCTTTACTGACGCTGAAAAGGCAGCTAGCCGATCATGACTGCATGGCCATTCATAATGGACATATTGTTGTGATTGATTATTTCTCGTGACCGTTGGCATTAACATAGGTGACGTTAAAATATGTAACCAACTGCCCTAATACAAACAGTGGCCTTCCAAGGAGTGCTTTTATGGAATATGTGTGATAAACAGGAACGTGACACCTCTGATTTATTACTATATTTAGATAAGACAAGAAGTAAATGGTTTCAAAATAGCGTCAAGGTCACACAATGTAATGGGATAATGTTTTAGGCTGATAGAGATTAGATGGTATGTTAGTATGGGGCTGCAGGCAGCAATGCGGAATTCTACTTGACTGAGCTATGGAGAATTAATAATCCTGAGCCCGAAGAGAGATAACCGGCGCGTTCCCTTCAGCCGTCTCCCTCTCGACTGGCTCTCATGTCATAGCATCATTGAAGCACGTGATGTTACAGATCTGTTATTTAGGCCTGTGTATTTGTACACACGTGTTACACAAAACCTTATTTTTTTTTTAAATCACACAAACACACAGAACCATCATTCATTTCAACCCCAAGACCATAAACATTKATTCAAATTGTGCGTCATTGCGTTTGAATCGTAAACATTTAACCTATGATAAAATGAATAATTGTAATACATTTTAAAATATGTATATTAACATGAATGTTTTTGTAGCATATCAATACTTAGACTATATGCCGTTACTGCATATTTTTACTTGACATACATTTAATTACTTGAACAGTGAATTAAAAATCTAATATCAGAAGCCTCTACAATTAATGGAATATTGGCTAATAAATAATGTATCTTTTCCCATGTTGATCACATTAACTGCTTAGACATTTTAATAGCAGCCTCTAATGAATGTATGTTATTGTGTAAACAAGTAGACTTATTTGACGAAATAGGCAGCTTCGATATATTTATATTTTATTCCCAAATAGGACAAATATCCCAAATGATCCACGCTGTTGAATGTAACTTGCTAGATTTACGAAACGATGTTAACATTTCATTATTCAGAGGACACAAAAATATGAGGCTACACCTTTTTTTCTCCCCCTATTCAGGTAAACTCATCAAGTGAGGTCATGATTTTAAATTATCTTTATAAATTCAGTTTATATGGTTTTATTTGATTAGGCATTTATAAAACTATAACAAAGGTTGATTGTACAGTTTTTGGTATGATTATTAAAAGCAACAGTTGTTCAAAAAAACATGGACGATTTCAATGCAGGGGGTTGAAATCAGAGAAAACAACAATTGACGCATTTTAAAGGTTAATTAATAAAAACAAATGTTTCCAAATCTTCTTATAGGGGTTGCCACTGCTCAGTCACACATCTTACAAATGAGAAACCACAGTTTGCGCACTAACCGAGTAGACCATATTATCAATTTGGCAAAATAACAATGTTAAAATACACCATTGCATTTTGTCTTCTTCTAGGTGTAGGCGTATTACCTCCACGTTCATTTTTTCATTCCTATCTATAGACTACGTTATATTTAATTAACCATTTCCCTTTCTCAAAGTACTTCACATCTAATTGTATTACATATATAGCCTATATTACATCACAAATAAATAAGCTACAACACGCATACAATGAACTTATTTTTCACACAAATCCATGCAATGTAGTACCAATGGAATCTATGCTGAACGAAAACACAATATTTTACTAACTGAAGCAATATAGACAAATTATACATTCTGAGTATGGGGGGTGGGGGGGGGGGGACCGTGCGTAAAGGCTGCAYAGAGCTCAATATGGAATCCGCGGGGGCCTTTTCAACTATAACTAATCGAACTAAACATGAACACTATACTCTTCTTCGGGTTGAAAGGGGAACAGGCCGTGCAAATGATGTATTGGTTTGCATACGTTCTCATACCGGTTTTGGTTGTGGCACCATGGCGCATGTTATTGTAAACGTCGCTGACTGCTCTGCTCTCCCACACTCTCCACCCCAACCTGTGGCCATCTCACCTCATTGGCTGACTGGTCGTTCTGTTGTTTTCGAAACCATATAAACCCGAGGCCCCGCACCTTCAGTAGGGTCAAATTTCTTGCGCAAATGAGAGCAATCCCACGAAAAAGAAGTGCTCTCCAGATTGTCAAAACCTGTCTGGATTATACTACTTCACTTTACACGTAATTTTTCTAGCCTTATCAGAATGACAACGACGGTTATTCAACAAACTTGACACTTTTTTTTTTTAGGAGAAACGTTTGTAAACGTGTGTTGCTTGCTTGTCTTATGTGTTTGTATTTGTTATAGTGAAGGTATTCCTATGTCGATTTGGAGCATCGTTCGCTAATGTCACTTTCCCCTGATCACTATAGCTTTGGTCAGTGACGAGTGTTACCAACCTCAAGACTCCAAAAGACCTGCTGGGACCTGAGGAGATTTTGTTTTTGATCTATTTTCCAAAATGAACCTTATTGGGAGCTACCAGCATCATCATCTGATGCACGAGACCTTTCCATTCGTCCAGAGGTGTCATCAAGATAACCCGTACTTCCAAAGCTGGGTGGTGAACCACGGCGAAGTCCCTCCTGATTTCCAGATCCAGTCGCCGTACTCCACGGAGTTTGGGGCTCAYGGTCCGTCTCACGACAGCCAGCTGGACGCTCCCTCAGCGCGCACTGGGAAGAGGAGAGCCTCGGGGCCGAAGAAGGAGCGGAGGAGGACCGAGAGCATCAACACTGCGTTCGCCGAACTGAGAGAATGTATACCAAACGTACCGGCAGACACGAAACTGTCTAAAATTAAAACGTTACGACTAGCAACAAGTTACATTGCCTACCTAATGGACGTGCTGGCTAAAGACACTGGAGAGACCGAGGGATTCAATGCCGAAATCAAGAAATATGATAACAGAGATTTGAAACGGAAACGGGAAACGGTAGGCTATGTGTAATACATTGTATATTATTCTAACTTTGTAGGCCTAAAAAGTATTTGTTGTTATTTACATTCTGCCATCAACCTAAATTATTTTCATCGTTATTGAGTGTATTTAATGTGTAATTAGGGAATATGCACCTTCGTGATTGTGGTTTTAACTGTTGAAACAAAGTTGAGGCCATAATATTGTAATTCATGTATAGGTCTATTAAATTAATGTTAAAATAATTTGCTTAACCACATTTGTTGACAATTTAAAGCGAAAACATTTCACAGTTTAGAACAATGAAAGTTATTTTAGAATCGCATATCAGAGTTACATGTTTTTTGCTCAATTGAACAAGCCTGAGAAGGCCTTTAAAGATTCACAGTAGAGCATTGTGATCCTGTTAGCCTGGTTGTTAAATAGTACATGTAGGCTAATAGGTGTTTATTTAATTCAGACCATGTCAATATACATTGAGTTAAAAGTCAGTTAGCAATACAACTGCATAATGCTATGCTATATCAATATTCTGATCCCCTTGTGTATTGTCTTTCACAGAACGAGGACCTGCAAGAGTCATTAGGAAACGAGAAAAAGTTCAAAGGGCGGACAGGTTGGCCTCAGCAAGTCTGGGCTTTGGAATTGAACCAGTGACTGTTCTGACCTCACTGAGCAGAGCAGCAGCAGAAACCCACGCAGACTCCGTATTCAAGCACTTCGCTGCAAGGAATACAACCACTTAATATACACATCTATAGGCCTTCTACGTGCAATGTTCAAATTCAAACACGGTAGACTTTGGTGAAATGCAATATTATGCAAATMATTCAAAAAAATGCCTGGATACCTTTTCTTTGTCATTTGTATTCTTTGATAGAATATAACTGAAAGTTAGGCTATATAGCTTAGAATAAATATGTTTGGTTGTGGATAGGCCACAATACTGAACGGAGAGACTGACACGGTGGGATGTGTGTTGCTGCTTCTTTATTCTTTACGCGGCAATCAATGTTCAGCACTGTTTTTTATGCTATGCATTGTCTTGTTATAATAGTGTCGACTTGTCGTGTTTATGTCTTGTAAATATTTGTTGGGAATCTACCTCAAATTAATGTAACTGTCCCTTTGAAATATAAAACAATTACATTTAGAAGTGTAGGACAAATATCTGTTAAAAAAAAAGAAAGAAAACGGAACGTAATTCCAAAGGACACAGGTGGTTAATTATTAGACTGTATATTTGAATCTGACGAAATTGTTGTCTTTGTGTGGAATTGGATGTAAAATTATATTAATAGATGACTTAATAAATGAATTACATAATTAATCACAAAATCGRTGTAAAACGGCAATGAAATCATTCAGTGCGTCAAAATAACGATTAGGTATAGGTCTCCAAATATTGATATGCATATCCCTAGGCATATTCATTTCCTTTATTTGAGGATACATTTACTAAGAGTTCATTTTTTGTTGTTGTATTGATACCAATCATGAGACACATCCGGGTAATGGTACAGTTTGGTAAAACATTTTAGGTTACAAATGGAACAATTTAATCATAGCATGTGTGGAAAAATAAAAAAATAAAAGGTTGGGGAAGACCATAAGAAGRCCATTCCCTCCCACTATCCCAGGTCCCCATACAGCTCGGCCCTCGACGATACATTTTCTTATTTTGTTTCTTCAATCTTTTGTTTTATGGTAATGTWCTAAATAACATAAGGGTTTGAGGTGCAGTGGTTTAAAATATGAAAACACATGCTTCAGGGTGCTGGCTCCGAAGTACAATAAATAATCAGTGGCATATATCTCTAGTCAATAATTGATATAGGCGAGGGAAGTCATATGCCATTCGTGATGGCAGTTATAGGCAATTGTCTTGGGTATGAGCTAAAACATTTGATTGGCTCTATACGATATTTACCATATTCAGAAATTCATTATAGATCAATATATTCAGTTAAAAATTTAGACGAAAAACGAATATTTGGTTACGTTCAATTTACGGTGATTACGTTCCTTTTTGTCATGGGACAGACGCACGCTGTTTCGCCCGGAACCAATAAAACCGTCTTTCGATTGACTTATCAGCCCACAAGATAAACTCGTCCCATCAATCAATCAATTTCAAAGCATAGCCTATACCAGGGTTTCCCAAATTAGATCCCGGGGCCACGTTTTGGTTGTTGCCCTAGCAGCTGATTCGAGCATGACCGAGTTTGTGAAACCCTGGCCTATTTTAGTATAGAATAATCKAATTAAGAGATAAGATTAGGCTATTATTTCAATGATGCAAAAAAACATATAGGCTTGAACAAAGATTTTCTTATAGATCACTCAGCAACTAGTGCTTAATATTAGGCCAGCATAATATTGGTTTGGAAGTCTATATTTGCAYAGGCCTATGCATATACAGTGTTTTCAGAAAGTATTCATACGCCTTGACWTATTCCACATTTTGTTGTGTTACAGCCTGAATTCAAKATTTAAATAAAACATTCTCACCCATCTACACACAATATCCCATAATGGTAAAGTGAAAACGTGTTTTTAGAAATGTTAGCAAATTAATTGAAAATGAAATACAACAATATCTAATTACCACCCCGAGTCAATACTTTGTAGAAGCACCTTTGGCAGCGATTACAGCGGAGTCTTTCTGGGTAAATATCTAAGAGCTTTCCACACCTGGATTATACAACATTTGCCCATTTATTCTTTCCAAAATTCTTCGAGCTCTGTCAAATTGGTTGTTGATCATTGCTAGACAACCATTTTCAGGTCTTGTTATAGATTGAACTCGGCCACTCAGGAAAATTCACTGTCTCCTTGGTAAGCAACGCCAGTGTAGATTTGGCCTTGTGTTTTAGGTTATTGTCCTGCTGAAAGGTGAATTCATCTCCCAGTGTCTGTTAGAAAGCAGACTGAACCAGGTTTTCCTTTAGGATTTTGCCTGTGCMTAGCTCCATTAGGTCATTTTTTTTATCCTGAAAAACTCCCCAGTTATAACGATTACAAGTATACACATAACATGATGCAGCCACTACTATGCTTGAAAATATGAGGAATGGTACTCAGTAATGTGTTGTATTGGCTTTGCCCCAAACATAACACTTTGTCTTCAGGACAAAAACATAATTGCATTGCCACATTTTTTGCAGTACTACTTTAGTGCCTTGTTGCAAACAGGATGAACGTTTTGGAATATTTTTTATTCTGTACAGGATTCCTTTTCACTCTGTCAATTAGGTTAATATTGTGGAGTAACTACAATGTTGTTGATCCATCCTCAGGGATATTCAGTGTCTGATTTTACTTTTTATTTTTTTAACCAATCTACCAATAGGTGCCCTTCTTTGCGAGGCATTGGAAATCCATGCTGGTCTTTGTGGTTGGAATTCACTGCTCGACTGAGGGGTCTTAAAGAAACTTGTATGTGTGGGGTACAGAGATGAGGTAGTCATTGACAAATCATATTGAACGCTGCTATTGTGCACAGAGTGAGTCCATMCAACTTATGTGTCTTGTTAAGCTTAAGCAAATCTTTACTCCTGGGCTTATATAGGCTTGACATAGCAAAGYMMTTGAATACTTATTGACTCAAGACAATTCGGCTTTTCATTTATGGGATAATGTGTAGGCAAGCGACAAAAAAAAACCTCAATTTAGGTAGTTGGAATATGGTTCATTGCTCTCAAGTTGAGACTTTCTACATTGTGCCTGCGTTAGTACAGCAACTACGTTTACTTTTGAAATAATATATATATAGTAACAATTACGCATTTTCCACCCTAATGAACACAACTTCAATTAATTGCTTAAAATGAGTCTTAAAAGCTGAAAGCATGTAAATTACCAAAAAATCTAAACTGTTGAAATGTTTAGTTCCCACCAGACACAACTTTACATAGACATCTTACAATCAAGGATGAACTAAAAGTACTGTTCTTATATTTCTCACACAAAAAAGTAGAAAAGTAACAAAAATAAGACAACATAGCTATCCGGGATCCTTGGGACGTTCTTACGGTTATAGGTTCTGGGACGRCCCTACCGTAAACCTTAACCCCTAGCCATAACCCTTTTATGGCTAGGGGTTAAGGTTTACGGTAGGGACGTRCCAGGGAACCCCGGATAGCACTAGCCATAGGTTATACAGGCTATATATGGCCCGTCTAACCTATAGATTTACAGACATTAAACTGGTTCATCCAGCAAATAGTTGCATCTGTACACATGGATGGTCTCAACCGGCAAAGTTCATTGCTCATCAACAGGAATTTTTATTGGGACACACACACACACACACGTGTCATTCTCTTATTGCATAGCCTACGAAATGTCACATGTAGGTAACACGTCAGGTTTCAGCCCTGCTACCTTCATGTAGGAGTAGGTCTAGCGTTGTTTCTGCCGTTCAACCACTGGAGCCCAACAGAATGCTGCTGACACCTAGCGGTAGATCGAGTAACTACAGAGAGAAGACAGGGAGGAAAATGCATGCGGTAGAGGCTAAATGCATGCGGTAGAGGCGCACTGTAAATCTGCAACACTAGTGATAGGGCTGCATAATAACTCCACGGTCTGTCGTTGGAAAAGCACGGAAGGAGAGCAGTTTGTCAGTTACTAATTCTATCCAGCTACTAAAAATCACAAAAAGAGAGAGTGACTACCCCACAGCAAATAAAAAAGACAAGCCATTATCTATGTACAATACGTTTATTAAAAGCAATACGCAGCCATATTTAAATACACGTATTATCTATTACAACAGTTAGGTTTAAAGCAGCACAGCCAATACAGTATTAACGCAGCACAGCCAATATGTTCAAGAGGGGAACTCTATATGGTGCRAACAAGGCTACAAGCAAAAAAAKCAACAAAAAAACATCGYTAATTCAGCAATGACACACCCGACATGGCTAACTGATGGTGTAACATGGAACGCAGCAGACATGACTTATTTCTTGGGACTTAAATAAGGACAGGGAAAATTAAAACAATTCAATATTAAAAAAGGCATACCATCTGTGGAGAGACCACTGACTCAAACAAACCAGTGAACATACAGCGGTGTTGAAGTGAAGAAACTCATAATTAGTGACACAGAGGAAACAAAACCCAACTCCCATCTTCCTCCAGTGACTATAATTGGTACTGTGATCCACTAGACACACATCATTTCAACACTGTGCCAGGAAAGGAAATGGACTTGACAAGTCCAGGGTGACATGATTCCTCAGAAATACATTCCAATAGAACTAACATATTGTAAACACTAAAGCAAGAAGTACAGCCAGTGCTCATTGTGCACTGTTGAAAGCAATTTAGGTGGTTCACATACAGTTCACTGCTCTCAAGTTGAGACTTTCTATATTGTGCCTGTGTTAGTAGAGCAACAACYTTTGCTTTGGAAATAACATATTGTGATAATAAGGCATTTCCCACTCTAATGAACACAGCTTTAATTAATTGCTTAAAATTTGTCTCAAATTGCTGAAAGCAAATCTAAAAACAATTGTTGAAATAGTTACTCCCACCAGCAACACAACTTCACATAGAAATCTTACAATCAAGGATGAACTAAAAGTACTGTTCTTATATTTATCACAAAAAGGGTAGCGGGTAAAGAAAACAAACATTAAAAAAAAAACATCGACAACAATATTTGAAAATAACTTTTTTTTAAACTGAAACACCACTTCAGTCTGAGTGTGTTTCAGTGTAGAAGATAGAGGGAGAGGGGAAAAGTCTGTGTGTGTTTCAGTGTAGAAAATAGAGGGAGAGGGGAAAAGTCTGTGTGTGTTTCAGTGTAGAAGATAGAGGGAGAGGGAAAAGTCTGTGTGTGTTTCAGTGTAGAAGATAGAGGGAGAGGGAAAAGTCTGAGTGAGAGAAAAAAAAAAAAGTGAAATGGTCTGCCAAAATGCTACATCATTCAACTTCCTCAGTCTTCACATGCATGTCACACCACCGGATAACAGAATGAGTACTAGCTGGACAACAGGGAAAATGTACAACGCTTCCTAAAACCTTTTTTTAAATGATCTTTTCATTCACAAAATGCACCCTGTCCAGTTTATTGATATCTTAAGTTTGCACACTCTGGTTTGGCACAAACCCATAKTTTTTCTTCTTCAAAGTTGTTAACAGTCGACGCAAAACAAAAACAAAAAACACAAACACCTTTAAGGCAGTTATCATACATTGCATTCTACCGTTTGCTGATTTCTTCATAATCTGTGCATTTTGTACATATCAGCATATTCACATTACAGCATTACATTACCCTGCGGAGTCTCAACAACGGTCTTAAGATCAGTTTTGGCTGCCTGTCGGAAAACACCTTGTTATCAAACACACGTGTCCATGTCCAAGTCTTGGTATGGGAAGTTAAAATCGGTGGCCTTTACTCCAGCTGTTTGCTACCGTCCGACTTCTGGTCCAGTCGGCTTTTGGTGCTCTTCACCATATAAATAAAATAGGTCAGAGTCTCCTTCTCGTTCACCGGGATATTCCGGAAGTGACGACTGACAGTCTGTAAACAAATAACATTGAGGCCAAAATCATTTAGTTATCACAGAGGAGAACAACGTTCTAGATTTAAATCACTAAGTTATCACAGAGGAGAACAACGTTCTAGATTTAAATCACTAACGTTATCACAGAGGAGAAAACGTTCTAGATTTAAATCACTAAGTTATCTCAAGGAGGCAGTAACGGTTCTAATTTAAATCATTAAGTTATCACAGAGGAGAACAACGTTCTATGATTTAAATCACTAAGTTATCACAGAGGAGAACAACGTTCTAGATTTAAATCACCAGTTATCACAGAGGAGAACAACGTTCTAGATTTAAATCACTAAAGTTATCACGAGGAAAAGTTCTAGATTTAAAATCACCAAGTTATCACAGAGGAGAAAAATGTTCTAGATTTAAGAGAGTACATCAGAGAGAAAGAGGAGGTCAGTGTAATCAGTCTGTTGATTGAACATCCAGTTGATTTCTGCCCACTTTAATAAATAAATAAATGATGGCAAAGATTAGTGATATTGAATATAGAATGTTATATGTAAAAGCACGAGGCAAGGCCAACAAAGACCAAGTGGGATCACCAGTCTGGTTAACCACAAAGTGACAAAAAACATTGAGTCCCCATACTGTCAAGGATTAAAACTCCACGTATAAATTCACGAGARGTGTTTCTAGGAGACATTCAATCCCCTTCTAAACCCAAACACAGAGATCATTCGAATTTAAAATAACAAGCGTGAGGGGAAATAAACATCCCTCTGTGTAGTTTCACCCTGCTCCATTTAGGCTGACAGTTCCACTCAATGTGGGCGGCACATGGAGAGCTGTAATTGGTTGGACCCGTTGGCGTGCGCTTTATTAATGATGTGACTGGCTCATTAATGGAGAGGTCTGGGCCTCTCTACAGCCTGGGGAAACATTTAACTTACAGGGCAGTTTCATTTATTTCAACCAGCTCCCGCAACAACCCCCCCTCCCCCCCCATCACCAGGTCGGGCTGGAAACATCACAGAGGAGTATTTGTAAGGACAGGAGTCAAGCCAGCTGCAAGATTACATGTCGATTTCACAAATTTTCCTAACAATACATCTATGTCCAATTACTGTGTAATTGGTCTCCCACACCACATACATCATGGTAAATAATAATATTATTATGGGTCACGGTTCCATTGGATGGGCTGGGCACACCTACTGAGGGTGAGGGTACCCCTTTCCAGGAAAAATCCCTAAGAATAATTATCCTAACGAAAAGCCCAAGACAGAAGTTAGCTCTAACAGAGTTAAGTCCTTCCGAGACCGCTTACCGAGTTCTTTGGATGGGACACTTTAATATATATATATATATATATATATATATATACACATACATACATACACATATATATATATATATTAAAGAGCTGCATTGTTGTATAAAAAAAATTATGCAAATGTTGAAATCGGTGACATTTTTAAAGTCCATCTACTGTCATTGTGGCAATAAACATTGCACTGTTTGTCCTATGGATATATTAACACTAAGCAATCCAAGCCCAAATTAGGTTGGAATAAGCTTATTTGGACATGGGGAATGGGAGTGACACGAGTAGTTTCACCACCCTTGGGTTTAACTGGCGCTTATCCAATTAGGTGTTCCAGTCTACCAGCCAGCAACTCTTAACCCAGCACAGAGCAGCTGTTAAGCTGAACTGGTTTGGCAAGTSGTAGTTTGTTTTAGCCGCTGGGAGACTTGGTAGGTAGTAGTCCAGTATTACAAAGTACATCTAGGATTGCAAAATATCAATACACCATAATAGGACAATACATGAATACATTCATCAAAYTAAAAAAATGATTTAAAAAAGTGCCTGATGCTTGTCTTTAGTTGGAAAATGTTGTTAGATGCCCCACTGGTGTGTACACTGTTAGCTGTCGGACATCTTACTTTACACCTTACTGCTGTAGGCTTACTAGTCTTCCTTGATGTAACACAGGRACTTGTATTTCTTACGAGCACTAATTTCTCTAACAGTCATTATTTTGAGAAAAGTTTTATTTGACCGCGATACGTGGTTGTCTTAGCTACCTTACCTGAATGCAGTGACCTAAGTCTTTCTGAATCAGACAGTGAACCTAACTACATTTGAAATGTAGGACCTACCTCAGCCAGTTGGGCCTTGTTCAAGCCAGGTCTGGTCTGCAGCTTGTAGTGTCTCTTGTAGCGTCTCAGCGTGTTCACCTGAAGCTGGAACAGGTCCACCTAACATCACATAAACAGACCGTGAGGAAAGACCGGTGAGTTACCCATAAAGGATTTCATATCTTTAAGCACATTTTACTGTTCTCTATCAATTACATTTCACACATAAAATACTTAAGAGATTTCATGCTGTTAGGAATTTTCATCAATAGCCATCTTATGTTGTCTTGCATATCTATTCAACTTGCTGGTATTTTCTTCCACAAGGATGTTTCCTATTGAGAAGCAATGTCGTGTTTTAGAGCCAGATGATTAAAGTGAAGACGATGGGTTTTGTTTTCTCGGTTGTTACCTCTGGAACTTCCACGTCATGGTCCGGAGACTCCCCTCCGTCGTCACTAGTCTTCCTCTTCCTCTTGTTACGGACACTCTGYATGAAGTTTTTGTGGAAGTCGCATATGTAGAGATGTCGAACCTAAAATAAGACAGATATACAYTACCAGTCAAAWGTTTGGACACAKATTCCASGGTATTTCTTTATTTTTTTTWACTATTTTCCACATTGTAGAATAATAGTGAAGACATCAAAACTATGAAATAACARAKATGGAATCATGTAGTAACTAAAAAAAGTATTAAACAAATCAAAATATATTTTATATTTGAGATTCTTCAAAGTAGCCKCCCTTTGCCTTGATGACAGCTTTGCACACTCTTGGCATTCTCTCAACCAGCTTCAATTAACAGGTGTGCCTTGTAAAAAGTTAATTTGTGGAATTTCTTTCCTTCTTAATGCGTTTGAGCCAATCACTTGTGTTGTCACAAGGTATGGGTGGTATACAGAAGATTGCCCTATTTGGTAAAAGACCAAGTCCATATTAATGCAAGAACAGCTCAAATAATCAAAGAGAAACAACAGTCCATTACTTTAATTTCAAGAACCTCAAAAATCAGCAATTAACTGCACCTCACAGAGTTCAAGTAGCAGACACATCTCAACATCAACTGTTCAGAGGAGACTGCGTGAATCAGGCCTTCATGGTCAAATTGCTGCAAAGAAACCACTACTAATGGACACCAATCACTTGRTTGGACCAAGAAACACGAGCAATGGACATTAGACCGGTGGAAATCTGTCCTTTAGTCTGATGTGTCCAAATTRGAGAATTTTGGTTCCAACCARGGTGTCTTTGTGAGYCGCAGAATAGGTGAAKGGATGATCTCSGCATGTGTGGTTCCCACCGTGAAGCACGGCTTTGCTGGTGACACTGTCTGTGATTCATTTAGAATTCAAGGCACACTTAACCAGCATGGCTACCACAGCATTCTGCAGCAATACGCCATCCCATCTGGTTTGCACTTAGTAAGACTAATTTGTTTTTCAACAGGACAATGACCCAAAACACACCTCCAGGCTGTGTAAGGGCTATTTAACCAAAAAGGAGAGTGATGGACTGCTGCATCAGATGACCTGGCTTCTACAAATTACCCGACCTCAACCCAATTGAGATGGTTTGGGATGTGTTGAACAGCAGAGTGAAGGAAAAGCAGCCAACAAGTGCTCAGCATATGTGGGAACTCCTTCAAGACTGTAGGAAAAGAATTCCAGGTGACTACCTCATGAAGCTGGTTGAGAGAATGCAAAGCTGTCATCAGGGCAAAGGGTGGCTACTTTGAAGAATCTCAAATATATTTTGATTTAACACTTTTTTTGGTTACTACATGATTCCATGTGTTATTTCACAGTTTTGATGTAGAAAATAGTAAAAAGAAAGAAAAACCTTTAAATGAGTACATGTATGTGTCCAAACTTTGACTGGTACTGTATAATTATGATGATGCACAAGTTGAAAAACAAGATAATTCTCCTTTTGGGTGTGACAGATGTGACCACTACTCAATTTATTTATTTATCCAGGCTGTTGTAGGCAGTTAAGAACACATTCTTATTTACAATGACGGCCTACCGGGGAACAGTGGGTTAACTGCTTTGTTCAGGGGCTGAACGGCAGATTTTTTACATTGTCAGCTTCAGGGATTTGATCTAGCCCAAAGCTCTAACCACTAGGCTACCTGCCACCTCAATGTGCTATTCCACCAAAACTAGGCCAGTTTAACTCCTCATAACGTARGTTTCCACATCATTTTGTATTTAGRGCGTGTTCTTGACAAAGATAATTTGGGAAAGCAAAGGGAATAATTATTTATATTTGAGTTTGCCTAACCAAGTGTGGTGTGGTAGCTCTGGTAATATTGTGTTGGGACAGCCACAGGAAGAGCAACCCAAAACTCTGGCCTTAGGTAGCCTAGTGGTTAGAGTGTTGGGCCAGTAACAGAAAGGTTGCTGGATCGAATCCCCAAGCTGACAAGGTAAAAATCTATCATTCTGCCCGTGAACAAGGCCGTCATTGTAAATAACAATTGTTCTTAACTGACTTGCCTAGTTAAATATATATGTTTTTAAATGAGCAGGTTTTCCTATACTCAACCGTTGTGCATAAAATCCTCTAAGAGAAATGACCATGGATCACCACTTGGGTATTTGTAGTTAGGGAGCAAGAAGCCGCACCCCCGTATTGGAACACAGCAACGTGTAGGTTTCCAGATAGCAAAGCCGCAATTTTACATTTCAACTTCAATTGGGGCGGGGGGTTTGCGAAACACCTTATACTATAGCATTGAGTGCTGAAAGACAAGAGTTCGATCTGTCTGTGGCGGATASATTGTTGGATTTTACAGACAACTAACTATATACACACTAGGGAGTTTTTTTCTTCTTCATCACACTTGCTTGTAGCCAAATAGAACTGCCTCTAACTTTTGTGTTCCCCCCCAGGACAACCTATAGCTTCCTTAGTAACAGCCATTTTAGGGAGTGGAGGCGTGGAAAAGACTGTCTACGCAGGGTGAAACTGCGAGCCAAGGCTCGGATTGGAGGTGGGGGAGCAACCCTTCTTGTTTGCTGTCCCACTAGCTGCTACTCCAAATGAAARCTTAAGCAGTCAGAGAGAAGTCCACCATTTTCCGTGATACATAATTATGGCGCAGAACAAACCTTATAATAAAAGAGTAAGGTTGAATTTGACAAGCTTGCTCGATTAGCAAGTGCTTGGCTTGCTTAGCCAGTTGGTAGAGGGGATGTATATGGGGGCTAACTACCGTCTCAAATGATTGAGACAACTAACGTTAGTTAGCAATAAAAAACACTTACGCTTTTGTCGATGTCCAGCTTTAGTTTTTTCTGCGATATGCTTTTTTGGATCCGTTTGCTGAAGGAGGCGTTTCCAGCTGATCGTCCGCAGCGCTCACCGTCCTCAATCAAACAACAAGTCTGGCCGTAAAACGGCGGCGCTGGGGGGCCGTCGTGGCTGTCTTCTTCAGTGCTGAACCCGTTCATGATTGTTGGTTTGGGGATGTTTTTTGTAAAAACCACTGAGAACGTTATTTTCTCCTCCCAAAATGTCCCCCTTCACAGACAAGCGTTAACTAGAAAGCTGTTTTTCTCAAATTAAACAAATGCGAAAAACTACAACAATTAAAATTACACTTTAACGAGATTCCTGATCAAACTAGAAACTGTCTATGGATAAAAATCCATACCACAATACAGGCTAGAATGCCAAGACAGGACCACAAGGTGGCTTGCTATCAAAGCTAGCTGTGCTAGCGAACAAATTCCTGAGCCGACAACGGTGATGTCGATTTTGTACAACGTGCAACCGTTACTTTTCGATCATTCGTACATGCGGCTCCAACCGGTTAACACATATCAAACTAAATCGGAACACAAAAGTCGTCTTTCACTGATTAAACAACTTTGAAGTAATCACGTATTTCAGACTTCACCTTAATAGCCGCGGTATTCTTTCAGAACAGCCTGTACAATGAACATGCCCTGCTCCTGCAGCGGAAGTTCTTCCTGGATCACGATTGGTCATTTTCTAATAGAGGCGGAATTAACAGGTTTGTATTGCTCTTCGGTTGGTTAAAAAAAAWGCCAATCATTCAGTGGTTGCTTCCTGGATCAGAACGCGTATTTGTTTTGTATGAAAAGACGAGTCTGACACCTCCACTGTGTTCATGAGTAATCTTCATACCGAAAAACAGACATACGGGATTTTACTGTGCACATAACTGATAATGTACTCTGCTAGTCTGATAACACTGTTGATGTAGTCTCCTTTCGACTATGATTTCATAAAGCATTCGTTTGGACATTTCCAACGCAGAATTCATTTTGTTACATCTGATAACTGGAAAAAAAAATAAAAAATAACTTGCTCAGCCAGTCTTGGACCCGGTTCCCTAAAATAATCTTACGGCATTAGAACCACTGGTTCCTATGATTCTAACGATGCATTTAGCTTTGGGATCCTTTTGGGAAGCGGGCCCCTGATAGTTTATTCTTTAGAAGCTAGTATAATTATAAATATGTATCAAAGTAGATTCATATCCAAAAATGGGTAAAAAAAAAAAATTGTGACGAACACTCAAATCCAATACTGCTGCAAATAAAATGGTGGTTCGAGATCACAAATATGGCTGGAACAAGGCGAAAGATAGACAATGTTTAAGCATTGTCTATCTTCAAGGAGACAAACGTCATCCTCACTATTTAACAAGTCAGGGAAGTACTTAGCTACAGTATAGCYAAATAGTAAGCCCTGTCATCATGTCACTTTCACATGCGTGTTACATTTTTTTCGGCACCAAGAGCAGCCAGTTTGAACTTAAGTTCTTGCAAAACTTTTCATGTGTGAAAATGTAATGTAGACTATAAAAAGCCATTAGGTACTAAATGATTAGTCCGATGACGGTAAAGTATAGTACTGTTCTGACGTAAGCCTTTGGTCAGCTCCCAATCTGAGGGTAAACTCGTCATATCACGCCATCACCTGGTTCTTTATGAACATAGCACGAGCTGGTTGCCATGTCAGAAGAAAAAAAAAGTTACAGCACAAACAACTTTCTAATGCATATTAATAAATATTCTTTATTTTGTCAATTTTACACATTGCACCCTTCTTAACATCACATCCAAACCCTGTTATAAATGGATGTTTCACTGTAAAATCTATTCAGATTATATAATTCCTGTACACATTTATTGGTACAACTTTTCCCACTAAAATGAAGCGTCACAGAGGAAGAGACAAGAGAAAAAAAATGGAAAATACAAAAAAAAAAAAAAACACAAGACAACTAACATCTAAACCCTAATGTCACAGCTTGCAAGCTTAATTATCAGATCCACTGTGCTCTAAACCAACAGCCCTACAAAATGAGACCAGAAAAGAAGCGGGGTTTGGTCAGGGTGGGACGGACGACAACAAGGACGGTGTGACAAGGTGAACAGGTAGAATGTGACAGAGGATGAACAGAGGTGGCAAAATAAGAACCACATGTACTTCAACCAAAGAGGGGGTGGGGGGGATCATTGAACAAAGAGGGGGTGGGGGGATCATTGAACAAAGAGGGGGTGCTGGGGCTCATTGAACAAAGACACTAAAATGTACTACTGAATTCTTTCTCCTTTAAAAGGCGGTGCGAGCAGAGGGGTGGTAATCTGGTAATCACCATGTGTGTTGTCCCAGTAACAAGATATCATGACAGTAGAGTAGTGCAACAGCAGCTAATTCATTAATTGACACTGGTAGTGGCAGCAGCAAACCAATCTGCATCTCCGTGGCAGTACTTGGTGAATTTATCTTTCAGGTGCTGTCGGTACTGGTCACGGTTGTTGTAGAAGGACTTGTTGTTGTCCACAAATGACTGGATCTCATCCTGCGTGAGGCAGTTCTCTTCATCTGAAGTCACTTCAGAGTCATCCTGTTTTTTTAGTAAAAAAAAAAAAAAAAAGCACTGATCAAATGGACCTTTCAAAAGACACACGCACATGTTGAATGTTTTACATCCTACCAATCATATGGAACTCAAAACTAGTACAAATAATGGATGTCAACACTGAAGTGACCACCAACTTTTTTGAAAAATGTCACTCACCAGTAGTTCCARGAGACTCTTGGCACTGCTATCCTCCAGATAATGGCTGATGTTCTTCCGATGTGCGATACTAGAAAAGGTGTCGAGGCACAACTGGGCACACGTCTCTTTCGTTCTGCACACGGGTGACGTTGCAGCAGTGTTTTGCCCTTTCCTGTTCTCTTCCATAACACAAACCTCTGCATTTGGACCCTGGTTGAAAAAGGAAAAAGTATATTTAAAAAAAAAAAAAGTTTTATCTGAGAAGCAATGAATGACATGACCAGATCACATCTCTGACTAGGCTAACATATCCATCAGGAAAATCTGGCTACGGGAAAGGTTCATTTCAATTATAGGCTATATGAATGGGAAAACACTACAAAAAAATGTAAGCAGGAATTCCTGCTAAATCCCATCGCTAGGACATTCTCATCTAACCTGATAGTAAGATAACAGGCCATTGTTCTTTCTTCTCTTATTCTTCTTCTTGCCCTTGGTGTTCTCTTCAGAGCTGGCCCAGCACTCCACACAGCTGTCCATACCCTCCTCCTCCTTGTCTTCAGCACATTGATGACCGCACAAGTAGTCTCCTTCAGATGACAAGACGACAAGGAAATGACAAGCATTCTATGCACGTATGCCACATTCTGAGCCTTCAACAAAATGACAAACAGCAACACTACTAGGGATGGAACAAATAGGGGGGGGATCATAAGGTTAACAGCATTTTTTTTTGGGGGGGGGGGGTGTTCTGTTAAAACCATCAGAAATTCATAAAATTCCATGTGAATAGCGAGGGAAAGCTGTATCTTGCAATTTTTTGGCATGCAATATCTGAAACCTTCAGTAAAGCAGAGGCTATCATCAATGAATAGGCTAGGATATTCTACAGGCAACAGAACGAAGACTGAACACACACACGCGCATCGTTAGCAAAGAYAAAGAGCAGGTGAGCCAGCGCATACGACTTCGTAATCGGTGTCTCGTCTTACAGGCCTCGCAAAGCCTAAAGTTCACCTCTTACTCTGGTTTTATTTAAAAGGACAACTTTCCCCAGGCTTTAACAGCCTATCGTCTAGTTAGGCCATAACACGGAAAATAATATGTTTTGTAATAACTGCACTGTGATTAAAACTTGTGGGGGTAAAAAAAAAAAGTTTTTCGGGATAGTTTTTTCCCCTTAACGTTACGAATCCCAATTTTGTTTCAGCTTTGACACAACTAGCCACTACTTGGACCATTAACTGAAGATGGACCAACCTGCTTCGTGGTGGTTGCAGATACCCTCAGTGCAGGCGACGTCACATCCTTCCTGTGAGCCAGGCTCGCTGCCTTCCATGCTAGACGAGTAKCCACAGTCACTCCCATTACTGTGAGGCGAAAGACCTAAAGAAATGACCAAACAATTTAATATATAAACTCAATGAGGCTGGTCTAGCTGGTAATGCCCCCTACATATATACAAAAGTATGCAGACACCACTTCAGTGGATTCAGCTATCTCAGCCACATCCGTTGCTGACAGGTGTATACAAATCGAGCACACAGCCATGCAATCTCCATAGACAAACATTGTCAGAATGGCCTTACTGAAGAGCTCAGTGACGTTCAATGTGGCACCGTCATAGGATGCCACCTTTCCAACATGTCAGTTCGTCAAATTCTGCCCGGCTAGAGCTGCCTCAACTGTAAGTGCTGTTATTATGAAGTGGTAACGTCTAGGAGCAACAACAGCTCAGCCGCGAAGTGGTACGCCACACAAGCTCACAGAATTGTACCGCCTAGCACTGAAGCGCTTAAAATTGTCTGTCCTTGGTTGCAACACTCACTACCGAGTTCCAAACTGCCTCTGGAAGCAACAGAMTGATAAATTACGCTTCACCATCTGGCAGTCCATCGGACAAATCTGGGTTTGGCGGATGCCAGTAGAACATTACCTGTCCGAATGCAGTGGCAACTGTAAAGTTTGGTGGAGGACGAATAATGTTTTGGGCTGTTTTTCATGGTTCGGGCTAGGCCCCTTAGTTCCAGTGGAGGGAAATCTTAACGCTACAGCATACAATGACATTATAGACGATTCTGTGCTRCCAACTTTGTGGCAACAGTTTGGGAAGGCCCTTTCCTGTTTCAACATGACAATGCCCCGGTGCACAAAGCAAGGTCCATACAGAAATGGTTTGTCAAGATCGGTTTGGAAGAACTTGACTGGCCTTCAGAGCCCTGACCTCAACCCCATCGAACACCTTTGGGATGAATTGGAACGCCGACTGCGAGCCAGGGCTAAAATCGCCAAACAGTGCTCGATCTCACTATTGCTCATGGCTGAATGGAAGCAAGTCCCTCCAGCAATGTTCCAACATCTAGTGGAAAGCCTTCCCAGAAGAGTGGAGGCTCTGCGTTTTCTTATAAAGACAAGCATGGGTGTGGAGCGGTGTGGTATTGTGTGTCCGCGGCAGAAACAAGGGCGCGAGATGTCAAGATTAAGGCGGGGGGGGGGGGGGGGGGGGGACAACACTCACTAAATATTATCAAACATTCAAGTCTCACATCCAAGATTATCTGGAATGAGTAGATGTTCAAACAGCTGTGGTATGTTTATCACACTACCTAGTGGTGTGACATTATAGTTTTGTTTGGTTGTTCTAATGTCTGTTAATGACACATCATCCTGTCCAGATATAGTTGCACTCGTAGGTGTCAAATGGCAGGAAAAACACAATATAAAACTACACATTGGTTATAACAGAACTGTGATTTAGTGCATAATGTCATTCTAATAAAGATGCAGGAACAGCAGCAAATACCTGACCAAAGTCACTTGCAGAATATGCAAAAAAGATTCAGGGAAAAGGATGGACAGATTAAAAAACTGTCAACATTTACAAGTCCATCCTCCTGCTGAATTCACTACTCTAGGGCAGAAAAGATCAACATTCTGGTGTTCCCTGCCAGACATGGTAAATCAACTACCTCTAAAATGGTTCCTCATTGCACTTAAAAAAAAAAATATATATATTTTTTTATATATAAAAAAAATGGTGGCCTATATTCAAATCTAAAAGCATCTTATTGGAAGACAGACACAGCCCCAAGCACAGGAAAAAAATATTCTGTCAAACCTTATTCTGTAAAACTTATTAGCATTTTTGTTGTTGCACTAATCTAGGTTATTTTAGTACTTATTTTGTTTAGGCTACTTTAATATGTAACTTGTATGCCTATATTTAGGATGTGTACAGTTCAACATGCAAAGTGCACATCCTAATATGCTTAGGCTATTTAGCCTAAGCCAATGTTCATTAATTTTTTTGGTATTAATTAAAATAGGGTCATAAAGAATGTTATAAATAATCACTATTTTTATCTGATTGTATGTTTTGGATTTGCAGTTCAATAGTGTCTCAGCCTCCAGTATTTATGCTGCAGTAGTTTGTGTCGGGGGGCTGGGGTCAGTTTGTTATATCGTGGAGTACTTCTCCTGTGTCCTATGTGAATTTAAGTATGCTCTCTCTAATTCTCTCCTTTCTTCTCTCTAATTCTCTCCTTCTTTCTCTCTCTCTCGGAGGACCTGACCCTAGGACCATGCCTCAGGACTACCTGGCATGATGACTCCCTTGCTGTCCCAGTCCACCTGGCCGTGCTGCTGCTCCAGTTTCAACTGTTCTGCCTGCGGCTATGGAACCTGACTGTTCACCGGACGTGCTACCTGTCCCAGACCTGCTGTTTTCAACTCTCTGAGACAGCAGGAGCGGTAGAGATACTCTTAATGATTGGCTATGAAAAGCCAACTGACATTTACTCCTGAGGTGCTGACTTGCTGCACCCTCGACAACTACTGTGATTATTATTATTTGACCATGCTGGTCATTTATGAACATCTTGGCCATGTTCTGTTATAATCTCCACCCGGCACAGCCAGAAGAGGACTGGCCACCCCTCATAGCCTGGTTCCTCTCTAGGTTTCTTCCTAGGTTTTGGCCTTTCTAGGGATTTTTCCTAGCACCGTGCTTCTACACCTGCATTGCTTGCTGTTTGGGTTTTAGGCTGGGTTTCTGTACAGCACTTTGAGATATCAGCTGATGTACGAAAGGCTATATAAATAAATTTGAAATCGGCAAAAGGCATAGCTTGAAAATAGTCCTATTTGTCTTACGGGCGAGCGGTTTGCTTATGTCAATGTTGTGAACAGAGTGCCCCATGGTGACAGTGGGGTTATGGTATGGGGCAGGCATAAGCTACAGACAATGAACACAATTACATTTTATCTATGGCAATTTGAATGACGAGATCCCTGAGGCCCCATTGTCGTACCATTCATCCGCCGCCATCACTCATGTTTCAGAAGGATATTTATTTGTTTTGTTTAAGGTATCTGTGATGAATAAGATGCATATCTGTATTCCCAGTCATGTGACATCCATAAAATAGGGCCTAATGAATTTTTCAATTGACTGATTTCCTTATATGAAACTAACTAAAAAAAAAAAATCTTTGAAATTGTTGCATTTATATATTTTTGTTCAGTGTAAATGCACAATTTGTAAGCTATTCAAAATAAAGTTGTTAGTGAGAACGTCTAACTCATAATCTTTGTATTTTTTTGTTCCCGCTTATTGAAGTGCAGCTATAGGAGCTTATTTGCCCTACTGTTCATTGTGCAAGTCAAGCACATCAATAAACGCATTGTAAATAATATAAATAATGAATTTATAAGTAATGTTTAGCCTACTGAAACTTTTATTGACAGTAGCCTACGTGTAGGTCTATAGCCTATTATTGTCTGTTTTGATTTGCCAAGAGTGATTTTAGTCAAAGGCAGTAACGTTTCAGGTTCCTACTCCATTAGTCGCTTGCAATTGTTTGGTCTCTCTCATTGTTACCATGTTTTTATTTAATGCTAAAATCGCAAAACAACTTACTAAGATAACTCCATTAAGCCTGTAGAGTCATTCAAATGGTTGATCGTGAAAGACTAGGCTATTATTTTGAATAGCTTACAAATTGTGCATTTACACTGAATTTTATTTTTTAAAAAGGCAACAATTTCAATGATTTTAGATGTTAAAACGATAAGCCAGACAACGGCGTATATACACCGTCACAGTCAGTGTGGGTACACATCCCAAGCCCACTGCTACTCTGCCTCCTGTCTGAATAAAGGGAAAATCATGAAATATATACACGGAACTGTAACAGAGTTCAGCCTGTCGATTCATCAACAGGCACTGAAGATGACAATTAGCTGTCTAGCTAGCATATAAATACATCACATTTCCTCTTGAGATTCACATTTCAATTGTACATGGTACCCTTATATCACATAAATACATTTCAGAAAGGATGGCTGTCATTGGTAAGATTGATCTTACCCAGGGTCAGGTGTCTGGTCTTGAGTGATGGTTGGATGGTGGTGACAGCATTACCTTTCTTGACTTTAGGAGAGCCCGGGATGGGCACGGTGCTGTCTGGGCAGCTGCAGGAAGTAGTGCTCTCGTTGCTGGTGACGACAACCTCCACACAGCTGACATGCCCCTCCTCCTCTCGGCTTCCACAGGCCTTGCAGCCACCGCTCTCCACAGACTCTAATGAACCCTGCATGGGGGGGGGGGGATAACAGAGAACGACAGGACAGTATTAGAGTAACATCCCTAAATGGCCAGACCATAGAAAATGGAGGACAGTGTTATGGGCAGGGAGAGTTAAGGAATTTAACCACTGAACATTTGATAGCTATAATTTGCCATTTAAACCTACATGACGGTATTTTGAACGTCTGAAATGTGATGAAATACAATGTGTGAACAACAAGGTCACAAACAGAATGCATTARTAATCCGTCAATAACATGGTTAGCRTGGATGAGGTTAACCAGATAATGTGGAACAAGTATGCTGATAGCATGTGAGGACAGTTTCCTATAACAGACTCCRTGGTATTTCCCTGTAGTCATGCTGCCTCAGTGCTCGTGTGTGTCTGTCTGTGGGAGGGGAAAACGATGAAGCGTTACCTCATCCAGGCTCTTGTCCTTGCCCTCGGCCTCCTGCTCAGACATGTCGAAGCCACACTTGTTTTTGCGTCTGTTCTTCTTCTTCTGTCTCTTCTTCTCCTGCTTCAGCTCCTTGGCCCTCTCCTCCTCCGACAGCTCCTCACACAGCTGCTCCAGACGACTGATGCCCTGCACCTTCTCCACCGCCGTCTGGGGAAATGGGTGTTACCAAGTCGTTATTATAAAGAGAGGAGTCCTGGRTAAATAAACATGACATAAAATGTATGTCAAATGAGTCAATACATACTGACATGCCACCACACTGTAAACAGACTTGTGTCGGATGGGAAAGCACTCGCCATACATCACTTCAATCAACAAAACATGTCTGTGTCACATAAGATTCTTATTGGTAGCCTAATGCTGGCAGGCATTGTGCAAACAWACCTCAAAGCTTTTGCGTAAAGCGTCGATGCCGAGGCAGAAGAGCATCTGCCAGGTCTGCTCCTCTGCCCTCAGTTTCTGCCAGATTCTGTGCAGTCGCTCGTACAGGTGGATGCCCAGGCAGGTGAGCACCTCTTCTTGTGCAATGTCAATGGTCTTGGCGTGCCGTTCTCTGCGTCTAAACGAGCGAGAGGGGCAGGAGTTGTTAGAATTTGCATGTTAATTCTATATGACATTCTAGACGATTCTAGAATGTCATATTTTTCATATTTAACCAGTCATATTTAACCAGCGAACAAAAAGGTAGTTTAGAACTACAACTAAGTACATCAGAAGGTCACAAGAAGGTCAACAGGAGAGTGAATCATACTTCACTACTATAGTGCTGGTCAAATATACTGGCACTTTCCTTATTTTACAAGAAATGGGGAAATTAACATTATTATTATTTTTATTTTTTTAAGTTTGTGCTCGACACCATGTTATTGGATTTTCAACATTGCAGAAGCAATTTTATTTTTGTAAACTTTATTTTCTAAATACACAATTGTAAACGTAAGATTTCYCATGGACAAAATTGGCACCCTTGACTCAGACTAGGATTCGACCAGTAGCGACAGAAAATTATCTGTAGCCTAATAAACTGCATGCTTTCCCCCAAGTCATAATGGGAGGACCACACAACATATCGCYTGACTCCCAAGTATACTTCGATATGGTTATCAATATTTTGACGTAAATGTTAGACACAAAAAGATCCCACCTTGTCTTAAGAGTATTTAGTGTGGTCAACATTTGGAAAGTTTCCCGGCAYATTTGCTCTTTCCATCCGGCCTGTCGTGACATTTCTTTAATCCAACGTACTWTACTTTCATAAAAAGGTCGTATCGTTGCTTTAAAAAGACAGCTACTTTCAGAACTACCAAGGGACTTCTGAKTTGAGTATAAAGGATTCAGACTTGGACACGAGGGACTAGACCTTGAGGCTTAGTGACTGACTGGACTACATCACTGTCCTGGAGATAGTACTTGGTTCCACAGCCTTTGGCCAAGACGACTGCAGACAAACACTCCTTGTAGCCATGAGCTTGCAGCACCTTTCTACTGGAAGTTTCGCCCATTTTTTCAGCAACAAACTCCTCTACTTCTTCAATGTTTAAAGGGACGGCCCTCCAACTTCTGTTCTCTGCACTCGCTGGTTTTGGATGTGATTCAGATCTGGACTCTTCATTGGAAGAGTCCAGAACAGTCCAGCAACTCTTCTTGAACRATTACTGGGTGCTTTTTGATGTGTGTTTGGGGCCTTCAATGGAGACCCAGTTTTTGGGACACTGTTAAACATTGGARTCCAAAACACCTGATAGTCTGCTGATGCCATGCTCACGTTTTTCTTTTGCACTGAAATATATAAAATAAAAAAAACCCTGCTAGAGGGTAATGCAGGTTTTAACTAATTAAAACAAAAGAATATGATCAGTGTGTGTAAAATAGTGGTTAATGTGAACCTAACTCACAGCTAAAAAGTGTAAAGAAAGCATGCCCTTGTCATTTGTTGCCTAGACTTTACTGCAAATGAACCTCAAGTCTTGAGAAAACGACACCAATATTGCAGTTAGCCATGACAGCCTTTATAATAGAACGCCTGTTACCATGACAGCCTTGATAATAGAACACTTATGACCACACACAATCTAAATATTGCACTTGGGTTTTATTTTTTTTAAGTAGAACTAGAATGAAACAGGCATTCTATTTTTGCTCTACTATAGTGGCCACTATAGTAGACATCGATCAAGTTCACAAGGCGACATGTGTGCAAATATAACGTCCACTGAGTAAAAATGTTTTTAAAAAGTATAACACTGTCAAGATCAAAACAACAATACAATATCTTTGGGCTACACTGCACATTATACACTTTCTGCCTGGGGACATCTGTTCTACAATGTGCCAGCAGAGCATGAGACCCTTTGTAGGCATAACTGATCTCTTTCAGACAGAGTACACCTGGCCTTTTCATCCACTGTATTGAAAAAGTGAGAAAGAGGGAAAGATGTGTGGTGTTCCTTTCACCTCTATAGTGGCATCCAGCTTAAACCAGGCCCAGCTACAGCTACACTTGATCCAATTGTTTAACAAGCAACACCTCATTTTCACCGAATTCTCTCATTGTGAAAATTAACCACATACTGATGAGGGAAACCACTKGTTAACAGATAGTGGTTAGTTTGTTAGCTAGTTAACTAATTTCACWCAGATTGCCAGGGTCCAGTAAGCAACTAACGTGTTATAATTTGAGGAACTGCCAGAATCCCCCCACCCCCTTCTAATTTCCTTCATTTTGTGGCCAAAGTCAAATACTTTCTATAGAACAAACTTCACGTCAGGATATTCAACCGAAATTAATAATTAATGTATACGTGTTATATTAAACATAGAGGGAGTAAAATGTTGGCAAGCAATAAACATTTTAGAACAACTATGGCTGAATTATTATCCTTACACTTACAAAAATACTAGTCGAATAAGACGTGGGAGAGGTGACAAATTTCAGCAAAGACTTATAGACTAATAAAAATCAGGAGCGGATTTAGGTATGGGCGACAGGACTTTCTGCTACTAAGATTGGGTTCGCCAGGGCGCCATACAAGCTAGAACCGCCACATACACTTGAAACAAATAGCCAAACCGAAAACTGCAGACAAAAATGCTTTCTGCTATTAAGATCAATGAAATGTAGGCTAAACTGACAACGGAGTGAAGAGCAAAAATCTCAACTAGCAAGCAAGTCGCAGCAAAATCCTGTCAAGGGGGGATTTTCGGCACAACAACGGCAAAGAGTCGTATACCAGTTAATACTAGAGCGAATTGGTTAGGTTACTAACGTTAGCTGTCTGACTTTATTAGCAAGCTAATTTTCACACCATAAACTCAATTATTTGAGCTGTTAAATTGGCTAATGWTGCTCAACATTACACTGGCTAGCTAAKGGAAAAGTCAATCCAGCTGACGTTAGCAAYATACTRAACAAAGCTAACACTTGTTCCACCACACTTTCTCCCRCACCTCAAACTTTCCAAATGCCAGTTGTTTTTCGGTTACAGCTCATGAAGTAACGTTACGCTTCATCACCTTCGTCTCCGTGGTCAGGCTTCTCACCTYWCGTTACCTCATCGTTAWCGTTCAGGGGACGCGCTGCTGTAAACGGCAAGCTGCCTTTCCAGAGCGCTAGCTGATGCTGTAAATTGGTTGTCTCTTGTTTCTTCAGTCGAGGTGCTGCGCTGCATTCTGTTGTTATGTGACCGATTGGCTGAGCCTTGGATACAGCAGCCAGTATTGCTCCAAACGCGCATCACTCGTTCGCTTACAGCCAGTAGTGATCCAAACTGTTCTCATCGGATCTACACGAATCGCATAGGTCACCTATTTTGGATTCAAAACGGCGAATTTKACCGAAAGGTGACTAGTTTGCATCCCTGTGGAGTAGCTAAGTCTCATCCAAACCTATGGCAAGTGCTGACAACAGCAGTTGGTGGACAGCACTCCTCAAACACTTAAGAAATAGAGCAGTTAAAGGCTGTGCAATCAAGTACTAGCTGTGGGGCCAATCGCATTCCAGTCCAGGAATTTTTAATTTGTGGAGACCAAAAGTTCTCTCCCCAATATCAACAAATTTTTGAAGAAAAAAGGAATTATTTAAGTTTAAGGCTGACAATTTATTTGTCCAGTACTGAAGGTTACTACACGTGTATAGAACACATATTATAGAACAAAGAAAAAAGCAGCAGTCTACATACTCGTAACCTCCGGAGAACTCCGGCTCAGCCCGGCCCAGGAGATGTGCCATGAAGTCAGTCTCACAGCAGACGTGGACATGGTGCTCTTGGGGACAGCAGCGGAGTCCCTCGTACAAGGCAGCGCAGTAYCCCTTCTCTTTAGTGCAGTCTAGCTCCCCTACAAGGATGTTGTARGCTCTCAGTACCTTGTTCTTGCAGTCAGTACAGAACCTGAAASYAAYAGAAGATTAAAACACWAGTACAATTTCCCAAGCAGTCTAATGCGAAAAAATAAAGCCCATTGGATGTAAACATGGCCTATATTACTTAAAACCATTACCGTGACTTACCTGTGTTTGCGCAAGTATGTTTCCAGGGTCTCCAGGAGGCAGGTGCTGTCGATCAGGACAACTTCGTCCCTGCACTCCTGAGACATGAGCTCCCACACATCCATCCAGCTTCCCCTGTCAGCAGCAAACATCCATTGTTAACATCATGCACGACTCAATCAGCGTATTATTTCAATAAATAAACCTATCAAGTCAGCTTCACAATAGAGGTGACGAAAAGGACAGGCATTGCCAACTTAACATTGGCAAGTATTCACTGGATAAATCCAGATTAAAAGGCTCTTTAACTCCAAAGTATTTTACTTTCAAAAACGTAGAGCTTCACAGATGTACATGTGCACAACATAATGCATGACATGATCCAGACAATGAAGTAAACTACTTCAGACTGGCGCTAACTAACTAGCATCCAGAAATGTTACGTAGAAATGCTCTGAATGAACGAGCTGTGTTTGCTTTGCTGCCTACCTGCTGGGGGCCTGAAGGGGTCCAGAGTGAAAAACGATGCTACATCTGCTGTCTGTCTTGGCTCCTCCAGCTTTCTCTAAACCTAGKCTTTTGTCTACGCTCCCTTCTCCTCTAAAGATTCAGAGATATCTCAAAGACACTACAATATTGCACATCACAAATGACTTACTGCCGTTTCAAAAGCCTAGTTTGGCCCTGGTATGACAAATGTGGACATTCAGCCTACYTTTAATTTACAAGGTCTGAGAGAACAGGCTTTACAACTTGTTTTTTCAAAAATTGTATCATATATGACATCAAGTTCAATACAAGCAGTTTAATAGATGATAAATAGCAGCGGTAAATGTGACTCACCCCAAAGGCTTTGGCTTGTGTGTTTCTAAGGAGTGCAACTGGCAGCGTTTATTCTTTTTGCTTTTTGGAATGGCATTGATCATGTCATTCAACTTTGACCTACAAAAAAAACATTTACTTCCCTGTTTAGCACATTACTTATAGTAATAGTTTACCATAAAAACATTGTGGTCAGATTGTTTCAGTACTTACATATGCTAAACAAAAAACCTTCCACACACACAAATACAGCCGATTCTTACAGGGACGCAAGAAATTGTATGTAATATTTTTGCTGTCAATCGAGGGCACAGTTTAGAAAGATTGTTTCTTAGGTAAATTGGCCAATAAAGTACAGATAAAAGATAGGCCACAGCAAGAGTCGGTCTTGTGCCATGTCAATAAAAGGTAGGCTTCAAGTGAAGCAGCCTGACACGCCAAGTAAGTAAAGGTTACAGGAGTATTAGTCTTGTGACACGTGTCTCACTCACCCGTGGACGTAAAAGAGGGTGTAGAGCGTCTTTGCGTCGGCTATGCAGGTCTTGGTGACAGACAGCACGCCGGTGGGCTTCACAGTGAGGGGCTCCAGTGCCGGGTTCCCAGACTCCACCAGCTGGGAGAAGAGGCGCTCCACGCTCCGCCTGCAGCCCACACACGGCACCAGCTGGGACAGGGCGCTGAACACCTCCCTGGAAGTTACCATCATGGCGATGTTCAGGTCCTGCTGCTTCAGCAAGTTGTGATGCTGAGGGGGGGGGGCAGAAGCAGGCAGGCACACGATACACCACTTGACTTAGTACCGTGTGTAATAGTTAAGTGTTGAGGAAATAAAAAGGCATAAACCTTGAAGTATGACCAACAGTCTTATGGTAAATATTATCAAGCCATGTTTGAAAGGTACACCCAAATCTCCGGTCACAGCACTCACTCACCTCAACAAACTGCTTCATCTGAGAGCTGTTGATTTGGTGAGTGCCAAGGTTCATGACACTGTCAGTAAACTCCATCACCATCTGTATAAAAAAAATAAAAAGAGGGGCATATATTGATAGTGACATTAGCACAAGTATCCCACAACGCGACGYGTACACAGGCTAAGTAGAGGAAGTAAAGCTATCCACTAAATGAATGCTATTTCAACATTAACCTGTCCATACAGTTCCTGCATAGCCAACATATGTCCAAGCTCAGTATGCAATACGCTATCGCTGCTCAAATGATAACCATTTAGGTTACCCACCCACCCAGCTAACAAGCTACCTAGCAACCGCATACAATTAACAGTTTGCCGGTTAGCTGGTCAGTTAGGCTGGCCTAACAGCTCCAACGTAATTCCAAAATACATTGCATAACGTACATCAGGGAATCATTGCAAATTCATGACAGATCGAGATAGCTCTTTAAGCCYAAATAGCTAGCAAACATTGCTGACTGGAAAACTGGAAAGCCGGTTGGAGAAGAGGGCTAGCTAAGGTAGCTTGCTAACGCTAGTTGTTGGAGAGGCCTAGTTACAGTAGTCATCTCGCTCGCAACTAACGTTAAAGCATTTGACCTGAGTTTCCTGGTCGACATAGCTAGCTTCTTTCAGAAGAGTACCTGATTGAAAAGCCTTCTAACAACTACAGCACCTTGTGCGAGACGGTAAAAATYTTTACCGTGAGAGTGTCATCGATGTACAYGGGAATCTGTCTTGCGAGGAAAGGGAAGTCCTCTTCCCCGTCCCTGCAAACCGCAACCAGGCGCGCCATGTCTTCCAGCTCCTGTCGTGGTGGTAGCAGTACTGCCTGTTTACAGTGGGGACAGATTGAGCAAATCCAACAGTCGCAGTTTCACCAATAGCTAGGGCTAACGTTTACACCGCGGGTCATTTCAACTTCTATGCCTTGTCATTGCGTAATATCAAAAGTTAACGAATTAAAAATTGTAAGGTGACATTGCAATGTATCGTTACCTAACCAGTTAATGATATGACAATATGGTGACGGCAACAATTTCGCAAGTATTCTTAAAACGCGTATGTGGTTGACAAATTGTACCAAGTCTGACAAATTTATCATGGCTAACTTGCTGGRTACGCTAGTTAAGTGGATGCTAATAAATGCTAGCTAGCTAGCATGGTGCTTACAGTAGCAAAGTTAGCTCGTTAGTTTTGAGAGAACTTCAGTTGGTTTGAAACTGAGGCGCAATCTTTAAGAAAATACAAAAACTCCAGTCATGACGTGTTAGATTACGCCATTGGCTTTGTTCTTATTTACTAGTATCTAGTTGTGGTTAACATTATGTTAAGRTAGCAGAAATTCTAATCAAATCGAAGCGTCAGAACGCCACAGATAGCTGGTTAGCTCTCGCCTCAGACAAGTTAATAACAGATCTGTCCATGTTCTTAWAAAACGGACACTCCTTTCCGAACTTATAATGACATAATTTCGTAAACACACGCAATCATCGTACATTACTTACCCGCTTTTAAAAGTTGCCTTTTTATACAAAAACAAACAAGTGCGACAGAGGTGTATGTGCCGGCGGCAGAATATTCATGTAACCTTCGCCCTCAAGACGRACGAACAAAAATGACTTCCGGGCAGGGTCTCTGCAATCAGGGATTATTGGGACGTCCCWAACCTTAACCTCGTGATTTTGGAGGTATGGCAAAGAGAGACCAAAGATTTGTATAACTAAACCTAGATAAGACCACAGCCCGTCGTTTTAAATGAAAACAAAGAGTCATAGTGGGCAGAACAAGCAAGGAAATTAGCACAATCTAGCGAGATCCTATTGGTGCGTTCTATTAATAATTTGCATATMTCTGTTAGGCAACGCCTACTCTGAAGTGCGCGTGRGCAAAAACTCAATTCGCCTTTGCACTCCTAAACAACTGCATTAAAAAAAAAACTTTGGCAAATCTGATCGTAACATATTATAGTTTTGGGAACAGAGAACTGTATTGAGATCAAATGTTTCATCGATGAGAAAATTAGCAGAATGTCTGCCAAAATCCATCTCGTTCCATCTTCTCCCACTGCCGTCCACTGAGCTTCTACCATATTTGGTAGTTAGTGGAAACGCCAAGCGGATGCTTCACATTTATACATCTGGTGAAATATCTGTCTCATTGTTATATCTGTGGCAGACTTCTCTTCAAATCAAATCAAATTTTATTGGTCACATACACATGGTTAGCAGATGTTAATGCGAGTGTCGCGAAATGCTTACCACAACCCTTGCCTAACCTTAACCCAGCGTTTCCCAAACTCGGTGCACGTTTTGGTTTCTAGCTACACAGCTGATTCCCATTATCAAAGKTTGATGATTAGTTGATTATTTGAATCAGCTGTGTAGTTCTAGAGGTAAAAACCAAAACGTGCACCCCATTCGAATCCCGAGTTTGGGAAATCCTGCCTGAACCATTTGAAATGTCTACTTCAATGGGTGTTATGGCCGTCCCAAGGATTCTTAATAGCACTAACCCTGCTGGAAATTATTTTTCAAAATCGAGCGCTAGGGGTCAACAAAGAGGGAAAATGTTKTTTCTGGTGGACCTAAACAATAAAGATGAATGTCTGTTTTTTCTCCTGGCTGGCTCTATGATAATATATTTGATCTAAGTGACATTAAATGTGAATTAAAAACAAAACATTTGAAAGCAGTTTATTATTAAGAGATCATATTTGTACAACATATTTGCATAATATTTAAAATGGCAACTTTTGCTTTAAAGGTCATGAACAGTCAAAATCATGTTTTTCATGKAATGTGATGATATTTGGATGAAACCAGATCAAAGTATTGATGACCAAATTATGAAAAATTACTGTTGCTTCTACGTTGATAAAGTTGGATCATTAAGTTACTGGTCCCCTCCCCCATGTAAAACACTAGGATTCAGGAGGCGGGATTATTAAGGAGATAGGTTGAAATCACCCTAATTCTAATTTTAATACACCAATGGTAACATGATATTCTCTTAAATAGGGACCCGCCTTGTAACCAACATCGGAGAAGGCGTGGTTTATACTATTCGTCTATGGCGAAGATACTGGTGTTAGCTAGTTACTGGCTAGCTAGGTCTTCATCTGTGTCTGGWGTTAGCTCATTACTGTCTAGCTAGGTCTGCAAAATTASTTTTGCTGTTCAATTCCCATGTACCAAATCAAAAATACAAGCTAAATGGGTTCCCATCACATTTTCAACTCTACTGAAGGTATTGTCACAAAACATTTTGCGTTAAATTAGGGATTGTGCCCACTGGTCTTGGCATGTGCGCTCTAGCCAACAGCTGGCAGATACAGTGTGGGTWTAGCCTACATGATGAGATTATCATGGACAAAAGAGTATTTGTTTAACAGCAGCCAAGCATCGATCATCATGTCATCAGAATAAGACCCTCGATATTTATTGGAAAGGAGCATCAAGTCTATCAACGTGCACATTCACCACCCTGTGAAGTTCCATCATAACTTATMTAAACTGTAGCCTAATAAACTGCACGGTTTCCCGGAGTCATAGTGGGCGGACCACACAACATATCGAGTGACTCCAAGTTTACTTTGATATTTTTGCGCATAAAGGCATTTCCACCACCATTTCTCGCATAATTAATTTTACAGACACAAAAAGATCCCACCATGTCGAACGAACAAATTCTGTCGGCATTTACAAAAATTGTGCTGAAACTACCAGTTTTCCCATCACAGCTGTCATGATTCTCTTAATACGGTATGACTTTACCCACATAAAAACGTGGTTACTGATGTTTGAATTGTTTTGTGTTTCACCAAATTAGTTTAAGATTATTTTACTGCAACACTGCGTCCACGTTGCTTGACATAGGCGTTTCAAAGAGCTGTCTGTCAAGGCGAGCTCATGAATATAAGATCCCTGCCCACTCAGCCTGTATTTTCTAACTTCCTGGTAMTTAGACATGAGAGAGAAATTTACTTTTTCAAAAAATTTGAGCATTTCTAAAAAAATAGAATATTTTAGTTACTCAAAAGGCTAATTTACATGGGAATCAGAATGACTGTTCAGGACCTTTAACACCAACTATAATATATGAAAACAATGTAATAAAACACTACAGTTTATTGGAATAAGTCTTTATGACTTATTTAAAATAAGAAGAACAGGCAGACATTGTAACGAGAATGGCACTGTGCTTACCAGAATTTTACTGTGATTTTCATGAGATGTAAAATGTATATTGCAAAACTATTTATGAACATGTATGACAGCAAAACACACACAGAAATGTAATCACTACTGTTGAATGTATCTACTAGCACATTTGTGATTCCAGTCAGTAAATTGGCAAGCATGAAAAACAACAATTGATTACGGTTCACAGCTTGAATGAGACAAAGTCCCTCAACTTTCTTCTCCATTTTCTCCTCGGATACAGAAGCTTCCTTTCTACAAGGATACCAGGAAGACGACACCAATACGCAACCTGATACCGTTTTCATAAAAAACAAAATAACATCAGCAGTTGCTAAACAGGACAAGAAAAACATTGACTGGGCAATAGTCCAGAGGCAGAATGGGAGATTGGCCATCCTGCGAGACACTGGCTCAACAGAGGCCTGACATAGGATCAAGGCAGTATACAGCACAGCACTTCCCAATAAGAGATTCCAAATCACTCTGATCCACTCTTTGACCTGTGTCCTTGGTCGCATTACATACAGTCCAATCTGGACCCCTGCCATATAGATGGCTATGTAGCCCACAACAGATGAAACCCCCTCCATGTTGGCTTGCAGAAAGCCTCCCGTTCTGTCATTGTTGTGGATGATGGAATACTTCAGTCCAGACATCTCCAGGGTCACTTGGTAAAGTCCTCCAATCAGAAGGGCCAGGAGCCATGACCTGTTGACAGGGAACAGAGCCAAGAGCACAGAGGCCACCACTCTGACTATGGCTAGGGTGAAGAAGAAATTCCAGTGCACACCATACTCTGACACGTGCTCGTGGTAACCAGACATTTTGACACTCACCAACCTGGCCAAGCCTAGAATGACCAGGGGCCAGACAGACACCAGCTGTTTAACCACTTGGCTTAACTTGGATCCTGAGACTTCCTTCCTCCGTGCCTCTGGGCAGACGAGGGCGTTGGCGAGGACATAGGCACCAACACCAAAGTCCATAACCCCTGTTCCGTAGGTTTCTGTTTTGGCATAGCGTCTTGGGAACACGCTGAAGTCCACAGCTAGAATGCTAATGGCCGTTTTCACATTGACCAGGACTCGAAAGATAGTCACAAAGGGGACCTGGTCGCACTGAACATGGCTCTGGAAGAAGCTCTTGGCAACAGTGTCCATAGAAGTTGCCCTGGGCCTGGTTGCCCTTTTGGTACGGTAGATATAGCATAGCACAGCCCCAGACACAACCGCCAGGCCAAGGATGACTAGGTGAAGGARGTCACTCAGAACGGTGCATGATAAGACCAGGGGTAGTATGATCATGGAGAAGTCCAGGACGAGGTGGGCGATCCAGGGGAGGGGGAGCACCCCCCTGCCCAGATGGTATAGAATCAGAAACAGTCCTCTGCTGATTAGGCACAGTGGGGCCAGAAAGGAGCCCAGGGCAACTTCCCCAAGGCTGGTCCCATTCAGATTGCTGACGAACGCCTCCTTCAATTCCTTCTGACTTGACATTTCCTACAAAGGAGGAAAAGAAAACCATCATTCCAACACCTCATAAAGTATTGGACAGTAGCCATCAGAATATAAGGACATTCCTACCATTACCCCTACCCGTACCATTACCCTAAACCCTAACCATTACCCTAACCCCTACCATTACCATAACCCCTACCACCATTACCCTAACCCCTACCACCATTACCATAACCCCTACCACCATTACCCTAACCCCTACCACCATTACCCTAACCCCTACCACCATTACCCTAACCCCTACCACCATTACCCTAACCCCTACCATTACCCTAACCCCTTAAAAGTTAAACTCAGCGAAATAACATTGCCTCTAGAAGCACTGCAGATATTGCAGTGAGTGAGATTCAAGACTTCGCTCTCACACAGGTAGACACAGTATCTGAGCATGCGGATGGGTTTTCTTCAGGGGTAAAATCCATTTGAATTCAATCCCTTTTTGACAGCACCGCTTTTTTGATTTGAACAAAACCTTCCATACATATTTGCCAATTGTAGAAGTGGTGAGAAAATGGCTTTTCAGACCTGAATGACAAAACATTCAGGTACTCAAAGTTAACCCATTTTTGCATACCCCACCATACAATGAGACATCCATGTCTTCATCACTTGAAAAGATAAATGGTTTAAATATTATTTAAAAGCTTACGAACAGGGTTTTCAAATAATTGTATAATGTCTGGAAAAAAAACCTTTTAACAAAAAAAAAGGTATTCATTTTTCTTTAACGTCAATTATCTAAAACGCATAAATGCAGATTTTTGTTATTTTCTATTATCTTGTTGCTTAGACCATATTTTACATCATCCAAGAGGCGTGTTGTGCCCGCCATCGGTTGAGACACATGCTCTTGAATACAGGGTGAGAATACCTTTTTCAAAATGGTACCACAAAGATGGTTGGAGYTCCACACATCAGAGAATGTTGACATGAATATCTGGTGTTTTAAATTAAACTCTCAATCCTCCATAGGAAACCTATTGAAACCATAGAAATATAGATAATAGAATAGACATGACCATTTGATGGTGGGAGGACCGGCGATCATCTTCGTGGTAATATTTAGAAGTAAAACTGTCAATTCAATAAAAATATCAATGCCAAGAGMGTGCAAAGCTGTRATACTCTTGTGAATTCTATGMTTTTTACTAGATTACTTGTTGTTTGTCTGTAATTTTTGTAATGACTTGGTGCTGCCTATCTTGGCCAGGACGCTCTTGAAAAAGAGATTTTAAATCTCAATGAGCCCTTCCTGGTTAAATAAAGGTTTAATAAATAAATAATTTAATAAATCAAGGCAAAGGGTGACTACTTTGAAGAATCTCAAATATATTTTGATTTGTTTAACACCTTTTTGGTTACTACATGATTCCATATGTGTTATTTCATAGTTTTGATGTCGTCACTATTATTCTAAAAATAAAATAAAGAAATACCCTAGAATGAGTAGGTGTGTCCAAACTTTTGACTGGTACTGTATTTAAGTTAATCTGGAGGCGAAAGAAACGCACACCTGTTTAGTAGAGGTGCTGGCTAGCGGAGTAGAACACCTGTTTAGGAGAGGTGCTGTCTAGCGGAGTAGAACACCTGGTTAGGAGAGGTGCTGTCTAGCGGAGTAGAACACCTGTTTAGGCGAGGTGCTGGCTAGCGGAGTAGAACACCTGGTTAGGAGAGGTGCTGTCTAGCGGAGTAGAACACCTGTTTAGGAGAGGTGTTGTCTAGCGGAGTAGAACACTTGGAAAAGAAAATGAGAGCTGCACACTCTAGGAGCTCAGATGCAATAATATCCTTTTAACAATACATTTATCCTGCACAAGCTATTGTGCCGAATACTTTACGTTGTTACAGGTGTCAAGCTTATGGGCATGTGGTGGCAGCAGGGTGTGAGAAGGTGTGAGAAGTGTGCAGAAGGGCATGCGACAAAGGAGTGTGTAGCATTGGGGAAAGTAGTGGCATGTGTTAATTGAAGGGGTTCCTATGGGGCTGGGGATCAGAAATGTCCCCTGTGAGAGAGGCAGGTTGAGGTTTCCAGGGTTAGAGTAGTGCAGAAGTTGTCATATGCTGAGGCAGTGAAGAAAGTAGAGGAAGATGGGTCAAGGGGGAGGGATCCTGAGAGGAGTGGTTTAGTAGTAGATCTGTACCAGAACAGAGGGAGGGATCCTGAGAGGAGTGGTGTAGTAGTAGATCTGTACCAGAACAGAGGGAGGGATCCTGAGAGGAGTGGTGTGACTAGTAGATCTGTACCAGAACAGAGGGAGGGATCCTGAGAGGAGTGGTGTAGTAGTAGATCTGTACCAGAACAGAGGGAGGGATCCTGAGAGGAGTGGTATGACTAGTAGATCTGTACCAGAGCAGAGGGATAAACCATCAAGTGATATATGTTCCAGTAAGATTGGATTTTTGGCATTTATAGCAACGGTTATCAACTGTACTGCAGGGATGGAACGTAAGTCGCAGAAAATAGAGGTTGTGGTGGCAGCTGCAGAGAGGTATTTGGGTGTGCGAGACTTGACATCAGAGTTACAGGGTGTGTTAAGTGGTGGTGTCCCATCCTTTCAGATTGTTGGCCTGAAGTAGAACTAAATAGATTTAAATAGTGGAGRAGGGTATWTTMMTMTGTGTGAATGTAGTGTTAGATGGTAGGGTATTTGTTTTATTTTATTTTTTCAAGCAAAGTATAAGGGAGTTATACTCCAGTCTAGCAGACGGCGGTAATGCAACATTTATTGGATGCCAACCGCCATTAAACCTCATCGAAGAAGAAGAAGAGGGCTTCCATCATTTTAATGTAGTCAACTGGGTCAGAATTCCAACAAAAATGGCTGATCCCTCCTGGTGACCCTGTTGGGAGTCATGTCTAACCAGATCATCAGGAGGGATCAGACAATTGTAAAGAAGAAAATGGACTACTTCAAAATGGAGATAGCCTCAATAGCTCTGCCCATGCAGTCACAGAAGCTATAATGGCACATACAAAAATGCATCCWCTATATTTTAATGTGATTCAAATGGATTTACCTTTCACACGCTTATGCTTGGTAGGTATGGGACCAAAATAGCTGTTTCTAACTTCAACAGACATTTAGCCTTGTGCTTCCAACACTCTAGAATAGTAGAATAAACAAGTTGCAAATTCGAAATGAAGTTGTTGTGGAAATTGACCCACCAAGCTGTTTACTTTGTGCACCCGCTGAATCTACCTTTGATGCCACATTCAAATCAACTGGGACCTCGGAACTCTCAGACTTTAGAGCGTTTAAGACAACTGGGAACTCGGGGAAAACAACGAGCGTGGAATCTTTTGAACTCAGAATTCTAAGTCGAAAACTAGGGCATCTTTCCAACCTGAAGATCACTGACGTCATGATTTGACCTAGTTTTTTCTGAGTTCCCAATTGTCTTGAAAGCACCATGACTGTTTAATTTCAACTTCAATGAGGTGAAGTCAGAGCTGAACATAGCAAAGATTTTTTATATATTTTTTAACCTTATTCTAACTAGGCAAGTCAGTTAAGAACAAGTTATTATTTAACAATGACGCCTACACCGGCCAAACCTTCCCCRAACCCGGACGACGCTGGGCTAAGTGTGCSCTGCCCTGTGGGACTCCCGATCACGGCCGGTTGTGATAGCCCGGGATCAAACCAGGGTCTGTAGTGACGCATCTAGCACTGAGATGCAGTGCCGGGAGCCTACTCTGGATCCAGTTGACTTTTGCATAACGAGATAGCTAAGCAGTATATATATTTTTTTAAATTTTATTATTATGAAGTACAAGCAAATATAAGTTTACTTGTATGCCAACCAACTCATTATTTCATTACAAAATGTGATTACAAGATTTAAAATAATTTACGCCTCAATGAGACAATGAGTCTGGCTAGCCAGCAATTGGCGCTAACATCATACACAGACAGACTTGATTATTTTCCCACCTACCGCACTTTCCTTCGGTAGCTAGCCTGGTTCAAAACAAATATACGTTTATAATAGATGAATCAACCTAGATTAATCGGAGAGAAAATGTAGCCAGCATCCTAGATGAATATAATTTAAAAAACTACCACAGCCTGGTGTTTTCTTATTTCCGCGTTCTGCAGCMGGGCGTTTCTGTGTTCTACGTCACGAAYAGTGTGCGTACTAGGCTCATGTCTCAGCAGCCGGTGTGAGCAWAACGAGGCGGGTTAAGTGTTTTTGTCCTTCACTGTGGAATTTTATGACAGAGGGATAGGGAAAGTTTCACATCCCATGTCAAATGGCGGCGGAATAGTCAGACAGACTATGGATCCTACACGTCTAAACTATATAAAAGTCTGATTCACTTTTGCCTGGTGTCAAGAGAAAAACTCCTTGATCAACAGCATCGCTTTTTCTACTCTTCGCAAGGGCGGCGGGACAACTTCCAAATCCATGAATTCTGAGAAGAGTCAGCGCATAGGAAATGGACATGGGGAAAAGGTAYGCGACAACAGTGGGCCTTTTGAACACTTTGGTAGTTAGTTGTATATAAAGTGTTTTAATGATTTCCAAATCTTTCAATGAATCGACGTCTGACCGTATTATTAACTAAAGTCGGCTTTATCTTGCATTGATACTGTTCTGAGTAAAGTGGCTTGTTCAGCAGAGTGTAGCGTTACATAAATAAATATTGTCTACACCAGGTTTCCCAAACTTTTTWTTTTCCTTTCCCCCAGCAGCTGATTCAAATAACCAACTCATCACCAAGCTTTGATTATTTGAATCAGCTGTGTAGTGTTAGGGCAAACCGGGGGGCCGGWCAGAGATTGGGAAACTCTGGTCTAGAGTAGTAACATGCCTAGCCGTTGCCACACCTGTGTAACTCATGTGTYCTAATATGTAACAGTTAATCTGTAACTGTCATGAATCTCCTCACAGTTTCATAGAATTGACWAAATTCGATAATCTAGAGTTGGCTTCATTCAGCCTTTTGAAAGATCTCCAAGATAGTTATTTTCAACCTTTTTACTGACAAGTTTTCAATTGGTGGCATGRAATCATCACTTGTTACAATCAATTGAATACAAACATTTAAACATTGACAACGGAGCAAAAAAATGCACCCCATTATTGCCTCATACTTTTATGCTATCTAGTGCTCAACGAACATTTCATGAGTAACATAGCTTTTAAAAAAAACGTGTTTTGAAGCTACACACAATTTTACAAAGTTTCACATGACAAATAAAAACGTAAATAGATCATGATTGTTTTGTTATGATAAGGTAAAACAATTGTATCACGACAATGCTGATGGTATGTACATAAAAAAATTAAAAATAAGCCTCTGCACACGTTGTATGCAAAGTGCACATATTTCATGCATCTGTTGCCAGACTAAAGAGGTATATTTAACTGAGCACCATTTCAAGCATTTGGTAGGATTTAACCAATCCAATAAAGATGTCTAGAGAACACACTAACTAGACACTTAGGATAAACAAGGTAGCTGGAGATTAAATGTTTATTTTGTTGAATGTAAATAGACTTAACCTACAACTGTTTTTGTAGTCTCCTGACAGAAGCTGTGGTGCCAAGTTATCGTTGTCCCGTAGGCCGGTCTGTTTTGTCTTTTGCGTGTAGGCAGTCTGTTTTGTCTTTGTCTTTGTAGTGTAGGCCGTTGTCGTGTAGCCGGTCTGTGTCGTTAGGCCGTCTGTTTTGTCTGTAGGCCGGTCTGTTTTGTCGCGTAGGCGGTCTGTTTTGTCGCGTAGGCCGGTCTGTTTTTGTCGCGTAGGCCGGTCTGTTTTGTCGCGTAGGCGGTCTGTTTGGTCGTGGCGTAGGCCAGTCTGTTTTGTCCGCGTAGGCCAGTCTGTTTTGTCCCGTAGGCCAGTCTGTTTTTCCCGTAGGGCAGTCGTGTTTTGTCCCGTAGGCCAGTCCTGTTTTGTCCCGTAGGCCAGTCTGTTTTGGTCTGTTTGCCCGTAGCCGTCTGTTTTGCCCGTAGGCCGGTCTGTTTTGTCCCTAGGCGTTCTGTTTTGCCCGTAGGCCGGTCTGTTTTGTCCCGTAGGCCGGTCTGTTTGTCCGTAGGCGGTCTTGTTGCGCTGTTGTCCGTAGGCGGTCTGTTTTGTCCCGTAGGCCGGTCTGTTTTGTCCGTAGGCCGTCTGTTTTGGTCCCGTAGGCCGGTCTGTTTTTCCCGTAGGCCGGTCTGTTTTTGTCCCGTAGCCGGTCTTGTTTTGTCCCTAGGCCGGTCTGTTTTGTCCCGTAGGCCGTCTGTTTTGTCCCGTAGGCGGTCTGTTTTGTCCCGTAGGCCGTCTGTTTGTCCGTAGGCGGTCTGTTTTGTCCGTAGGCCGGTCTGTTTTGTCCCGTAGGCCGGTCTTGTTTTTCGCGTAGGCCGGTCTGTTTTGTCGCGTAGGCCGGTCTGTTTTGTCGCGTAGGCCGGTCCTGTTTTGTTGTCCCGTAGCCGGTCTGTTTTGTCCCGTAGCCGGCTTTGTCCCGTAGGCCGGTCTGTTTTGTTCCCGTAGGCCGGTCTGTTTTGTCCCGTAGGCCGGTCTGTTTTGTCCCGAGGCCGGTCTGTTTTGTCCCGTAGGCCGTTCTGTTTTGTCCCGTAGGCCGGTCTGTTTTGTCCGTAGGCGCGTCTGTTTTTGTCGCGTAGGCCGGTCTGTTTTGTCGCGTAGGCCGTCTGTTTTGTCCCGTAGGCCGGTCTGTTTTGTCCCGTAGGCCGGTCTGTTTTGTCTCCGAGGCCGTCTGTTTGTCCCGTAGTCCGGTCTGTTTTGTCCCGTAGGCCGGTCTGGTTTTGTCCCGTAGGCCGGTCTGTTTTGTCCCGGTAGGCCGGTCTGTTTTGTCGCGTAGGCCGGTCTGTTTTGTCGCGTAGGCCTCTGTTTTGTCCGTAGGCCGGTCTGTTTTGTCCCGTAGGCCGGTCTGTTTTGTCCTGTAGGCCGTCTGTTTTGTCCCGTAGGCCGGTCTGTTATTGTCCCGTAGGCCGTCTGTTTTGTCCGTAGCGCCGGTCTGTTTTGTCCCGTAGGCCAGTCTGTTTTGTCCCGTAGGCCAGTCTATGTCACAAAAAACAATGATTTAAAAGATAAACTAATCATACAACTATGCACAAGTACTACTCTTAACAATTACCACTGAACATTTTACAAAAACACGTTTACTTGAAGAACAGTGCAGATGCTACGTTTGGTAACAGAATGACGGTTTGCAAACTTTGCAAAACTCTGCATCTGCACTGTTAAAGTAAATGTGTTTTTGTATAATGTTCAGTGGAAATTGTTAAGAGTCTTATTAGATTAATCTCAGTGCAAAGCCCTCATTTAATGCTAACGCCTGTTATGATACAGACCTGCATTCCTGTGGAATAGTACAGGCCGCTGGTGTTTACCATGGGCTTCTCTCCCTTGCTTACCACAGGTGAAAGGAAGAGTCAGGAAGAAGTCTGGACATGCTCACAGGAAGTCTCTGAATGACTCACTGGAGGGAGAGGTCAAGGCCTTCCTCATAGACGAGGGCCAACTGCACACTTACGATGACCTCACCAAAGTCAACCCCGTGACCCCAACAACAGGTAGGCCCGAAGCCATGGCTACCTCTGTGTTGGAGAGAGCCAGACATGACTCACCAGCAGTCAAGCTTGTTTCGCTTTGGACCTGGAACTGACATTTCCGAGGGACTTTAAATGATAGTTCCTTTTTGAACATGTTATTATAGCTACTAGTTTAGACTTTCTGTTTTCTTGTTATTTCATGTGTAAATCCCTGTGTGTTTTTCTGTGTAAATCCCTGTGTGTTTTTCTGTGTAAATCCCTGTGTGTTTTTCTGTGTAAATCCCTGTGTGTTTTTCTGTGTAAATCCCTGTGTGTTCCGTGTGTAAATCCCTGTGTGTTCCGTGTGTAAATCCCTGTGTTTTTCTGTGGTTAGTGCTGAAATGTCTACAAGCCAGGTACAGGGCGAAGGTTTTCTACACCCATGCTGGCTGTACCCTGGTGGCCCTCAACCCTTTCCAGCCAGTCCCTGACCTCTACTCCTTGGATGTGATGAAGGAGTACCATTGTGCTCCACAGCCACAGGTGCTGTACAACCATTAGCCTGTTTCAGTGGTGTTATCATGGCCTTTTGGTTTATAGCATGTCATACATGCATACATGCATACATACATACATACATACATACATACACACATCTACAAACACTGACTACTAGATTTAATTTTCGTCCCAAGTTACTGTAACATGACTGTAACACATGAAACAAAGTTTGTTGGGTAAATTAATAATAATAAGGAAGGGTCAATGCTGACAGAAAGGAGTCCCATTTCAGGAATTCTACAACTGTCTCTAATATTTTCTTTGTCTGTCCAGGAGTCCAAACCCCACATCTTCATAGTTGCGAGAGGCCTACAAAGAAACGTACAAGCCAGGTAAAGAGCCGTGAACCAGTCTCTGGTGGTCAGCGGAGAGAGCGGAGCAGGAAAGGTAAACTTTAATCAATAATGGTGATAATAATATGTCTACGGTCCTTATTACACTGTTGTGAAGTATCAATAATGGTGGATATAAATGCTAGGTCCTTTATTACACTGTTGTGAAGTACAATGAATTGGATTAAATGTCTACGGTCCTTATTAAAAACTGTTGTGAAGTATCAATAATGGAAGTTTAACAGTTTGTTTTTAAAAGTACCTTGAATTATTTCAAATCACTGTCTCTTTGTTCTTGACCAGACATGGACCTCTCGTTGCCTTATGAAGTACTATGCCACGGTAGCAGCGTCTTCCTCTCTGCTGAAGAGTCAGGACACCGTGGAGAGGATAGAGAAGAGGGTACTGGACTCCAACCCCATCATGGAGGCTTTTGGTGAGACTGGAAACCATTTTTAGTTTCTAATATCAACCCTCTTTCTTTTATTTTTTACGCAATCATCAACAATTGTTGTTGTTGCTGTATGTGCTCATTCCATGCTTTGTTTATTTACTGGGCCCCTATTTATATAGGCAACGCCTGCACCTTACGAAACAACAACAGCAGCCGCTTTGGAAAGTACATCCAGCTCCAGCTTAACCGGTATGTCTGGTTGTGTATCTGATTCTAGATCAGTCCTGTTTAGCCAAGTGGTCATTGATGGCTATGACCATAATAGTTGACAAGATGGCACCAACAGATCTGGGTGCAGACTAGTGTGCTATCGCTGCAGACACCTAATAAATAAGTTAACGAGGTATGAGAACATCACAATAWATCTAACTGAAAAGGCTGTTTTGTGCTGACGACACAACCAGCGCCCTGTTCAATCAAATGTCTTTGTCATCTGTCCAGGTCTCAGCTGCTTGTGGGGGCGTCAGTGCAAACATACCTACTGGAGAAGACCAGGGTAGCTGGACAACCGGCTAATGAGAGAAACTTTCACATATTCTACCAGGCAAGTTAAAACTTTTTATTGGAGTGTCAATCATCTGATTTTGACATATTGAGAAGTTTTCACATAACTTGTGAGGATATGGAATATTGGACAATGAAGGTGAGAAGATTATAATGCTAATTCATTGCTAGATGTCATCCTCCAATAAAGGTAAGTGGTTCTGTCAGTTGGATTGATCCAGCATGACCGACTTGTGGCTCAGTGTGCGATCCCGTTGTGATGCTTCTCTGGTTTCGTGATGTTTTTGGTTCAACCGTGTTTTTGTGAAATTGGCGTGGCGGTGCTTTCAGCTCTAGTGTAGCATGTAGATATCGGAGTCGACGAAGCCCACACAGAGTGGCTCGGAACGTGTAGCTTGTCATTGCTTCTTATCCTATGATGTGCAGCTAGTCTAGATTGTGCGAGTTGCCTGAAGAAGGGTTTTTGCTGTTTCCTGTCAGTGCGTAGTTTTTTCCGAGCGATGGATGGCGTCGTATACTCAGGAGACAAGTATCAGTATATCTATTCAGGTAGAGCGTGCGATGTGAGGCTCGTGAGAACGGTTTGCAACAACCTTCGAGGCAGGCAGTGGACAGCTATCTTCAGGTTCCGCGCTTTGATTTCTAAGGGTATGGAAGACATGTGAGATGCAACTGTCCTATGTAAGCTCTGTTCAAATTGATCCTGCGGCGTAGCGAGTCCTACATAATGTTTGGCATGTGTCTGCCTTCGAACGGTCAAAACATAGCTCCAATTGAGGGTGGATGAGGGTCCCGACGTACCATCAAGTGCAGGGGTTGTGCACAGCCCAACACGTGCAGAGATCTTTGCATTTGCCAGGAGAACACCAAGAGTGGGTCAAATTCGCCTACTGCGCCTTGCTCTTCACTGTTGAGATGAAAGCAGGTTTCACACTGAGCACATGAGCACATGTTGACAGACTGACAAATGCTCTGGAGACGCCGTGGAGAACTTTTTCTGCTGCCTCAACATCCTCCAGCATGACCGGTTTGGCGGTGGGTCAGTCATGGTGTGGGGGCAATTTCTTGGGGCCGCACAGCCCCCATTGTTGCTCGTCCAGAGGTAGCCTGGACGCCATTAGGTAACCGGGAATGAATCCTCAGGACCCCTTGGTGAGATCCGAATATCTGGTGCGGTTGGCCTGGGTTGCCTCGCAGTAATGGCAAGACCAATGGCTAGATCCTCATGTGGTCTTGGAGTGTGTCACAGTTCCTGCAAGAGGGAAGGCATTGAATGCTATGTGACTGGCCGCCCGTCCCGCATGACTTCTGATATCTCAATTGAGCATCTGGGACATCATGTCTCTGCCCATGCCACTTAACGCCACGTTTGCACCACAGACTGTCCCAGAGTTGGTCGGAATCTTTAGTCCAGGTCTGGGAGGAGATCCCTGCAGAGACCATCCGCCACCATCATCAGGAGCATGCCCAAGGCGTGTACGAAGTCATACGGCACGTGGAGGCCACACACACTACTGCCTCCATTTTGACTGTTTTTGTATGTAACATTACATCATAAAGTTTGGATCAGCTGTAGTGTGGTTTTCCACTTTTAATTTTGAGTCGTGACTCCAAATCCAGCACCTTCCATGGGTTCGATAAGGATTTGATTTACATTGATCATTTTTTTTGTTGTGATTATTTGTCGAGCACATTCAACTAGTGTAAATGAAAAAAAGTTATTTTAATAAGAATAATTTCTATTCATTCAGATCTATGGATGTGTATTGTTAGTGTTCCTTTATTTTTTTGAGCAAGTGTATATATCACACACTAAATGTATTGACGTGTACAGAGGCCAGGCACACACACACAAGATATTACTTAACTTACAAACATTAACTTAGAATTATCTTATTCATTTCTTTAACTTGT
>NC_036843.1:24569807-24574625 GCF_002910315.2 Salvelinus sp. IW2-2015
CGACGCCCCCACAAGCAGCTGAGACCTGGACAGATGACAAAGACATTTGATTGAACAGGCGCTGGTGTTTGTCGTCAGCACAAAACAGCCTTTTCAGTTAGATTTATTGTGATGTTCTCATACCTCGTTAACTTATTTATTAGGTGTCTGCAGCGATAGCACACTAGTCTGCACCCAGATCTGTTGGTGCATCTTGTCAACTATTATGGTCATAGCCATCAAGACCACTTGGCTAAACAGGACTGATCTAGAATCAGATACACAACCAGACATACCGGTTAAGCTGGAGCTGGATGTACTTTCCAAAGCGGCTGCTGTTGCTGTTTCGTAAGGGCAGGCGTTGCCTATATAAATAGGGGCCCAGTAAATAAACAAAGCATGGAATGAGCACATACAGCAACAACAACAATTGTTGATGATTGCGTAAAAAAAAAAAAAAAGAGGGTTGATATTAGAAACTAAAAATGGTTTCCAGTCTCACCAAAAGCCTCCATGATGGGGTTGGAGTCCAGTACCCTCTTCTCTATTCCTCTCCACGGTGTCCTGATCTTCAGCAGAGAGGAAGACGCTGCTACGTGGCATAGTACTTCATAAGGCAACGAGAGGTCCATGTCTGGTCAAGAACAAAGAGACAGTGATTTGAAATAATTCAAGGTACTTTTAAAAACAAACTGTTAAACTTCCATTATTGATACTTCACAACAGTTTTTAATAAGGACCGTAGACATTTTATATCCACCATTATTGATACTTCACAACAGTGTAATAAAGGACCATAGACCTTTTATCAGCCCCATTATTGATACTTCACAACAGTGTAATAAAGGACCGTAGACATTTATATACACCATTATTTATTAAGTTTACCTTTCCTGCTCCGCTCTCTCCGCTGACCACCAAGAGACTGGTTCACGGGCTCCACCTGGCCTTGTACGTTTCTTAGGCCTCCTCGCAACTATGAAGATGTGGGGTTTGGACTCCTGGACAGACAAGAAGAATATTAGAGACAGTTGTAGAATTCCTGAAATGGGACTCCTTTTTGTCAGCATTGACCCTTCCTTATTATTATTAATTTACCCAACAAACTTTGTTACAGTCATGTTACAGTAACTTGGGACGAAAATTAAATCTAGTAGTACAGTGTTGTAGAATGTGTGTATGTTATGTCATGTATGTATGTATGTATGCATGTAGTGCATGGTCATGACATGGCTATAAACCAAAAGGCCAGGAATAACACCACGAAACAGCTAATGGTAATGTACAGCTACCTGTGGCTGTGGAGCCACAAATGGTACTGCCTTCATCACCATCCAGGAGTAGAGGTCAGGGACTGCTGGAAGCGTTGAGGGCCACCGGTTACAGCCAGGCATGGGTGTAGAAAACCTCGCCCTGTAACCTTGGCTTGTAGACATTTCAAGCACTAACCACAGAAAAACACAGGGATTTACACACGGAACACACAGGGAACACACAGATTTACAGCAGAAGAAAAACACAGGATTTACACAGAAAAAAACACAGGGAATTTAAACACAATAAATAACAAGAAGACAGCAAGTCATAAACTCAGGTAGCTTAAATAGCAATGTTCAAAAAGAACTATCATTTAAAGTCCCTCGGAAAATGTCGTTCTCATGGTCCAAAGCGAAACAAGCCTTGTACTGGACGTTGTCGTAGTCATGTCATGGCTCTCTGCTACAACCACAGAGGGATAGCCATGGCTTCGGGCCCTACTGTTGTTGTGGCCACGGGTTGACTTTGGTTGAGGTCTCGTACAGTGTGCAAGCTCTGGCCCTTCAGTCTCTTGAGGAAGGGCACTTGACCTCTCCCTCCAGTTGACAGTCATTCACGTTACCAAAAGCACATTCCTCATATGAGCCATGTCATAGCAGGTTCACATTCTTACTGTAACTCGTTCCATTTCCACCTGATGGTAAGCAAGAGGAGATAGGAGGACAAGGTAAACACCAGCGCCTGTCCTAGTTCAACAGGCAACTGCAGGTCTGTATCATAAACCAGGCGTACGCAGATTCAACAATGAGGGCTTTGCCACTGGAGATTTAAATCTAATAGACCTTACACATATCTTCCACTGAACATTATACAAAAACACATTTACTCTTAACAGTGCAGATGCCAGAGTTTTGCAAAGTAGTTCCAAACTCATGTAAACTGTGCCTATACACCGATACCCAGACCATCGTACTGCACTGGTTTCTTCAAGATAAACGTCAGTTTTTGGTCTAAAAATGTTCAAGTGGATACATTGTTTAAGAAGTATACTTGTTCGCAAGTGTGGATTCATGAATCATAGTTTAATCTTTTAAAATCAATTGTTTTTTTGTACGACATAGAATGGACCTACAGGGAAAGACATCACGGAAAACGCTGGCCTACGGGACAAAACAGACTCGACCTACGGGACAAAAGACAGACTGGCCTACGGGACAAAGACGGCCGGACAAAACAGACTGGCCTAACGGGAACACAAAACAGACTGGCCCTTACGGGACAAAACAACCTGGCCTTCACGAGAGGCGTCAGTGCAAACATACCTACTGGAGAAGACCAGGGTAGCTGGACAACCGGCTAATGAGAGAAACTTTCACATATTCTACCAGGCAAGTTAAAGGCAAACTCTTGACTATAAAGATGAATTCTAAGTTAATGTTTGTAAGTTAAGTAATATCTTGTGTGTGTGTGCCTGGCCTCTGTACACGTCAATACATTTAGTGTGTGATATACTGTATATTGTCCTTCTATTCAGATGATGACAGGAGGCAGCGATGAGCAGAGGAAGGAGTGGAAGATGTCACATGACCAACGTTTTGCCTGGCTTCCAAATGCTGAGAAGACATTGGAAGGTACGTTTGTTGTGTCCTCATCCTCCAGCCAGGGGATTGAAAACAAATAGCTTCTAATTGGTTGCATGTATTGAATGTAAAGGTACCATGTATTTTTATTCTATTCAGGTCAATGTTCCCAGTTTCTGATTTTACTCTTTTTCTTCTCTTTGTCTTCTTCTTCTTCTCTTTGTCTTCTTCTTCTCTTTGTCTTCTTCTTCTCTTTGTCTTCTTCTTCTCTTTTGTCTTCTTCGTCTTGTTTTGCAGAGGATTGTTTTGATGAGACTGTAGAGGCTATGGTACACCTTGGCATCAATGCAGAGAAGCAGGGACATATATTTAGGGTAGAATGATTTTAAACTAAATCACTTAAATGATTCCAAGGAAGATTTATGTACTGTCTCCACATAATCACTCCTAAATGTATTTCTACCACAACTTCCTGTTGTCTTAACAGATACTAGCAGGTCTTCTGCAGTTGGGGAACGTGACTTTCTGTTCTGCCACGGATGAATCGCAACCCTGTGACCTCGAGGAGAAATCCAAAGGTATTTAATCTGATATTACGCTAGATCAACTTTCCATTCTGGCGTTTTAGACTWCAGTTCAATTTAAACTGTTGTCTGACTCCGTTCTCAAACCTTTTAGACATCAGTTCAGCTCCCAACGTGGTCTCAACAATCAATTAATCAATCCAAWTTTGAAGACCGTTTTTACATGAGCCCTCCTGTCTTATAGAGTTTATGCAGCGTTGTGCATCGTTGCTGTGTGTCCCGGTGGAGGAACTGCAGACATGCCTCAGGGTACGGACCCTGAGGGCAGGGAAGCAGAGTGCTCTCTTCAAGCCCTGCTCCCTGGCAGACTGCAGTGTCAGGAGGGACTGCCTCGCAAAGGTCATCTATGCACAGTGAGTCTGACCAACAGAGAGGACATATTTCCTTCATAACCTCTTTTATAATCACTCCTATGTAAAAAAAAATCTGTCTTAAATATTCAGATCTGAAKCAGGTTGTGATTTTGAGTACTTTATTTTTTCCTAAAGTAGATTCTAAGAGTGAATACTTATTAGAAGCATGCGTTTGGGCTGAGGTCCAGCTCTTGTCTGTTGGGATGAAAGACTTACCTGTCCTCGCCCTCATCAACTTCATTCTGAAAATATCACACCCTTTTAATGTGTACTGTAACTACAAAGGAATCAGCCATTTGTGTAATGTGTACTGAATGTTAATCTTTTAATTTTAKATTTTTTCCCGAACAGATTATTTGAATGGTTGGTTACGTTCATCAACGACAGCATATGTGCAGACAACTCTACCTGGTGTAATTTCATAGGTAAATAGGTTGTTTTCTATTACGTAATCTCTCCCATATTAAAAATGAATCCTTTGTTTACTTGTCACTCTGGTTAAGCTGAACCTGTCCTATTTTTGGTTAACTTTTCCTTTGTAATTACACCTGTATAGTGAGTTTGATAAAACGTCTGCTAAATAGCATTTATTACGTTTCTTCTCTCTCTGTCTGTCTGTCTCTCTCTCTGTCTGTCTCCCTGTCTCTCGTCTCTCTGCTCTGTCCTCTCTCTTCTTCTCTGTCTCTGGTTTCTCCTTCTCTGTCCTTCTCTCTCTTCTCTCTCTCTCTCTCTCTCTCTCTCTCTCTCTCCTCTCTCTCTCTCCCTCTCTCTCTCTCTCTCTCTCCTCTCTCTCTCTTCTCTCTCTCTTCTCTCTCTCTCTCTCCTTCTCTCTGTCTCTGTCTCTGTCTCTGTCTCTGTCTCTGTCTCTGTCTCTGTCTCTGTCTCTGTCCTTGTCTCTCTGTCCTCCTCTGTCTCTCTCTCTCTGTCTCTCTCTCTGTGTCTTCTCTCTGTGTCTCTCTCTGTGTCTCTCTTCTGTGTCTCTCTCTGTGTCTCTCTCTCTCTCTCTCTGTGTCTCTCTCTCTCTCTCTCTCTGTGTCTCTCTGTCTCTCTCTCTCTGTGTCTCTC
>NC_036843.1:24575220-24576392 GCF_002910315.2 Salvelinus sp. IW2-2015
TTGTCTTAGTGATCTAGTGTTGTCTTAGTGATCTAGTGTTGTCTTAGTGATCTAGTGTTGTCTTAGTGATCTAGTGTTGTCTTAGTGATCTAGTGCTCAACAGTGAAGTCTCTCACCCTTAGGAGGAGTACGTATCAGAAGGGTTGGAGTGGTCGTTTGTTAAATACCAGGACAACCAGGGTTGTCTGGATCTGATCGAGGGCATCCCCACTGGAGTGTTCTCTCTCCTCAATGAGGTGTGTACAGTAGTGGATCCCAACTCCGGTCCTCCAAGTATCCCCAACAGCACACATTTCTGTTGTAGCGCTGGACAGAAACACCTGATTCGACATGGGTTTGATGATTAGTTGACAAGTAGAATCAGTTGTGTTTTGTCCGGGGTCACAACAAAAATATGTACTGTTGGGGGTACTGGAGGACCGGAGTTGGGATCCACCGGTCTAGAATACTGCATTAGAGCTACCTTTTTTTTATATAAAGTAATTTTTTTTTGTACAGAAACAATATATCAAGCTCTTTGGTTATTTATGTTACTCTCYTGTTTTCTGTCTGTTAACCCATCCATCCATTCAGGAATGCCTTCTCAACCGAGTGTCCGACGCCAAGCAGTTCAGGGTTCGTCTGGAGAAAGAGCTGTCTGACAACGGCAGTATGAGCTGGGACAAGTTCAGCAAGCAGCCCCACTTCACTGTGGCTCACTACGCTGGCAAAGTCTCCTACCAGATAGAAGGCATGATGGAGAAGAACAAGGTACGTCGGACCATCATACACTACTGTATGGAGGTCTGTGAAAGATCACTGACCGATGGTGCCAGTCATAACACTACTTATGGAAGTCTGGAAGATAAACTGAATGTTTGTCGCATACACTACTGATATGGAATTTGAAAGATAACTGACATGTTTGGTCCAGTCATCACTACTATGGAAGTCTGTGAAAGATAACTGACATGGTTGGTCCATCACTACATACTGTATGGAAGTCTGTGAAAGATAACTGAATGTTGCGTCCAGATTTACACTACTGTATGAATCTTTGAAAGATAACTGGATGGTTGGATCAGTCATACACTACTGTATGGAAGTCTGTGAAGATAACTGACATGTTTGTCATCATACCACTACTGTTATGGAAGTCTGTGAAAGATGTAGCTGTACAAACTTCATAGCCA
>NC_036843.1:24576649-24594942 GCF_002910315.2 Salvelinus sp. IW2-2015
AAGACATTGCAAGACTTAACTTCACGAGGAGACTTAATTAACAACAAACATACAGTGCATTCGGAAAGTATTCAGACCCCTTGACTTTTTCCACATTTTGTTACGTTACAGCCTTATTCTACAATGGATTACATAAAAAAATATACACACTAATGACAAAGCAAATTATATATATTTTTTGCAAATGTAAAAAAAAAAAAAAAAAATGCAATCCAATTTACATGTGGAGAAAGTGAAGGGGTGTGAATACTATCTGAATGCACTGTAACTTCATAAGCAAAAGGACATGGCAAGACTTAATTTCACGAGAAGATTCACACTAAAAGCACTTTTCTCCCTTCATATAGGACCCAGTGCCCCCAGAACTAATCCACCTGCTAAAGAAGTCTGAGAACCCTCTGCTTCACCAGCTGTTTGCCGACAGAGACCCAGTGGGTCAAGGCACCAGGGGACASAGACAAGTGGTCACTGTGGTCTCCAAGTTCAAGGTGGGGCAAACATCCTAGATGTTAGGAATCCTTCTGTTGTATTCTTGATCTCTTTTTTGTGGTATTTACTTGTTCTGGAATTCCTCCGAGCCTCTTGTTCCATATTTTATGGATGGTTTTGTCTCCCTATAGAACTCTCTGGAGAGCCTCATGAAGATTCTACACAGCACCACTCCTCACTACACCCGCTGCATCAAACCCAACACAGACTGCAGGCCTCTCACCTTCAAAAAGGAGGAGGTAGGAGAAAGAGACTGCTTTGACGTGGTAACAAACGATGAAAACGCATGAATCATCATCACGTCTTTGTTCAGTAGATGGTTTTTATCTTCTTGGAACACAATCGTGACATTTGATAACTGGAAAATGAAATGTGCAATTGATAACTCAGATATTGGTCACTAGGCAAATCGTATTATTTCAAGTCTCTCTTATAAAGCTATATTTTATGACTCGTTGTTAGGTCATTATGCAACTGGAGGCCTGTGGGATTGTAGAGACCATACACATCAGTGCAGCAGGCTTTCCAATAAGGTAAGGTCGGAGGGGGGTGGTGTATTATACAGAGTTAGGGGTGTCAAATTTCAAGTAACTTTCCCAGGTTTTCCAGAAATCCTGGTTGGAGGATTCTGGATTTCTTGCTTATTCCCTCCTGATTCCAGGGATCTTCCAACCTGGTTTTCTGGATTTCTTGCTTATTCCCTCCTGATTCCAGGGATCTTCCAACCTGGTTTTCTMGATTTTTGCAATACTATAGAGAGCAGATCCCTTTCACAAGAGGCACTGTCATCAGTACCACTGACCCAGAAAGACGAGGGTTATACTGAACAAAATCTCCTCTGGATTTAGACCGCCGCTTTCCATCTCACTTTGTTTTTGTTTCTCTGCAGAATTCCCTATACGAGTTTCACACAGCGTTATGGACTGATTTCCAACTTGACATTGTTTTCTCAAGGAGCTGGTGAGCAAGGTAAGTCTGTCATCAGGAGACGTGTTCTGTAGTAGTGTTTGGTGGCGTTATGCCAATGGTGACTTTAACTCTGTTTTTTTTTTTTCCGATGAGATAGGAGAAAACTGAGGATGGATCAACAACATTGTGGTTACTTCTCAATACTAATCTATTTGACAGAGTGAAAATAAGGAAGCCTGTACAGAATAAAACATGCAACATGTTTGCKAAAAGGCACTAAAGTAATACTGCACAAAATGTGACAAAGCAATTCACTTTTTGTCCTGAATACAAAGTGTTATGTTTGGGTCAAATACAACACATTACTGAGTACTACTCTCCATATTTTCAAGTATAGTGGTGGCTGCATCATGTTATGGGTAAGCATGTAATCGTTTAGGACTGGGGAGGTTTTCAGGATGAAAAAGAAGCGGAATGGAGCTAAACACAGGCAAAATCTTGAAAGAGAACATGGTTCAGTCTGCTTTCAACCAGACACTGGGAGATGAATTCAACCTTGAGCAGGTTAATAACCTAAAACCCAAMGCCAAATCTACACTGGAGTTGCTTACCAAGAAGACTGTTCCTGAGTGGACGAATTATTATAGTTTTGACTTWAATCTGCTTGAAAATCTATGGCAAGACCTGAAAATGGTTGTCTAGCAATTATCAACAACCAATTGGACAGACGCTGAAGAACTTTGAATAGAATAATGGGTAAATGTTGCACGATCCAGGTGTGAAAAGCTCTATATACAGTTTATTCAATAAATGTTGAATTCAGGCTGTAACACAACACAATATGGAATAAGTCAAGGGGTATGAATACTTTTTTGAAGGCACTATAACTCCAAAGAAAACAAACCGTTGAATAGGGAACTCTTTCATACTCTCATATGCATGGTCAGTAGTTTTATCAGAATGAATACAGCAGGGGGTTCTGCTATCTTTGTTTTCTCTTGCTGATGGCTCTCTCTTCTTTTCTCTCTGCTCTCCTGTCCTTAGAGTTGATCCTGTACTCTCCCCTCCTACTCTGAAGCTCCTTAGAGTTGATCCTGTACTCTCCCCTCCTACTCTGAAGCTCCTTAGAGTTGACTTTTCTAAAACATGTTTCCAACTATTTTATAATCTCTCAGGTAAACGCATGCTTAAGCAATTTCTTCATTGCATGCTGTGCTATTTCCTTCTCTGACGTTCCCCACCGGCTCTTGACTTGCTGTCAAAATGAATTATCTGTCCCGCTGTCAAGTTGACGCTATTTGGTTGTATTCCAAAACGGAAATATGTGTTATGCTAATTGTCCATTGTTATGGGGTGACACTTTATAGCTCTACAACCTAAATACCGTGGTATGCTCTCAACATCTACATAGTTTTGCCTCATACCATGGTTTACAGGCATGCCATCAAGTGTTTATACACAAAGGGCATTCATTGTGTGGTTTGGCAGTTGAAACCAAATGGGTCAACAACATTCACTTTAACCTTGAAGCAACCATTTTAAGTGCTACCTTGAATCAAAATATCAGCTGTGGTTAGAAATCTGGTCAGTGTTTCGGGACCATGCAGACTACGGTGTCATGGATTGACATGTAAGATGTGTTGGACTCTGCTGTGTGTGTCTATGCAGTCCTTCATATAGATGTCAATCTGTTTATGTCTCTAACCCCTCTCTCTCTCTCAGGATTGGAGGCGGACAACAAGGACCCTCTTGGTTCGGCTGTGGCTGATATTCTCAGGGTGGTGTTTAGTCACTCTCTCGACGCCTCACGCCATATCGACAACGAGGCCCGCAGCTCGCTGGTGCACTGCGGCAGGACCAAAGTGTTCCTGACTAATTCCATGGTCAGTGCTGTATTGGTCTGAAGCATCATAGTTGGTTGAATTAACTTCTGTGATTTATCAAATCAATGAGATTTAATACTCTTGAGACGTCCAGTTATGTATACTGAACAAAAATATAAACGCGACATGCAAAAATTAACGATTTAACTGAGTTACAGTTCATATGATGAAATCCATAAATTCATTAGGCCCTAATCTATGGATTTCACATGACTGGGTGGGTCTGGGAGGGCATAGACCTTCCCCTTGGGAGCCAGGACCACCCACTTGGGAGCCAGGTCCACCCACTTGGGAGCCAGGTCCACCCACTTGGGAGCCAGGCCCAGCTAATCAGAATGAGTTTTTTTTTTTTCTCCACAAAAGGGCTTTATTACAGACATAGATACTCCTCCGTTTCATCAGCTGTCCAAGTGACTGGTCTCAGACGATCCCACAGGTGAAGAAGCCAGATGTGGAGGTCCTGGGCTGGTGTGGTAACACATGGTCTGCGGCTGTGAGGCCAGTTGGACGTACTGCCAAATTCTTTAAAACTAAGTTGGAGATGGCTTATGGTGGAGAAATTAACATTCAATTCTCTGGCAACCGCTCTGGTGGACATTCCTGCAGTCAGTATGCCAATTACACGCTCCCTCAACTTGAGACACCTGTAGCATTGTCTTGTTTGGCAAATCTGCACATTTTAGTTGCCTTTTATTGTCCCCAGCACAAGGTGCAGCTGTGTAATGATCATGCTGTTTAATCATCTTCTTGATATGCCACACCAGTCAGGTGGATGGATTATCTTGGCAAATGAGAAATGATCACTAACAGGGATGTAAACAAAGGTGTTCACAAAAATATGAGAGAAATAAGCTTTTTGTGCCTATGGAAKATTTCTGGGATTTTTTWAAATTTCAGCTCATGAAAGATGGGACCAACACTTTACATGTTACATTTATATTTTTGTTCAGTGTAGTAAGTGTGAGTCGTATGTTAAGGCRCCTAATCCYTACGCTGTAACAGTGTCACACTGTTGCGTGGAGCATAAACACTCAAAACATCCCACTGGGCACAAACTGGTTGAAACAACATTGTTTACACGTCTTTTCAACAACAACAACAACAACATCAATGTGATGACGTTGAATCAACATGGAAAACTGATTTGGATTTGCAAAAGTTATCAACGTAATGGAATTTCGGACACGTCTTTTTTTCAGTCTAAATCCAATGAGATGGTTCAAATGTTTTCTTGAATTCACYTTAGTTGACAACTTAAAATCAATTGTAAAATCAAAACTAAACGTTGAACTGACATCTGCCCAGTGGGAAGGGTCAAAGCAGACCTGATAGTCTGCAGACCCTTTCTCACCGTGGGCTGACCGTAGAATTTAATAGGATGTTTTATGGGGCTAACAGACTGAGGGCTCGGCCCCTGTGGACTACGAATCAACGTAGGTGACCTCCAGACAGTTGTCCTGTCTTAAAGCAGTGTACTGTGAGCTGAGTCTGGGATAGGCCTAATCCTCAGTARTGATCTAATCTATAGCTGGAGCTGCTGGAGGAACACAGGAACCGGGTGTGCTCCCAGAGAGCCTTCTCTATCCAGTGCTGCTGGCGCAGGCACAAACAACGCAGACGTCACGCCATGAGACGGMCCGTCACCCTGATCCAAGCAGGTAAGGTCAAGACCTAAATCCCTAGCAGTCTGTGAGAGAGGGAGAGGTCACAGTATAGCGCTCCGTAACAATGGCCTCACTCCAACTGGGTCTGCCATCACTTCTGTTATGCAAATGGAGATCATTGCATGGCACACAGCTCCACTGCTGTATGAACAGTAACCTGTCTTGGTCTGGCTGTTCCTGTCTGTGTCCCGTCTTAACCTGGCTGTTTCTGTCTGTGTCCTGTCTTGGCCTGGCTGTTCCTGTCTAGGGGGCCTGTCTTGGCCTGGCTGTTCCTGTCTAGGGGGCCTGTCTTGGCCTGGCTGTTCCTGTCTAGGGGGCCTGTCTTGGCCTGGCTGTTCAAATCAAATTTATTCATATAGCCCTTCTTACATCAGCTGATATCTCAAAGTGCTGTACAGAAACCCAGCCTAAAACCCCAAACAGCAAGCAATGCAGGTGTAGAAGCACGGTGGCTAGGAAAAACTCCCTAGAAAGGCCAGAACCTAGGAAGAAACCTAGAGAGGAACCAGGCTATGAGGGGTGGCCAGTCCTCTTCTGGCTGTGCCGGGTGGAGGTTATAACAGAACATGGCCAAGATGTTCATAAATGACCAGCATGGTCAAATAATAATAATCACAGTAGTTGTCGAGGGTGCAACAAGTCAGCACCTCAGGAGTAAATGTCAGTTGGCTTTTCATAGCCAATCATTAAGAGTATCTCTACCGCTCCTGCTGTCTCTAGAGAGTTGAAAACAGCAGGTCTGAGACAGGTAGCACGTCCGGTGAACAGGTCAGGGTTCCATAGCCGCAGGCAGAACAGTTGAAACTGGAGCAGCAGCACGGCCAGGTGGACTGGGGACAGCAAGGAGTCATGCCAGGTAGTCCTGAGGCATGGTCCTAGGGCTCAGGTCCTCCGAGAGAAAGAAGGAGAGAATTAGAGAGAAAGAAGGAGAGAATTAGAGAGAGCATACTTAAATTCACACAGGACACCGGATAAGACAGGAGAAGTACTCCAGATATGACTGACCGTAGCCCCCCGACACAAACTACTGCAGCATAAATACTGGAGGCGGAGACAGGAGGGGTCAGCAGACACTGGCCCAATCCGATGATACCCCCGGACAGGGCAAAACAGGAAGGATATAACCCCACCCACTTTGCCAAAGCACAGCCACCACACCACTAGAAGGATATCTTCAACCACCAACTTACCATCCTGAGACAAGGCCACAAAGATCTCRGCCACGGCACAACCCAGACAGGAAGATCACGTCAGTGACTCAACCCACTCAAGTGACGCACCCCTCCTAGGAATGCGTCACTGTTCCTGTCTAGGGGGCCCGTCTTGGTCTGGCTGTTCCGGTCTGTCTGGCCAAGAGGCACCAGATGGTAGAGCCTGCAACCCTGTTCAGATGACTACGGGTTACTGTCCTTAAATCCTTATGAAGGAATAGAACAACTTAAGCTCACCTGAACAAACACCTTGACCATGTTTCCTCTGAGTCACATTGATGTTAATATCTAGATKTACCTTTTGGTGATCAGATCTCGATGTTTTAATCCAGATAAAGTGTTCCTTTTTATACAGATGACAGCATTTGACACAGCTGTTAAGATAAAATAGTGCATGTATAGAATGCACGGTTGTCTGTGATGGATCTATAGAGATACGATGTAATAGTGTTCTTTTTAATTKTGTGGCTGTATCGTTATCTGATCGCTTCTCCTTCCTCCTGCAGTGGTGCGGTCATGGCTGGTCAGGAGAGCGGTCCGGAGGTGCCACAGGGCAGCCATAGTCCTCCAGAGGTCCTGGAGGAAATGGAGGGTGAGTAGAAGTCCTGCTGGCTTCTCGCTAGGTCACCCTCGCACAAAATGTTTTTTTTAACCTCAAGGATTGTTCCTGGTTAAACAAAGGGTAAATTTAAAATAGGAGGCACGCATGATTTTCTTGAATTCAGTGGCTCTCATCCTCGCTGTCTGAATTCTAGGACKGTGTTTAACTCAAGTGGTCCGTTTCTTCTATGTAGGAATTTCTCCTTTCCTACAGGAATGAATTCATTTGATTTTAGACATTTTAAAATACTAATGGTTGCTTCATTCAAAGAAAATACACCATATACCCAGTAAAAAACAAAATCAAGTCTTTTTTTTATTTTTTTCATCGTGATGGTCCTTGTCAGACATGCAAGAAGGAAAAGCTAGTACAGGAGTTGTGACTGTATAGACTTTGTCCTCGTGTTGCAGGCGCTGATGGACGCCCTGGCTGAGGCAGAGCTGGATGACGCAGAGGATCTTCAGGAGGCTATGCCACCAGAGTTGGACCCCATCCTCCGGGCCAGGGGCTCGGTGCAGCTCTCCAGCATCCAGGAGCCTGTCATGGTGCGAGGCTGGCCCATGGGCTTGGCTCTGGCCTCAGCCCCCACCATCACTGTGTCCATGACCGCTACTGGCTTCCAGAAGATGATTTCTGTCATGGCCTGCCTCAACGGACACTGCTTCAGGAGCGGGGAGTATAAGGTGGAGACCAACCAATTCAAGCAGGGGGTTGCCTCCATCAGGGCTCAGCCCAGGGTAAGACTACTATCTCTCCCCTCCAGACAAATATTTGTAATACTTGAGGCAAGCGAAGTCGAGCGCACCTCAAAWATACATWAAAAAAATAAAAAAATGTACAATATGTATTTGACCCAGGTCTACCCCCCTCAACCAGACAATTCCCACCTGTATTCACATGTGATACTGTATTGTTGAATTTCTGTACAAATCCATTGTGAATGTAGTTGTTTTGTGGTCCTTTCCCACTTCATTAGGGGTCTATTAAGCTCCACTACCAGCGATCTCCACTGCTCTACGCTGATCTGCATCCAGACCACAAGTGTGATGGAGTGACAGGCTTAAACCAGATACTGCTAGAGAGCACCTGAGTGGGATCCATTCTATGTTCCTATCTTATATCCAGCACTTTAAGTGAGCTGCCTCAATCATATAACCGTACCTTCTTTATAAGTACTGTAGATGGAGATAAATGGACCAGGATAAATAGTTTTGTCATGCTTTAGCTGCCATATTGGAAATATTTGATCATTGTTGAAAGTCTCAGGCTTTATGACCACTTGGGTGCCTTTCTCAAAATCTGTGGCGTTCCAACTCAAGAATGTACTGTGGGTTGAACTTGGAATTTTTATTTATGGGAAGCAGTTCCTTTGGGATATTTGTACTCCTCCTTTTGTAATGTTTAATTTTAGATATTGCTGCATTTTAAGTTATTGACAGGCCTGTTTTCAGAGGGAAATTGTTATTTTCATCAGGGATACATGTTTAAACCACATTCCGTTTTTAAAAAATCTGTATTCCGTACACTTGAGCTCACAGACCAAATTTAAGTGTAATTTTAGCAAAGTCAACGGAAAGCTGGGCATTTACACCAAATCCAGTCTATTTTTATGGCACAAGCTTCATTATTAGAAGAGGTACACTACAGTGTTTTGCATACAAGGGAATAGTATGTCTTTGAACAAGCTTTATAATCAATGTCAACCAGTTTGCTGCTGATCGCTTCAGTGTTAAACCAAACGGCATGACAGAAACATCAACGTTTTGCTGTATTTATTTGAAAGGAACCATTGATGTGCCACATTGCTTAATGATGTGTTTATTTGCCCGGAAAGGATTGTATACTTTGATCTGTATTTTGCTACTTTGCCACTACAGTAGTTACCTTGTCCCAATCTGCTACTAGAGTAACTGTTATTTTGTATAATCATTCCTTGAATTATGTTGTATTTTGAACTGACTAAACAATGTTTGTTTTTAAGGGCATTCAACACCATACCCAGATCAAATGTGTTATGAAACACAGCTAGCTATTTGGTGTTTTATATAGCTGTACCAAGAACCCTTTTAAAGATCTGACTTAGCTAGTTGGAACTACAGTATTGCACAGACAAGTTAAAAATAAATATTTAACAAATTGGTATACAGTTTTGTATATTTACACAAAGAAACTGAGGATTTAATTGTTTTTGTCAAATTGAAAAGTGAACATGAATTATGGACTCGGTGTGTATTCTGCTCAACTCTTGTCTGCAAGTACATTTTAATAGTTTTTCTCAACAATCTGCAAGCATTGATCTGATAGCTCAACAAACAGAGGCTCTTGCATTGCGGTCTTAATGGCGTCTGCTTTGCTGTCGGCCGCGTCCAAAGAGCACATCAGCTGACGGAGATGGGGGTTTCGGAGCAGCTCTCRCAGCTCCTCCGACTTGCCTGTAGAGAAACACAAACAAAGGTGTCAGAACAACATTTCATACAGCACAATTCACCCATTAATAATGTATTAGTGGAAACTATGACAGTTATATACCCAGTAAGTTAAAGGGGTTTAAAAGTTCAGAGTGCAAACTGAAATATCAAAGGCGTTTAGTACCTAATAGTCGTAGCCTCTGAAGTGGTACTCTATCTGTATGGTCATCATCAAGGAGATCTTCAACGGTCCAGGGATCCTCTGCTGAAACACAAAGTCAGAGTGTATAATCAAACTGCTGTATTTTTATACAGATCTTCAAACACAAATGTGATACCTGATAGAGAATGAGGAAATGGGTCCCAACGAATAAAGCATATTTCTGTCTGCAATGTTCAACTTCTGAACATCTCACCAAAAYCGAGTACATTCCTGGGAATTGATGAGAAGATTCTAGGTAGAACATTGACCATCATGTCCTACCATTGCTGTATGCTCCATTTAGGTCTTGATCAGGAGGAGGCACTGACTGTTTTAGGGGCTGGCAGGTATCTGGGGAAAAGAAACATGATGGTAGACTCATGTCACAAACAAGTGTTATCAGCTATTGCTATATACTGTATAGGCATGTGTAAAGTTATTTATGAATGATAGTCACTTCCAAGACTTTAGATACTACTATAATGGAAAAACAACTAACGTTCTTACCATTGGCCTTGTGGGTCTTGTAACAACTGAGAGAGCAGCTGAAAAACAAAGGACAAAAAGAAATATGGAACAACATGACAGACAAATCATAATGCATGTTTTGTAGCTAGCTAAATAATGTAGCTTTAGTAACGTTAGCGCTAGCTAGCTAAATAATGTAGCTTTAGTTACGGTAGCTAGCTAGCTAAATCCTGTAGTTTTAATAACGGTAACGTTAGCTAGCTAAATTCTGTCGCCTTAGTAATGTTAGCGCTAGCTAAATTATGTAGCTTTAGTTACGCTAGCTAGCTTGCTAACGTTAGCTAGATAAATGCTGTCGCTTTAGTAGCGATAGCTAGCTGTTTAATTTTTAAAATCTGCAGCAGAAGTACAAACAATAACAAATTATACTCACTATCTGATTCTACAGGCCGGACACCGGTATTTGGGTGTCTCTCCACTGCACACATTGCAGATCTGCATTTTGATTGTAATATTTTAAACAAAATACAACAGGGAACAAAATTGTAACGCGTCGACTACTAKCTAGCTAGCTAGCAAAACAGACACATGTTGGTAAAAAAAAGAAGCGTGACGTAATCAGGGGTGAAAGTACCGCCCAGTCGCGCTGGTAACAACACTTTAGGGAACACCTACAGGCCAGCGTGAGTAGAGGGGATACCTACTGTAGTCTGTTGCACAGGTGAATGCTTTCAATTGAATCAAATCACATTTTATTTGTCACACAAGCGCAGAATACTTACAAGCCCTTAACCAACAATGCAGTTTTAAGAAAAATAAGTGTTAAGTAAAAAATAGAACAAATAATTAAAGAGCAGCAGTAAAACAACAGTAGRGAGGCTATATACAGGGGTACCGGTACAGTCAATGTGCGGGGGCACCGGTTAGACGAGCAATTGAGGTAATATGTGCATGTAGATAGAGTTAAAGTGAATATGCATAGATTTTAAACAGAGTAGCAGCAGAGTAAAAGAGAGAGGGGGGCAACTGGTGAATAAGAGAAATGATAGAAATGAATGAGAAAGAAGTGGAAAGACGGATAGAGAAAGTGAAGAGGCTGAGAGAGGAGATGGAGAGTGAAGTGACTGTCTTACATTTGGGATTCATACCAAATTTGTCAGTGATGGGGAGTAGTGAACTACAGTACGTGTACACTGAACAAAAATATAAAACGCAACATGTAAAGTGTCAGTCCCAGGTTTCATGAGCTGAAATAAATGATCCCAGAAATGATCCATATGCACAAAAAGTTTATTTTTCTCAAATTTTGTGCACAAATTTGTTTACATCCCTGTTAGTGAGCATTTCTACTTTGCCAAGATAATCCATCCACCTGACAGGTGTGGCATATCAAGAGACCTTGTGCTGGAGACAATAAAGGCCACTCTAAAATGATGTCTCAAGTTTTGAGGGAGCGTGGAATTGGCATGCTGACTGCAGGAATGTCCACCAGAGTTGTTGCCAGATAATTTAATGTTAATTTCTCTACCGTAAGCCACCTCCTACATCGTTTTAGAGAATTTGGCAGTACATCCAACCTGCCTCACAACCGCAGACCATTGGTATCCACACCAGCCCAAGACCTCCACATCCGGCTTCTTCACCTGCGGGATCGTCTGAGACCAGCCACCCAGAAAGCTCAGGAGTATTTCTGTCTGTAGTAAAGCCCTTTTGAGAGGAAAAAACTCATTCCGATTGGCTGGCCCTGGCTCCCCAGTGGGTGGGCCTATGCCCTCCTAGGCCCACGCCCAGTTGTGAAATCCATAGATTAGGGCCTAATTTATTTATTTCAATTGACTGTTTTCCTTATATGAACTGTAACTCAGTAAAATCGTTMAAATTGTTGCCTTTATATTTTTGTTCAGTATAGTTCAACTAGTAATTAGTAATTCAAATTGTGGTATCATTTTCAGTAGMTAATTACTACTACTGGAACTACACACTACTTTTTTTGCTAAAAGAACAGAAAATATGGGTAAAATAGGCTAGATGTATTTCATAGAGGTATTTAGATCAGATAAATGAGGGTAAACTTTAATCCTCTTTTAAATCGTCATCTCTTTATTCACAACACAGTACTTTTTACACTTTAAACCAAACAGTATCATAACAGCATAATAGTCCTAGAGAGGTCTTCAACCATTTAAAACCATTTATTCTTGCACACTGCTGTAACTGGAGACCAGTTAGGTCCAGTTACAGGGGTGCAACGTGTGGAAAAGGAGTGCACTCGAAACTAACTGCCAAGGTGCGTTTCCTGGCAGGCCAGTCACAGTCAACTCCGTTCTCTGGGTCAGAAGGGTCAGGAAAGACAAAAATACAAATTTGGACCATGTTCCAGTTCAATCTTCAGCTAGGGTTGAGATCTGTATAGAAGGGAGATAAAATACATAAATCAACTATAATATTCATTTTTCAAGGTCAACATGAACAACAGTTACATTTGCTATTGGGTATAACTGCTGTTGATSCAGAATGTCAAAAACTCCACCCAATGCAATGCACACGGTTCTTTGTTCGTCTTAAAATGGCAGTTGGACAAGAACAACAACAGCGCAGAGGCAAAAAGACACGAACAGACATGTTTATGCGCAACATTGTTCGCACTAAAATAGCTTCATTTATCACATTTTCTATATCTTTCGTAGTTCTACAACATTACCTGACACAGAGTCCATCAAGATGTTAAACTTTTGGTTCTCCTGCGTTTGAGTTCACTGTTTTGATATTTTTCAGTAATTTTTCTCTCGTGTCCAGCAGGGATATGGCGATTGGTGTTCAGTCCGATTTCTCTCTTGGTTCTACCTTTTCCACCAGCGTGACATGAATATTCGGCTAGATTGTAGTAATCGTATTGGTCGTAGTGTGCTTCTTCGAAAAAAGCAAATCTTTCAATGTCTGTTGCCATAATTTTAGGAGAGGCAAATATTGCTAGTACTCTAATGAAGTCTACCAACGGTGCAAAAGCTGAAGTAAACAGATGATGTCACTCACTGTTTATATTCTTAACGTCACATGATCAAGAGACGATTCTGATTGGCCCATGTCAAGATCCCTTCGTTTTACAAGGCGGTGTTCTCCTTGTTTTTTTCTCTATGCATGGCAGCAAAGCCACACCACTACCAGGGTTGGGGAGATTACTTTCTAAATGTAATCCGTTACAGTTACTAGTTACTTGTCCACATTGTAATCAGTAATGTAACTTTTGGATTACCCAAACTCAGTAATTTAAACTGTTTACATTCAGTTACTTTTAGATTACTTTCCCCTTAAGAGGCATTAGAAGAAGACAAAAATGTATGTTTCCAATTGAACGACATCTATTGCAGGATAAATCAGTGTTAAAGTTTACATAGCTGGCAATATATATGTTACATTTTACTTTGTGGGTTGGTTATGTAGGCTTCTTCTAACCCATCGCTTTCTACTACATATAATAATATGATTGAATTATATCCTTACATTAAAAAACAAAGTATTCCAGTCATTCCAATCTTCAAGAATATTGTTTTACCTGTGCATAACCCTAAAACTAAGGACTTATTAGCCAGCCCTACTCTGTTGTTTATGATTTTGTTGTCATGGACGACTGATTGGGCTCATTGATTCGAGTTGAAAAATAAATGCTGCGCTCATGGAATGGCATYCTTTCAGCACTACTGAAKAGTGCTATTTACATGTGAAAAATGAATGCCATATGCTGCATTTGCTATAAGCCTATTATTTACCTTTTAGTTGGTGACATTTTGATATCTTGATAATATGCAGCTGTATAAAGGACAAATCTAGACATTAAACAATAACAAAAACGGATGCCCCGCCTCTGTTTTGGTAAAAAGCTGAAGGATGGGCCTGGAGAAATGTAACCACTCTCAGATTACTAGATAGAGCTATGGATGCAAAGACTGACCATGCATGATATCAAAATTATTGTTTTAACTATGTTATGAGGCTATACAGTGTTTGTTTACATTTACAATGTTTACAAACATTGGAGGAAAACAAGCTTATATTTTGGGTTCTCGTGGAGTGTAAGAGTTMAACTAAGCTCATGAGGCATTTAAAAGTTATATTCTTCAAGAATGCTGATAATATACATTACCAGTCAAAAGATTGGATACACCTACTCATTACAGAGGTTTTCTTTATTTTTACTATTTTATTTTATCTTTATTTAACTAGAATAATAGTGAAGACATAAAAGCTATGAAATAACACATACGGAATCATGTAGTAACCAAAAAAAGTGTCAAACAAATCAAAATATATTTTATATTTGAGATTCTTCAAAGTAGCCACCCTTTGCCTTGATCACAGCTTTGTACACTCTTGGCATTCTCTCAACCAGCTTCATGAGGTAGTCACCTGGAATGCATTTCAATTAACAGGTGTGCCTTGTTAAAAGTTCATTTGTGGAATTTCTTTCCTTCTTAATAATTTTGAGCTTGTGACAAGGTAGGGGTGGTATACAGAAGATAGCCCTATTTGGTAAAAGACGAAGTCCATATTATGGCAAGAACAGCTCAAATAAGCAGAGAAACGACAGGCCATCACTACTTTAAGACATGAAGGTCAGTCAATGTGGAAAATGTCAAGAACTTTTAAAGTTTCCTCAAGTGCAGTTGCAAAAACCARCAAGCTCTATGATGAAACTGGCTCTCATGAGGTCCGCCACAGGAAAGGAAGACCCAGAGTTACCTCTGCTGCCCTGAATGACGGGTCGCCACTGCAATCCCTATACCCAGATACATGCAGTTGACTTGTAAATCTATCATGACGACACAGTATTAAATATGTCTGTTGGCTGTAGACTGCAAACTGGGCAATGTGAGTATAATCTAGACATGTCCAGTAAACATATGATACTGTCCACTTTCACATTCCATGTGTATTGTATTTGCAAGACATTTTGGGATGGCAAGTAGCCTAGTGGTAAGAGCGTTGGGCCAGTTGACCAAAAGGTTTCTAGATCGAATCACTGAGCTGACAATTTTTTTAAAAATAATGTCATTCTGCCCCTGAACAAGGCAGTTAATCCACTGTTCCTAGGCTGTCATTGTAAATAAGAATTTGTTCTTAACTGACTTGCCGAGTTAAATAAAATTCTACTTCACTGTTGGAGCTAGTAACAAGCTTTTTGCTGCACCTGTAAATCTGTGCATGTGAGCAATAAACTTTGATTTGATTTGTAGAGAGACAAACTCCAATGTTTAACTCAGTATATGTTTCATTAGAAATGATCTCAAACTCTAATATCTAACAGTACACGACTGAGACACTAAGAGGCAGTATGACCCCACTGGCAAAAAGAAAACATTTTAAAGATGCTACACTTGCTCAGAGGCATGAGGGGATTGCCATACATGTTCATTTAATTTATTTATTTTTGTAATAGATTAGATTGGTCTCAGAGTGCAAGGACATAGGGAGCTTCAACTCTTAGATAGAGGTATKGTTTTTATCATAGACCAGGACTAAGTTTAGCTGACCAGCAATGTAATAAGTACAAGTCAGACTGTTACAGGTAGGGTATGGAAACATTTTGATGCAATTGTTTATATCTACACAAACATATTTTCTGTATTGGCATTTGGCAGGCCATTGTACTGTAGACGAGGGGTGGCGAGACGGTGACACGCCCCTGCCCTGGTGGTGTGGKACGTTCTGACGCTTTTCCACGTCGCAGTTCTCGTTGTCCCCAATGGTAAGCGGTTGCGTGTACGACTCGAGCAAGGCCGGAGAAAGATGGCGGCGCCCGTCCTGAGAGTGTCCACCCCTCGATGGGAAAGAATAGCCAGGCTCCTTGTTTGCGTCTTGGGTATATTGTTGTCCTTATACGCCTTTCACGTGGAAACGGAAAAGTCTAGAGACTCGAATTATCGGGCCATGTGCGACGTGAGCAATTCTATCAGCTGTTCAAAAGTCTTCACCTCCAGGTAATTTGAATTCACCAGCGGCGCCGAGTACCAGCAGCGCTCTGAATGAGACTGGGTGGCATTGTGGGAACGGCTGCGCGGGCTGAACTGTCAAATATATATATATWTTTTTCGCATGCACCTCTTCTTTAGTACACTTTACAATTTCTGTAAAAAAATGCAATGGTTTTCGCCCAAAAAAACGTACAAAAGTTACAATCAGAAGCTTGCTTACTGTTGATAACAAACTTAGGCTGGTATGTTTTACTGTAGAAGCAAGTGTAACGTTAGTTGTTTAGCCAAATTGCTAACGCTACGCTACTTATTCACCAGCCAGCAACTAACGCTAGCTAGCTACTAACTGGCTGTTTGTTTGCTAGATGCCAGGAAGTGGTGTTTTTTAATTTGCATGGATGCACATGTTACACATTTTGTTCTTCAAACTTCTAAACACATATTGCTTTCATTAGATTGTTAAATTAGCCAACTAGCTAGCGAATACGGCGCCACCGCCGGCAGCAAACTAACATTGGCTAACGTTATTTACTAAGCTAGTCCAGCTAGCTAGACGAGATCGGCGTAACCATTCAGTCAGTTTTGTGTAGCTTGTCTAAACGTGTGAATCAGTTGTCTAATCTAACGTGTAACACATGAAATAAGTTGGAGGGAACCTCAAGCACGTTTTCCAATATCTAAAACTGATTTAACTAGAAACTGTAGGCTACATTTGTGTAGGACCATTAACTATATTTCAAATATACTTTTCCGATTTCTGCCCTCATTGAGAATAGTTGAATTGTCAGCTGTAATATGTCAATGACAATATGAACAACCTGTTCCTTAGATTTGGAAATGCAAATGTTATATTGACAAAGCTGAAGTCACATGACCTGTTGGATTTCATGGTAGCTACCATGATTATATGACACGCACGTTCCTGTTTGGTGTTTAATGTGGACAAGCAATGTCAGGTGGGTGGGGGATACAGTGAAGAGATTTTTCAGACATGGTGCTGGAGTCATGAGAACAACACGTGATGAGACCTTAAGTTTCTCAACCACACTCTGCCTGCCGAAGGCCATCATGATGCTTTGAATAACACCCAACCTAAACCTGTTCATTTATAGTGGCATAATATACAGTATTTTGTCTCGAGGGAGAGCTTTTTTTTCCTATAGCAGAGAGAGAAAAGAGACTGGATGCTTTTGGTCTGTGTGGCACGTCTGTGAACTAAATAGATTAACCCGATAGGAAAGGAGGCCTATATCATTGACCATGTAGCATAACTGCTAGACCAGAACTGTTATAAATACTAAAAGACATTCGCCCAATAACCTTGGTTAGCATTCTTGGAAAAGTCATTGTAATGCCTTCTTTAGGCATCAGTGGCTTGCTCATAGAAGTCTTTTTAAGAGTCAGTGTAACTGTCATGACATTTTCCCATGGGATTTGATTGGCATGGTATCCATATTGCAAGTGGTTCACACCAGACCTCAGCTGGACCTTTCCATGGTTGTATAGGCCTAGCCTTCATGATTTATATAGGCCTTCATGATTATATAGGCCTAGCCTTCATGATTTATATAGGCCTTCATGATTATATAGGCCTAGCCTTCATGATTTATATAGGCCTTCATGATTATATAGGCCCTAGCCACTTCATGATTTATATAGGCCTTCATGATTATATAGGCCTAGCCTTCATGATTTATATAGGCCTTCATGATTATATAGGCCTTTTCAGCTGTCCTTCTCCATTGGTTGTATACAGTGCATTTGGAAAGTATTCAGACCCCTGGACTTTTTCCACATTTTGTTATGTTACAGCCTTATTCAAAAATTGATTAAAGTAATGTTTTCCATCATCAATATACACACACTACCCCATAATGACAAAGAGAAAACAGATTTTTAGACATTTTTGGAAATGTATAAAAAAACATACCTTTACATAAGTATTCAGACCCTTTGCTATGAGACTCAAAATTGAGCTCAGGTGCATCCTGTTTCCATTGATCATCCTTGAAATGTTTCTACAACTTGATTGGAGTCCACCTGTGGTAAATTAAATTGTCTATATAATGTCCCACAATTGACAGTGCATGTCAGAGCAAAAACCAAGCCATGAGGTCGAAGGAATTGTCCGCAGCATTCCGAGACAGGATTGTGTCGAGGCACAGATCTGGGGAAAGGTACCAAAACATTTCTGCAGCATTGAAGGTCCCCAAGAACACAGTGGCCTCCATTCTTAATTGGAAGAAGTTTGGAACCACCAAGACTCTTCTTAGAGCTGCCCGCTTGGCCAAACTGAGCAATCGTGGGAGAAGGGCCTTGGTCAGGGAGGTTACCAAGAACCAGATGGTCACTGACCGAGCTCTAGAGTTCCACTGTGGGGATGGGAGAACCTTCCAGAAGGACAACCATCTCTGCAGCACTCCACCAATCAGGCCTTTATGGTAGAGTGGCCAGACATAAGCCACTCCTCAGTAAAAGGCACATGACAG
>NC_036843.1:24601332-24609333 GCF_002910315.2 Salvelinus sp. IW2-2015
CTGCACCGCCTCCCCCTCCCTGCACCGCCTCCCCCTCCCTGCACTGCCTCATTGTTCACAGCTGACTTTTATGCACTACATTTAGGACCTATATATTCCATTATAACTGTTCCCACCTAATCAGTGAACTGACCTAAGCGCTTGCCCGAAGTATTAGTCGAATGACGAGTAACAAAATGTGGAAAAAGACAAGGGGTCTGAATAGTGTCCGAATGCCCTGTCAACCTAACCACACTGCCTGACAGTCAGCTCTAGTCTTTTCAGCTGGCCTTCTCCATGGTTGTGTAGGCCTTCTCCATGGTTGTGTAGGCCTTCTCCATGGTTGTGTAGCACTCCTCTATGGCTGTGTAGCACTCCTCTATGGCTGTGTAGCACTCCTCTATGGCTGTGTAGCACTCCTCCACGGCTGTGTAGGCCTTCTCCACGGCTGTGTAGGTCTTGTCAGCTGGCCTTCACGGCTGTGTAGGCCTTCTCCACGGCTGTGTAGGTCTTGTCAGCTGGCCTTCTCCACGGCTGTGTAGGCCTTCTCCACGGCTGTGCAGGTCTTGTCAGCTGGCCTTCTCCACGGCTGTGTAGGCCTTCTCCACAGAGGCAACACCAATAAAGCATGATGACAAACTTAAAAACTAAACTTAAGTGCTGTGAGCTGGTGACGCTCTGGCCCTAAAAGTTGTCCAAATAAACATTCAGTAATATATCTGTATTATTCTTTGCTGTTGACATTCAGAAACACTCTGGTTGAATTGGAGCTGGTTGGAAAGACACTGTCAATAAAAAAATAAAAAAACTTAATTTAACTAGGTAAGTCAGTTAAGAACATTCTTATTTACAATTACGGCCTACCCCGGCCAAACCCTGACGACTCTGGGCCAATTGTGGGATTCCCAATCACGGACGGTTGTGATATAGCCTGGAATCGAACCAGGGTCTGTAGTGACGCCCCTAGCACTGAGAAGCAGTGCCTTAGACTGCTGCGCCACTCGGGAGCCCCTGGAGCTGGTAGGAAAGTCACTCTGGTTGAATTGGAGCTGGTAGGAAAATCACTCTGGTTGAATTGGAGCTGGTAGGAAAATCACTCTGGTTGAATTGGAGCTGGTAGGGAAATCACTCTGGTTGAATTGGAGCTGGTAGGGAAATCACTCTGGTTGAATTGGAGCTGGTAGGGAAATCACTCTGGTTGAATTGGAGCTGGTAAGGAAAAATCACTCTGGGTTGAATTGGAGCTGTAGGGAAATCAACTCTGGTTGAATTGGAGCTGGTAGGAAAGACATGGGTCACATCTCTCTTTGTTTACTGTTACAGGGATGTTTGACATTGGCTGTTACAAGACCTCTTGATGAGCTATTGGGTTAAGTGCAGTCTATGCAGTAATGATTGCTGTTTTATCTGTAAAATTTGTGTGCATTTTCGGTCTCCGAGTGCCGCAGTAGTCAAAAGCGTTACTACAGACCTGGGTTCATTCCCTGGCTGTGCACCACTGGCCATGGCCGAGAGTACCATAGAACGGCGCACAATTTGTCAGCATCGCCTCGGTTTACTTCAAGGTATATGAGGGAGGTATTTGGCGTGGGCCACCTAACCCTGGGACTAGCTTGACGGTATATATATAGCGAACTCCTTGTGCAGTCTCGGGTCGAAGCTAGATGGCGTCGAGCGTGTATCACACAGCCTTCAAGCGTCCTACGGGATGCGCTACAGTATACCCGCCATGATTATACAAATGCAACTCTAGATCTCTGTGATCTTGCGCGTGCTCTCAGACGACATAGTTAGTGACACCATCCCTAAACCGTCGGGACTGCGCTTCAGACGGGTATCACTGAGTTATAAGCAGGACACAGCCTTATCTCGTGGTACGGGCTTCGAGGTATAATAATAGGAGCGAGACGCTAGACCCTAAGACTGGCCGTTTCCAAGTGTTATAAGGACACACCCTAGACCCTAGGTACCTCAGCTTCAGGTATATACAATCACCGTGAACCAGACTGGCTTCAGGATTATATACACACCTAACCCTGAACCGCACGTTCTATCAGCGTATATACTATCTCCTAACCCTGGGCCGGCTTCAGGTATCACTACACTACCTTCACACCCACTGAGACTGCTTCAGGTATACCAGAGCTCTAGGCGGAGCAGTCAGCAAGCCACTAGAGCGCTGAGTGCTGGTCAGGTATATAACACACACATAGAATCCGCTGAGACATACTGGGCTTCAGGGATGAGGATTATGGATAACAGGGGTATCACTATAAACTCACCGGAGACTAGAGGCTATGTCAGATGCATATTATTCATTGGCCTCCTGCTCAAAACAGTCCACCACAAACCTCTTGAGAACTGGAGCGCTTCATAAGGTTATAGAGAGTATATATAAGTCACACCTAAAACTACCCTGTGAGCGCAAGGAGCTCTGCGGGAGTAGGTTATTGGTGTTAATTGCCAGTTCAGGGCTTCCCTCATCATATAACAACTAAGACCCCTGCTTCCATGTGAGTTTTTCTAGATTGGCACATTCCACAATCAAACACAACCACATTGGAGGGGCTTCAAGAGTCACGTCATTTACCAGCACACCCTAATAAACACCCTTGGACTGGGCTTCAGGTATATATACACCACCTAAAACCTAGACGGCTTCAGGTATATATATCACACCTTAACCCTGACTGGCTTCCAAAGGTATACGAGTAGTACAAACACACAACCCGGACCTGGCCCTTTTAGTCAGTTCACTGATTGAGGTAGTGTAGGTATAACAAGTATATAAATGGAAAATACTCATACACCTGGAAGCTGGCGTTCATGTCTATAACTACAAATCGAGCCTAACTACTGGACGTGGTCCTGTCTCAGGCTATAAAATAAACGACAGCTGTGAACACAACACATAAACCTTGGACTGGCTGCACGAGGGTAAGTGGAGAACGAGGCAGTGCACGACCGGAGTGAGAGGACGGGGACTGGTGGCGGAGGCTAGGCAGGTTATATACAGCGGCTGAGACACCTGACGGAGCTGGTCTTCGAGTATAGAGGTAGGTCAGCGCAGACCGCGCGTATGAGCACGGCTTACGGAGAGGAGAGGGATAGGGGGTGCCAAGGGACGGCGGTAAGCGGCTGCAGCGGGACGTAGGGGCTTGCAAGCAGTATAGCGGGAGGCAGAGCCGGAGTAAGCACGGTGGCAAAGGGAGTGCCAGGTATAGGAGGACGAGGGCTGACAGCCTGAAGCGCTGACGCGCATCACAACGGTATAAGTACACGCAGGAAGGGGGGGGTGACCGGTAACCGCGGACTAGGCGGGCGAGTGAGAAGTGAGGGTCATGCAAGGCAAACGCGGGGGTAAGCGGCGTGTGGACAGGCTGTCAGGTATAGTGAGAGGCACCCATAAGCGCTGGTGAGCCGACTGCAGGTATAGTATAAAGGGGAGCGCGAGAGCGCGAGAGGGCTGCGCGAGGTGTATCAAGGATGAGGAGGAAGCGAGACCGTAGACCTGCTAAGACGAGAGGCGGTTGCGAGTAGGTATGAGCAGTTCGATAGCAAAGGGGGGGGTGCAGCACCTAAGCGCGCTGAGGAGCTGGGGTGAGGTGCAGAGAGTTAGCAGGGACAGGCGAGCGAAGCTTCTGTGTGGAACTGAGGCGGCGAGGTATTAGGGGGGCGAGGGGTGGCACGGAAGGGCGCGGAAAGAACCCTGGACTGGCTTAGTATATATACAACCTAAACCCTAGACTGGCTTCAGGTAATATATAACACCTAACTTGGACTGGCTTCAGGTATAATACCACACCTAACCCTTGGACTGGCTTCAGGAATATATACCACCGAACTTTGGACTGCTTCAGGTAAATACACAGTACTAACCCTGGACTGGCTTCAGGTATATATACACACCTAACCCTAGACCTGGCTTCAGGTATATATACACACCTAACCCTGGACTGGCTTTCAGGTAATATATAACACACCTAACTGGACTGGCTTCAGGTATATATACACACCTTAACCCTAGACTGGCTTCAAGGATATTACACACCTAACCCTGGGACTGGCCTTCAGTATATATACACACCTAAAATGGACGGCTTTAAGGTATATATACTACACCTAAACCCTAGGCTGGCTTCAGGTATAATTACACACCTAACCCTGGACTGCTTCAAGGTATATTTACACACCAACCCTGGACTGGCTTCAGGTATTACACACACCTAACCTGGACTGGCTTCGGTATATATACACCTAAACCCTAGACTGGCTTCAGGTAATACACACCTAACCCTAACTGGCTCAGGTAATATATAACACCTACCCTGGGACTGGCTTCAGGTATATACAACCAACTTGGAAGGCTTCAGTAATACACACCTAACCCTGGACTGCCTTCCGGTATATACACACCTAACCCTGGACTGCTTCAGGTATATTATAACACCTAACCCTGGACTGCTTCAGGTATATATACACCTAACCCTGGACTGGCTTCAGGTATAATATACAACCTAACCCTGAGACTGCTTCAGGTTATATATACACCTATAGACTGGCTTCAGGTAATATAATAACACCTAACCCTAGACCTGGCCTTCAGGTATATGTACACACCTAACCCTGGACTGGGCTTCAGTATATTACACACCCGTAACTTTGGACTGGCCTTCAGTTATATAACACCTTAACCCTGGAACTGGCTTCAGGTATATATACACACCTAACCCTGGACTGGCTTCAGGTATATATACCACTCACCTAACCTGGCTGCTTTCAGGTATATATAACAACACCTAACCCTGGACTGGCTTCAGGTATATAACCACCTAACCCTGGACTGGCTTCAGGATATATTACAACACCTACCTGGGACTGGCTTCAGGTATATATACACACTAACCCTGGACTGGCTTTCAGGTAATATACACCCTAACCCTAGAACTGGCTTCAGGTCATATATACACACCCTAAACCCTAGACTGGCTTCAGGTATATATACACACCTAACCCTGGACTGGCTTCAGGTATATATACAGGGACACCTAACACCTGGGACTGTGTCTTCAGGTTATATATAGCACACCTAACCCTGGACTGGCTTCAGGGTATAATACAACATCTAACCCTGGACCTGGCTTTCAGGGTATATACACACCTAACCCTAGAACTGGCTTCAGGTAAATATATACACACCTAACCCTGGACTGGCTTCAGGTAATAATATACACACGCTAACCCATAAGGACTGGCTCACGTATATATAAACACACCTAACCCTGGACTGGCTTCAGGTATAAATACACAACACCTAACCCGGGAATGGCTTCAGGTATAATACACACCTAACGCCTAGACTGGCTTCAAGGTATTATACACACCTAACCTCTGGACTGGCTTCATGTATATATACACACCAACCCTGGGAACTGGCCTTCAGGTAATATATACACACCTAACCCTGACTGGCTTCAGGTAATAATAACACCTAAAACCCTAGACTGGCTTCAGGAATATAATACACACACCTAAGCCTGGACTGGCTTCAGGTATATATAAACACCTAACCCTAACTGCTTCAGGTATCTATACACAACTAACCCTAGATGGCTTCAGGTATATAAACACACCTAACCCCTGGACTAGCTTGAGGTATATATACACACCTAAACCCTAGACTGGCTTCAGGTAATAACACACCTAACGCCTGGGACTAGCTTGAGGTATATATAACACAACCTAACCCTAGACTGGCTTCAGGTGTATATACACCTAACCCTTGGACTGGCTTACAGTGTATATATAACACACCTAACCCTGGACTGGCTACAGGTGTAATAATCACACACTAACCCTGGACGGCTTCAGGTATAAACACACTACCTGGACTGGCTTCAGGTAATACCACACCTAACCCCTGGACTGGCTTCAGGTATATATACACACCAACCCTGGACTGGCTTCAGGTAATATATACACACCTAACACACTGGACCTTAAGCTTGAAGGTATATATACACCCGTAACCCTAGACTGCTCAGGTATATATACACACCTAAACCCTGGACTGGCTCAGGTAATACACACCTAACCTGGACTGGCTTAGGTATATATAAACACACCTAACCCTAGACTGGCTTCAAGTATATATAACACACCTAACCCCTGGATCTAGCCTTGAAAGTATATATACAACACCTCACCCAGACCTGGCTTCAGGTGTATATACACCTAAACCCTGACTGGCTACAGGTGTATATAATAACACCTAACCCTGGACTGGCTAACAGTGTATATATTCACACCTACCCTGGACTGGCTTCAGGTATATATAACACCCCTACAAATCCCTGGACTGGCTTCAAGGTATATACACACCTAACCCTGGACTGGCTTCGTAATATATCACACACCTAACCCTGGACGGATTCAGGTATAATACACACCTAAACCTGGACTGCTCAGGTATAATACCACCTAACCTAGACTGGCTCAAGGTAATATATACACAACCTAACCTGGACTGGCTTCAAGGTATATATAACCTAACCTGGACTGGCTTCAGGTATATATTATAAAAAAAACAAACCCACACCCTTAAACCCCTGGACTGGCTTCAGGTATATATTATACACTAACCCTGGACTGGCTTCAGGTATATATGACACACCTTAACCACTAGACGGCTTTCAGGTATATAATACACACCTAACCCTGGACTGGCTCAAGGATATTACAACACCTAACCTGACGGCTTCAGGTATATACACACCTAACCCTGGAACTGGCTTTCAAAGGTAATATACACACCTAACCCTCAGACTGGCTTCAGGTATATTACACACCTAACCTGGACTGGCTTTCAGGTATATATAACACACCTAACCCTGACTGGCTCAGGTATATATACACACCTAACCCTGGACTGCGCTTTCAGGTATAGATACGACACTAAACCCTGGACTGGCTTCAGGTATAACTATACAACACCTACCCTGATGGCTTCAGGTATATATATTCTACACACCTAACACTGGACTGGCTTCAGGTATATACACACTAACCCTAGACTGGCTTCAGTTATATACACACCTAATCCCGGACTGCTTCAGGTATATAACACACCTAACCAGACTGACTTCAGGTTATATACATCACCTAAACCCTGGACTGGCTTCAGGTATAATACACACACCTAAACCCTGGAACGGCTTTCAGGTATATATACAACACCTAACCCTAGACTGCTTCAGGTATATGGTAACACACCTAACTCTGGACCGGCTTCAGTATATATACACACCTAACCTGGAACTGGCCCTTCAGGTATATATACACACCTAACCCTGGACTGGCTTCAGGTATAACACAACTAACCCTAGACTGGCTCAGGTATATATACACACCTAACCCTAGACTGGCTTCAGGTATTATACACACCTAACCTCGGACGGCTTCAGGTATAATATACCAACACCTAACCCCAGACTGGCTTCAGGTATATATACACACCTAACCCTGGAAAGCTGAAGGTTATATATACACACCTCACCCTAGACTAGCTTCAGTGTAATAACACATAACCGCTGGACGGCTACAGGTATATAAATAACACACCATACCCTAGGGACACTGGCTACAGGTGTAATATACACACCTATACCGCTGGACTGGCTTCAAGTATAATACACACACCTAACCCTGACTGGCTTCAGGTATATTATACACCACCTAACCCTAGACTGGCTTCAGGTATATACACACCTAACCCTAGACTGCTTCAGTATATACACACCTAACCTAGACTGGCTTCAGGTATATACACACCTAACCCTGGAACCTGCCTTCAGGTCTTACACACCTAACCCTGGACTGGCCTTCAGGTATTATTACACACTAACCCTGGACTGGCTCCAGGTAATACTACTCACCTAACCCTAGACTGCTTTCAGGTATATATACACACCTACCTGGACTGGCTCAGGTATATCTACAGCACTATACCCTGACCTGGCTTCA
>NC_036843.1:24609358-24631110 GCF_002910315.2 Salvelinus sp. IW2-2015
TACAGTCACGCAAAGAGAAGAGCACGACCTACACATTGAAAGGTAACACTGACACGCAATTGATCCAGGAGCATCGGCACACTATCACAGCGTCTATTTTTAAAGGGAAGGGGGTTTGGCCCGGTGGGCAGCTTTTGGAGAGCAACTCCACGTATGTAGAGTTGGGGCATGCCGAGTCGTGCCGTGACTTAAGGCTGACCCTAAGCTCGCATGGTTAAATGATGTTGCCGTTGACCAGCGTTGGTGGCGGTGCTTTTCCGGTTAACAGGCTGGCATTTGTGAAGAACGGGCCGGTAGGCGGGTCATGTTCTATTGTGCCCACGCATGCTGACCTTCGCAACTTCTTCCACGCACGCCGTTGGGGAATAGCTAGCCAGTCGAAATGAGAGCAAGATCGAACATTGGGGATTGAAAAAAGGGGGGTAATATAAAATATTAGTGTGCATTTATTGGCTCTCGCTGGTCAAAAGCAGGTCAAGCAGTGAAAACATATTTTGGAGTGTTAGTTTATACCGTTGGCAGTCGTGGAGGTTGGTTTGCCAGTTGGGCTTCCCTCTTTAGACGCCCCCTCTTGTTTTCCAGATTGGGATCATTAATAAACATACTTAGGATAAATCGTGCATGTCGATGTGCTATATAACTTCGGGCAAGCGGCTTTAAGGTCAAGTTCACGATGATGTAGGGTGGGGAAGCAGGGTTATAATGGAAGTAGTATAGGTCCTAAATGGTAGTGCATAGAAAGTCAGCTGTGAAACATGAGGCTGGTGCAGAGGAGGTGAGGGAGGGCAGCGGTGGCAAGGGAGGGGGAGGCGTGCAGGGGAGGGGGAGCGGTCAAGGGGGTGTGGTGTAGCGGTTGCGGGGAGGCTGGGAAGGGGGAGCTGGGCAGGGAGGGGGAGGGCGGGGGAGGGGAGGGGGAGGCGTGCGGAGGGGAGGGGGAGGGGGGGGGCGGCGAGGGGGAGGGAGGCGGAGGGGGGGTGGTGGGAGGCGGTGCGGGGAGGGGTAGCGAGGGGAGGGGGAGGCGGCGTGGCAGGGAGGGGGACAGGGCGGTGCATGGAAGGGGGGGGGGGTGCAGGGAGGGGTGGAGGGCGGTGCAGGGAGGGGAGGGGGTGCAGGAAGGGGGGGTGGGTGCGCAGGGGAGGGGGGAGGGGAGTGCAGGAAGGGGGGGGTGCCAGGGAGGGGGAGGGGGAGCGGTGCAGGGAAGGGAGGGAGGGGGTGCAGGAAGAGGGGGGGGGTGCAGGGAGGGGGAGGCGGTGCAGGGAGGGGGAGACGTGTAATCAGGACCAGTGGTTGTTGCGTCGCTCAGAACTTCCAAAGTACTTGGTTGTCTTGCTTCTGAGGCCTCTGGAAGTTCCACTAACTAAGGAAACAGTGGTTCAGTGAAAGCCTGCTTTTACTTTTATGGRTGTAACTTGTAAATGAGACCGTTTGGCTACCTATTTAGCTGCCCTATCAGAATATAACTTAGTATTGTAGAGCTGTTAACTTTATGGTTGTAACTTGTAAATGACACCGTTTAGTCTACCTAGTTATCACCTTATCAGAATCGAGCCCAATAATAGCTTGAACTTCTCGGACATTGCCATTTGGTGGACATTGACATTTGTATTTCAGGTTAATTAAATGTATTTGTCAATTTATCCTTGCAATTCATCAACATCACGATTACCAACAAATTTCCATTTCTTTCTTCCAATTCCTCTCGATGTGTAGGTGGGGTCGAGGATTTGGACTGTTGGGCTCGATCTTCGGAAACGACAGTGCAATGAACCAGCCAAACAGTGTCTACGGAATTGTATTTTATGTCTTTCAACTGTTACTAGGTAAGACTTCGGTTTTCCCACTGCCACAGGCAKATGCTATTCAAAGTATGGATAGATGTTAGGTGGCAACCCAGGTTGTTTTCTGGATCAAAAGGGGGCTTAGGTGGTGGGTGTGACTGGGGGGGTGCGGTCATCAGCCCGGCTTTAATTTCAGAGAACATTTTAGAGGCCACCCATCTTGACGGTGTGGAGACATTTTAGCATTTTTAAGCCAAATTCCGGCTATTCTACAAAGCTGAGAGAACATGTAGCAGTTTTTAAGCAAATATCATACGACTATGCATTTTGCCATGGCTAATACTGTGTTATTTTGCTCAAACATAATAACAAATGATATACTGCTAAATGTATTATTTTTGGAATTTTCAATTCTCATAGTTTTTATTTAGGTGACTGTTAGTTCTCAAAGATTATATTTAAAAAAAATATATATATATATATATATATATGTTCATTATCTATTCTACATTCTGTTTTTAGCTGTGTTAAGTTTACACTGAAAACAACTTTTCTATCCAGAAAATTAATTAGTTTGGATTTAGGTGAACCGAGGGAAAAAACGCTTAGGCGGCTCGCCAAAGTATAACAATGGCAGAAAACACCCTGCAAGCCTCCTTGACAGTCACTTTGTGCTATTTGTGCTGACACACATCTGACTGGCCCCCCTCTGTCTTTACTATATCTGACTGGCCCCCTCTCAGTCTTTACTATATCCTGAACTGGCCCCCTTCTCAGTCTTACTATATCTGACTGGCCCCCCTCTCAGTTCTTTACTGATATTGACTTGGCCCCCCTCTCAGTCTTTAACTATATCTGACTGGCCCCCCTCCTCAGTCTTTACTATATCTGACTGGCCCCCCTCTCAGTCTTTACTTATATTCTGACTGGCCCCCCTCTCAGTCTTTACTATATCTGACTGGCCCCCCTCTCAGTCTTTACTATATCTGACTGTGCCCCCCCTCTCAGTCTTTACTATATCTGACTGGCCCCCTCTCAGTCTTATCTATATCTGACTGGCCCCCCTCTCAGTCTTTACTATAATCTGACTGGCCCCCTCTCAGTCTTACTATATCTGACTGGCCCCCCCTCTCAGTCTTTACTATATCTGAGATGCTGAGGCCTGACTGGCCCCTGGCTCAGATGCCGAGGCCTGACTGGCCCCTTGCTCAGATGCCGAGGCCTGACTGGCCCCTGGCTCAGATGAGGCTAAAGTATACGAGAGGAGTGAAATTTATGCTTCTCGTCATTGTGTCTTCTCTATTGTGTGTTCACTGTGTATATAATTTTAATTAGAAGTCAAAGGCATTTGGATGCATGCATAATATATGCTTGTCATCAAGTCGTTGACAATGTATATGTTTTAATCTAACCAACTTTTTATTTTATTTTTTATTTCACCTTTATTTAACCAGGTAGGCCAGTTAAGAACAAGTTCTCATTTACAACTGCGACCTGGCCAAGATAAAGCAAAGCAGTGCGACGCAAACAACACAGAGTTACACATGGAATAAACAAAACATACAGTCAATAACACAATAGAAAAATCTACATAGAGTGTGTGCAAATGTAGTAAGATTAGGGAGGTAAGGCAATAAATAGGCCATAGTGGCAAAATAATTACAATTTAGCAATTAAACTCTAGAGTGATAGATGTGCAGAAGATGAATGTGCAAGTAGAGATACTGGGGTGCAAAGGAGCAAAATAATAAATAACAATATGGGGATGAGGTAGTTGGATGGGCTATTTACAGATGGGCTATGCACAGGTGCAGTAATCTGTGAGCTGCTCTGACAGTTGATGCTTAAAGTTAGTGAGGGAGATATGAGTCTCCAGCTTCAGTGGTTTTTGCAATTCGTTCCAGTCATTGGCAGCAGAGAACTGGAAGGAAAGGCGGCCAAATGAGGAATTGGCTTTGGGGGTGACCAGTGAAATATACCTGCTGGAGCACGTGCTACGGGTGGGTGCTGCTATGGTGACCAGTGAGCTGAGATAAGGTGGGGCTTTACTTAGCAAAGATTTATAGATGATCTGGAGCCAGTGGGTTTGGCGACGAATATGAAGCGAGGGCCAGCCAATGAGAGCATACAGGTCGCAGTGGTGGATAGTACAGTTGAAGTCATTAAAACTTGTTTTTCAACCACTCCACAAATTTCTTGTTAACAAACTATAGTTCCAACAATTGTTTACAGACAGATTATTTCACTTATTCACTTTATCACAATTCCAGTGGGTCAGAAGTTTACATACACTAAGTTGACTGTACCTTTAAACAGCTTGGAAAATTCTAGAAAATGATGTCATGGCTTTGGAAGCTTCTGATAGGCTAATTGACATAATTTCAGTCAATTGGAGGTGTACCTGTGGATGTATTTCAAGGCCTACCTTCAAACTCAGTGCCTCTTTCCCTCTTTGTAAACTTCTGACCCACTGGGAATGAGATGAAAGAAATAAAAGCTGAAATAAATAATTCTCTACTATTATTCTGGCATTTCACATTCTTAAAATAGTGGTGATCCTAACTGACATAAGACAGGGCATTTTTACTAGGATTAAATGTCAGGGATTGAGAAACTGAGTTTAAATGTATTTGGCTAAGGTGTACGTAAACTTCCAACTTGAACTGTATATGGGGCTTTGGTGACAAAACGGATTGCACTGTGATAGACTACATCCAATTTTCTGAGTAGAGTGTTGGAGGCTATTTTGTAAATGACATCGCCGAAGTCAAGGATCGGTAGGATATTCAGTTTTACGAGGGTATGTTTGGCAGCGTGAGTGAAGGATGCTTTGTTGTGAAATAGGAAGCCGATTCTAGTTTTAATTTTGGATTGGAGATGCTTAATGTGAGTCTGGAAGGAGAGTTTACAGTCTAACCAGACACCTAGGTATTTGTAGTTGTCCACATATTCTAAGTCAGAACCGTCCAGAGTAGTGATGCTAGACGTGCGGGCGGGTGCGGGCAGCGATCAGTTGAAGAGCATGCATTTAGTTTTACTTGCATTTAAGAGCAGTTGGAGACCACGGAAGGAGTGTGGTATGGCATTGAAGCTCGTCTGGAGGTTTGTTAAGTGTCCAAAGAAGGGCAAGAAGTATACAGACGGGTGTCGTCTGCATAGAGGTGGATCAGAGAATCACCAGCAGCAAGAGCGACATCACTGATGTATACAGAGAAAAGAGTCGGCCAGAGAATTGAACACTGTGGCACCCCCATAGAGACTGCCAGAGGTCCGGACAACAAGCCCTCCGATTTGACACACTGAACTCTGTCTGAGAAGTAGTTGGTGAACCTCACGAGGCATTTGAGAAACCAAGGCTGTTGAGTCTGCCGATAAGATTGCGGTGATTAAGAATAAAGTGATTGACAGAGTCAAAAGCCTTGGCCAGGTCGATGAAGACGGCTGCACAGTATTGTCTTTTGTCGATGGCGGTTATGATATCGTTTAGGACCTTGAGCGTGGCTGAAGTGCACCCATGACCAGCTCGGAAACCAAATTGCATAGTGGAGAAGGTACGGTGGGATTCGAAATGGTCGGTGATCTGTTTGTTAACTTGGCTTTCGAAGACTTTAGAAAGGCAGGGCAGGGTAGATATAGGTCTGTAACAGTTTGGGTCTGGAGTGTCTCCCCCTTTGAAGAGGGGGATGACTGCAGCAGCTTTCCAATCTTTAGGGATCTCAGACGATACGAGAGGTTGAACAGGGTAGTAATAGGGGTTGCAACAATTGCGGCGGATCATTTTAGAAAGCGAGGGTCCAGATTGTCTAGCCCAGCTGATTTTTAGGGGTCCAGATTTTGCAGCTCTTTCAGAACATCAGCTTTCTGGATTTGGGTGAAGGAGAAAGGGGGTGGCTTGGGCAAGTTGCGGTGGGGGGTGCAGAGCTGTTGACCGGGGTYGGGGTAGCCAGGTGGAAAGCATGTCCAGCTGTAGAAAAATGKTTTTTTAAATTCTCAATTATCCTAGATTTATCGGTGGTGACAGTGTTTCCTAGCCTCAGTGCAGTGGGCAGCTGGGAGGAGGTGCTCTTATTCTCCATGGACTTCACAGTGTCCCAGAACCTTTTGGAGTTTGTGCTACAGGATGCAAATTTCTGTTAGGAAAGCAAAGGCTAGCTTTTTCAAACTGCCTGTGTATATTAGTTCCTAACTTCCCTTTAAAGTTGCATATCGCTGGGGCTATTCGATGCTAATGCAGTACGCCACAGAACGTTTTTGTGCTGGTCAAGGGCAGTCAGGTCTGGAGTGAACCAAGGGCTATATCTGTTCCTGGTTCTACCTTTTTTAATGGGGCATGCTTATTTAAGATGGTGAGGAAACCACTTTTAAAGAATAACCAGGCATCCTCTACTGACAGAATGAGGTCAATATCCTTCCAGGGTACCCGGGCCAGGTCGAGTAGAAAGGCCTGCTCGCAGAAGTGTTTTAGGGAGCGTTTGACAGTGATGAGGGGTGGTGGTTTGACCGCAGACCCATTACGGACGCAGGCAATGAGGCAGTGATCGCTGAGATCTTGATTGAAGACAGCAGAGGTGTATTTAGAGGGCAGGTTGGTCAGGATGATATCTATGAGGGTGCCCGTGTTTACGGATTTAGGGTTGTACCTGGTAGGTTCCTTGATAATTTGTGTGAGATTGAGGGATCTAGCTTAGATTGTAGGATGGCCGGGTTATAGTAACCGGAAYGTTGCAAGATCGAATCCCCGAGCCGACAAGGTAAAAATCTGTCGTTCTGCCCCTGAACAAGGCAGTTAACCCGCTGTTCCTAGGCCGTCATTGAAAATAAGAATTTGTTCTTAACTGACTTGCCTAGTTAAATAAAGAAAAAATAAATACATGAAATGTTGGTGTCATTCAAGTAGTAGATAGTCCAGCATGGGTTAATGTTGTTTAGGAAAAGCTTTCCCCAGAGTCCCTCTAAGGGCCCCTTCCCTGTGTTAAATCATACTGTTCACTCCCCTGACTGGCTAATGTCCTTGTGGCAGGTTGGAGGTTTTGCTGACTGCAATCTAGAGCCATAATCATTAAAACATTTATTTTTCTGCATATCTAAGCATACCTCTTGAACTGTCTGTATCCTCCAGACGGATGGTATTTATTTTTTTAAAGAAACTAAATATGCTACTCTGCTAAAATATGAGTGAAATATTGAAAGGAATGTGAGTCTTATTCAGTACATTTAATAATTGGTTTCTTTAAAAAAAAGTCTATTAACCTTGCCAGCAGTCATTCCAGCAAATATAGTTAGATAAGCTAGCTACTCCAACACGATTGATAGCTTGAAATGGCTTCTTGGTAGTTAGGTTCCGAACCTCATAACTAAATGGGCTAGCTAAACCCAACTTCATAAAATAGCTCGGTGGCTAGTAGTATTACAGAGAAACGACAACAAAACAAATCTGAGGGGGCACGTGCCCCCTGTGGGCATGACGCTCTGAGGACTGACCTATGGGCCCTGCTGACTGACCAGTTTGTTCCCCCTATATTCATTTAGCAGTGGAGGACAGCCCCTCCCAAAAATATTTWAAAAATTGCATTTTTGGGGTGGTAAAAATGTTTTTAGAGTAAAGTTAAGTAACCAAAACCAGATATAAAGTATGTAGAAAATATATTGGACTCATATATTTAATATTAGATCATCTTTTAAGAATGTATACTCACCTAAATGAAAACAACTAGACCGTCAGGGAGAATCAAAAATGTAAAAAAAATGTCAACATGGGGGGGGCCACCTAATTTTATTTTTGAGTTACTCAGATAGCATAAGAACGTGACGTAAAGCCATGGTAAAATGTGTAGAATTGCAGGAAATTAGAATTGCAGCTTCATTTTGTTCCTGCGTCCAAGAGGAGGGCCTTTAAAAACATTGGTCGTAGACCGCGCCATTGGCTACGCCCACTACCACGCTAACTTTGCCACCGCTGCTGAAAAAAATCCTAGGACAAGCATTGACTGACCTACGGGCCTGGGGCCTACTGACTGTCTGGGCTCTACTGACTGTCTGGGCTACGGGGCCTGGGGCCTACTGACTGTCTGGGCTACGGGGCCTGGGGCCTACTGACTGTCTGGGCTACGGGGCCTGGGGCCCTACTGCTGTCTGGGCTACGGGCCTGGGGCCTACTGACTGTCTGGGCTACGGGGCCTACTGACTGACTGGGCCTACGGGGCCTGGGGCCTACTGACTGGGCTACGGGCTGGGCCCTACTGACTGTCTGGGCTACGGGGCCTACTCACTGTCTGGGCTACGGGGCTACTGACTGGCTGGGCTACGGGGCCTACTCACTGTCTGGGCTACGGGGCCTGGGGCCTACTGACTGACTGGCTGGGCTACGGGGCCTGGGGCCTACTGACTGGCTGTCTGGGCTACGGGGCCTACTGACTGACTACTGGTCTACGGGGTCTGGGGTCTACTGACTGACTGGGCTACGGGGCTTGGGGCCTACTGACTGACTGGGCTACGGGGCCTGGGGCCTACTGACTGGGCTACAGGCCCTGCTTAGCCACCTGGTGCTGCCTCAGAACAAGAGGCCCTTTAACCTAGTTTACTACACAGGCTTATTTTGCCTAACACAACAGTGGTGAGTGGAACTGACTGTCAGTGTGGTTAGGTTGAACATGTCTATATAAACAACATGGCCAAAAGTATATGGACACCCCTTCAAGTTAGTGGGTTCGGCTATTTCAGCCACACCTGTTACTGACATGTGTATAAAATCGAGCACACAGCCATGCAATCTCCATAGACAAACATTAGCAGCAGAATGGCCCGTACTGAAGAGCTCAGTGACTTTCAACMTGGCACCGTCATAGGATGKCACCTTTCCAACAAGTCAGTTCGTCAAATTTCTGCCCTGCTAGAGCTGCCCCCGGTCAACTGTAAGTGCTGTTATTGTAAAGTGGTAACATCAAGGAGCAACAACGGCTCAGCCGCAAAGTGGTAGGTCACACAAGCTCACAGAACGGGACCGCTGACTACTAAAGTGTGTAGCGCGTAAAAATGGTCTGTCCTCGGTTGCACTCACTACCGAGTTCGAAACCGCCTATGGAAGCAACATCGGCATAAGAACTGTTTTGTCGGGAGCGTCATGAAATGGGTTTCCATGGCCGAGCAGTGGGACACAAGCCTAAAAGCACCATGCGCAATGCCAAGCGTCGAATGGAGTGGTGTAAAGCTTTCCGCCTTTGGACTCTGGAGCAGTGGAAACGTGTTCTCTGGAGTGATAGTCCGACGGACGAATCTGGGTTTGGCAGATGAATCTGGGTTTGACAGATGCCAGGAGAATGCTACCTGCCAGAATGCATAGTGCCAACTGTAAAGTTTGATGGAGGAGGAATAATGGTCTGGGGCTGTTTTTCATGGTTCGGGTTAAGCCCCATAGTTCCAGTGAAGGGAAATCTGTACGGTATAGTAAGGTATGGTCCAGTAAGGCATGGTACGGTATAGTATGGTACAGTAAGTTATGGTACGGTATAGTATACAATGGMTGGGTCTAATCCTGAATGCTGATTGGTTAAAACCGCATTCCAGCCGGTGTCTATTCCACAAATTGCCACAGGCTAAATCTGACTTTAAAATGCCTATTTACTCTGTTCCAGCTGACTGCACAATCCACTGTCTCATCAGCCCAGCCAGGCAATTTATAAATTTGATCTCCACTATAAAAAAAATAATCTAGACATGATCTAACATTTCATTTTCAACAGCAGATTTGTATAAACCTTCCTGTCTGTCTCTCTGACATTTGCAACATTGTTTCAATATTAAAATTCAATCGCCTGCTGTCCCATAGTAATGAACGTGCCGGGAAGAGACAGGCAGTATTTCTCCGCCAGTTGAAATCATGAATCGGCTGTCATTATATTTATGGATATATATATATATATATATATATATAAAAAAAATAAAAAAAATGAAAAAAAGTCAAACAAAATGCAGCTAGTCTTTTCAGCTTCAGTTTGAAGTGATTGTGTTAGCTGTGTTGCTGGCTAGCTCCTCTGAACAACAGTGTCCTGACGAGAGAGAGTACATTTTCTATAGCCAGGTGAAATTGCGCCTCATTAGCTCATTGTTATGGATGTATCCAAATAAATGTCACTAGAAAACCGCTTACGTAAATGCAGCCAGTTGGCTGTTATTCTGGCTGCCCTTTATGACGTCACTGTAAGTTAGCCATAGTTGATGGGTCACTGACAATGAGTTCCAAACGGCACAATGTTCCCTATATAGTGTACTACTTTTGACCAGATACCCACGGGCCCTGGTCAAAAGAAATGCACTACATCGGGAATAGGATGCCCCCCCCCCGAGACCCTCGTTACGTTCAACAGCTGGGTACTCAGATTTAAAGGTCAGAAAGACGGCCAGGTGTCCAATCTCTGTCTTTATATATTTATAATCGTCAAGCATGAGTAAGCAAATGGATAAATATGTCAGTTAAGTGCTAAGTCTTAAAGCTGACTGGTTATCATACAAGGTCACCAGAGGAGGGCACGGAACTTATTCCTCCCTGATTCAAGTACAAGGTCCAGGCATTTTGTGACCAATTTATCCAATACGCTTACATTTGTCTTTTCCACATAGTAGTGTTTGTCATAGTGATTTATATTTATTCACTGCTAGCCTCGCACAGCACGTCTTACTTGTTTGTACACGTTAGTAGCCTAAACCCTGCTCTCTCTGTGTCTCTCTCTCTCTCTCTCTCTGGGGGGTTACAGGAATCACCGTGAGTGCGATGGCTGCCCTGATCCTCATGGCGACGTCCATCCTATCGGTGATGGGCTCTCTCTACCTGGGCTACATCCTCTACTTTGTCCTCGAGGACTTCTGCATTATCTGCATCACCACATATGCACTTAGCTTCATTCTCTTTATGCTCAACTACAAGCGCCTGGTTTACTTGAACGAGGCCTGGAAGCGGCAGCTACCGGTCAAACAGGACTAAGATGGGGCGGGGGGTGGGGGGGGGGGAAGTAACAAACAAATTACGTGAACTCTTGAACAGAACATTTTGACAAGTCCACCAGGAGACCTTGCTTCCAAAACAATGTTTATTATGAAACGGGGGGGGGGATATTCTCTTCATTTCTTATTTTCGTTTTTATTTATACTCCTCTCACACATAATAAACAAGCAGGAAAGCAAAGGTAGAATCCCAGTTCACTTCACTGTGAAAGAATGAGAGGACAGGACATTCCTTCTTGAACAAAAAAAAGGACCAGAACGTGTGGAAGAAAATTGGGACTTCCTTAAAAGGTGTATACTTGAAAATCGATAAGAAGGTCCTGTTCCTGACCGGCTCCAGAGTCTAGCTGCGACGTTACTACAACCTCAGCGGAACTGAATAATGGGTCAGAATACCAAATGCATGATTGTGGGGATTATAATCYTACAGTTGGGCAGCATAGCTAGGATAACATGAGGAAAGACAAACAGGTTAACACCCAACAGCATAGTTTTTATTTTTAATTTGTTTAATGTTTACACTTTACAGCAATTTTTTTTTTGTGTCTTTGATAGTACCACTAATATTAAACATGGGAGACTGTGAGCAACTGTGTGGAAATCAGTCAGAATTGTTTCTATTTTTTTCTCTTTTGATTCTGTAAATAGCTGCTGATTTTATTCCAGTTTAGATTGTGATTTAGTGTTGACATAGACTAAGTTAAAAAAAAAAAATACAAAAATGTTTCGAAAGAAATCACAAAATAAGGAACAAAATAAGTAAGGTCAAGTTGTCATCTGGGTGAATTAACTCAGTCTGAAGACGTTTTGCAGTGTGTGACGTCTTAATTTCCTGCAACCCACAAGCAAGGCATGCTGCATAGACCTGTGTGGAATCATGTGTTCACTAATCTGTTTCTTTCATCTCTTTCTCAGAAGTCTTTAACTCACTGAGGTCACATATGATATGTGCATTCTCAAAGAGTCTTCAGAGCAGGGTTGTGTTCATTAGTCAACGCAACGTTTTCATAACGTTTTGCACTGGGGGAAAATGAAAATGTGCGTTTCTTATAGACTGGTTAGCTGACGTCACGAAAACAATGCACGTGCTTCAATGGGGCAGAAGGCAGTGTGGTGTTGTGATTCTTGATGGCCAGCAACAATAACATGAGGCTGCCATCTGGTGAGTCATAGGTGGCTTGTTTCAGTTTAACCAACAACTGTAACAATGTACTTATGTTGTCAATAAACAATGACGACAATATAGTTTACGTGTCAACAAACAAACCCCCGTCAGTTTTGTTGCTAAACAACCAGCCCGTCTATTGTCCAGGTAGTAGTACCCTGTCTCAGTTGGTTTCTTCTTCTTTGGTGCCTAATGTACATGACCCTAGTTAATTTATTCTCCGCCAAGATGAAGTCTTGCTCTCCGTGAACTTCCCTGTCTTGTTGTCATTCTGTGTAAAAAAAAAAAAAAAAAGCATTCCTGGACACTGGGGGATCCATGTAGACTTATGTGCCTCAAAAGAGACGTGAATTCCCTTTTATTTTGGTTGGGTGGAGGGGTATATGTAAATGAGACGTGAATTCTCTTTATTTTGGTTGGGTGGAGGGGTATATGTAAATGAGATGTGAATTCCCTTTATTGGGTGGAGGGGGTATATGTAAATGTTTCACTTTTATTTTTTCCTCATTGTCTCACCATTGTTACAAACTCATTGCTTTTTTTGTTTTGTATTTACTAAATTGTGTACTTAAAAAGGCCATTGGTGTCTCCCTCACCCCTTGTGTATAGTGCAATGATACGGTAGCACAGGCTGCCAAACAGTGATTGTCTGTCAACTTAAGGGTGGTGGTAGTAGTAGGCCAGCCATTCAGTTAGGTGTTTTTGTAGGTTACGGTTGTCGATTTTAAGTAATAAGGTTCAGTCTCTCTCTCTCTCTCTTAGTGGTACTACAGTTTTTGGGGAAGGAAACCACACAGTACTTGGTGTCCTTGCCACTACCTCTCAGTATTGGCCAAGGTGTGTGATACAACCCAAGCCAGTTGGATCGTCCAGAACCAGCGGGCAAGCGAAGCAGAATAAGCCGACAGATCAGTTTGAAGCCCTTCAAACCTGATGTGTAAGTTACTGTCCACATTCATGGACAGTGGAACATCCCCTGGATCACATTGAACAATCTCATTGATACCGTTTTAGATGGGCACTCAACATAGGTATAAGGTACATAGGTACAAGGTATGTGTTGCCACTTTTACATTTACATTTAAGTCATTTAGCAGACGCTCTTATCCAGAGCGACTTACTTAATTTTTTTTTTTTTTTTACACCAGTTGGCAATTTCCAAATAGGAAAGGAGCTGATGTTTCCTAATGGCAGAGGTCTAAACAAAGATGGCTGATGACGCAAATGACTGCTTCCTGTTAAACCATGCCAGGTCATCATTTGTACATGCATGATGGAATATGAGGTACTTTATTGGTTACACATGGTTTGCATTGTAACTCACTCACTAGCGCTGCACAAGGTATTTGACACAAAAATACTGTGTTGCATCGGAATTTTACCAGTGATACACCTGAGGTCTTTGGGACGAGATGCCATTTTGTGCACGATGATAAGGTCTAAACCTCCAACGCCCAGAGTTTTGACTTTACAGTAGTCTGGTTGTATACTATAGACTTTCCTAAGGGGTTACTCACAGAGCCCATGTTAGCAGCCATCATATAGGTCCTAACGTTGGAGCTACAAACTTAAATAGGTGTAATAATAGTCCCAAAAGTGACTTGTTCCAGGGAAGTATGGGTGGGGTGTTTGGCTTTGGAGTCACAAGTCAAAGTCCTTAAACGCTTGCTGAATGTGTTCCTATCGCTAACCTGCTGGATAAGGAGTAACYCACATAAAAAAAAAGATTTTATTCAAGTCAAATTAGAAGATAAACATGTATTAATCAAAATCAACAGAAATACAGATAAATGTATACTGCACCCCTCGACTAAATTTTAATCCATGTGTCCTGTTCAGAAAGTGATTCAAAAAATGTCCCAAGATTTAGAACCATGACAGTCATGTTCACTGCATTCAACAAAATGCCATCAAAAGTGCCTTCTGTTGGATCACTGGGCCTTTAGCAGTTAAAGAGAGACGGTAAAATGAAGCCTGGTGACTGGCTCTCTTGCTTGCCTTTTCTAAACATGTATTTCTGATCATTGGACCCCCACCCCACTTGTCAATATCCACAGCACTCTGTAGATCGCCGGTCTTTTTCTGCTGTCTTGACAACTTTAAAAGGAAATGTCATGGCTTGGCAATGGAGTTGGTAAGAGCACTAACAGATCAGAGACCAGGGGTGTAAACATGCCCGATTCATTTGCTAAATATTGCGTTCAAAAACAAAGCGCAAACAAGTTCCTATTGGACAAATTCAGATAGATCCCACCTCGCGTCGGTTCCATTTGGTTCTTAAAACGGTTTCTGTAATGAATACACCCTAGGCTACTCTATAAACCATGTGAGAGGTAAAAATGACTCACTGAAAAGCCGTCTTGTGTTTAAACTGTCATTGTCTACTTTAATTTCTGTCATTAAGGTCACTTGTTTCTGCTATAAAAATACATTTGTCTGAATTACTAGATTGTAAAGTTCTTTTGTGACAGGTGAAATCATTTTGTATTTCTCTACTTATTTTGTATGAATGGGCTCTCCCTTTGTCACTACATCTTAGCTGTATAGACTTAACATTCTGGGTTATTTCAGTAGAAAGAGTGATGTCTAGGAATCCATGTGTCAGCATCAACATTTGTTTGTGGGAGGAATACTGTAGGTTTGCTTCTGTATTTGACAAATGCTGTATTTTCATACATTTTATTTTTATTTTACCGTTATTTTACCAGGTAAGTTGACTGAGAACACGTTCTCATTTGCAGCAACGACCTGGGGAATAGTTACAGGGGAGAGGAGGGGGATGAATGAGCCAATTGTAAACATGGAGAAAGTATTACGTGAATGGTAGATTGAAATGGGTACAGAGAAACGAATCGAATGAAATCCACTATTTGCTTTTACCTTGTGAGAAACTGTTGCGAAAGTTGACACTACAGTGACCATTTTAAAATGGGGTCATTGTCYTGTGGAAATGGTCTACCATTAAAAAACATTCCATCTGAAGTGACCTTTGTGCCTCTTGTAGCATTTCACTCTTTAAATTAATATTACACAAAATATGTAACTGAAAAACACCGAATGTAATCTTGCCAACCAGAACAAAATCAGCTACTCGATGTCAAGGCTGTCACTCAAATTTCACTTGTTAAAAAATAACCAATATTTTTCAGGAGGAGCTTTAAAAAAAYAAAAMAAGCATTTTATTGATAATACGTGTCCAAACTATTTCCTGTTGTATTCAACGCTGTATATTCAGGCTTTGTAGTAACCAGTCATTGTTAGGGAGATTCTAGATAGAAACCGCCTTCAGGCCGGAACATTGATGTTTTTTTACCCAAATTACTGGGAGGTTAGATCAATAGATAGGCGTGTGCTCCTCTTTTCATAGTTTATTCGCCGTTAGTCAGCACCTCTGCACTAAATAATTCTCTTTCAGGGAAAAGACCGACTGGTTAGCACGGTATAAGGTTTTATTATTTAATGTGGAATACCCAAGGCTATATTGAAGAATCTCTACAGTTATCTAGGGACGTTAGGAACTAAATTACACCAGAGGGGTATACTACGAAGCAAGCTAAATCTACTCAGGGTTTTCTAAAGCTAGCCAGCGTCAGTTTTCACATTCCAACTCAGGCTTCGTCCGTACTACAACAGTGGATATCGCTCGTCCGCCTACAGCGGACTCGAGCAGGCTTGTAACTCCGCATGCATGTCGCACATGGCTTGTTGAACACCCAACTCTTCAATGCCGAAACATCAAACCATTGACAAAAATAGTGCCACTTTTAAATTTGTTCCAAAAGCAAAATTGTTATCGTTTACATTTGTCATTTAGCAGACGTCTTTATTTAAATAACTTATTGTTAATGCAGTCTTTGGCGTGCTTATCAACACACCAGCACCTTTTCCTCCCCACTCTTATTAAGGTCATACAAAAGTTTGTGCGTGAAGTTAAATGCATTTTGTACTAAATATGTAATGTCAAATCTAATTTTATTGGTCATATACACATGTTTAGCAGATGTTGAGGGTGTAGCAAAATGCTTGTAATGTGATAAAATACTTATCACAATTTGTTTTTTTCAGTCATCTTGCTCAAATGAAGGGGATGACCTAATCTTTGTGAGATTGAGGGTATCTGATTTCATTGGTCCTCAACTCACAGCTCAGACATGTCAAAATAAATGGAGTTAGCCCCGAGTTAGCTTGCCAGTTAGTTCTGAGGGATTCGTTACTATAGAAATGTACCTGGCTAAATTTGGTGAGCCATATCCGTGGTACCGGTTATCCCAAATTGAACTCAGCAAGGTAACTTTGGTCAACTCTAACTCCTCAAACCTGATTCCGAGTATAGGCCTCAGGCAGATGTAATGGAATGTTCCAAAAACAAAAGACTGATTGGTGACAAGGTAGCGCCCAATATCTGGCATGCTAAACTGGGGATGTTTTTCAGCGGCAGGGACTGGGAGACTAGTCAGGCTTGAGGCAAAAATGAATGGAGCAAAGTACAGAGAGATCCTTGATGAACACCTGCTCCAGAGCACTCAGGAACTCAGACTGGGGCGAAGGTTCACCTTCCAACAGGACAACGACCCTAAGCACACAGTCAAGACAACACAGGAGTGGCTTCGGGACAAGTCTCAATGTCCTTGAGTGGCCCAGCCAGAGCCTGTACTTGAACCCAATCGAAAAAAATCTCTGGAGATACCTGAAAACAGCTGTGAAGCTGTGCAAGGATCTCCCCATCCAACCTGACAGAAGAATGGCAGAAACTCCAAATACGTCTGCCAAAGCTTGTGGGCGAGCGGATTACAGCCTCGAGTCTCACCCAAGACGACTCGAGGCTGTAATCGCTGCCAAAGGTGCTTCAACAAAAGGTTTTTAAAAACCGTTTTTTGCTTTGTCATTACGGGGTAGATTGATATGGGGGGGGGGGGGGGGGGGGAGACTACGTAATCCATTTTAGAATCGGGCTGTAACTTAACAAAATGTGGAAAAAGTCACGGGGTCTGAATAGTTTCTGAACGGACTGTATGTCCACAGTAAACACTGCACATTTCTATCACACAGCGAGTCAGACTGAATAAAGTCCTAAGATTAATACAAATATAAAGACAAGAGTAAAAACAAATCATATTTTTTTCTTACATCACATTCCCATTTATTTACACTGAACAGCATCATGATTCACATTCATGTATATAACTGGTTGATCCCTGAATGACAAAAAGAGGCAAGACAGACGTTGTAACCAACGGTTGTGTGCCAAGTCATCGACTGTCTCAAATGAGGGCATTTGATTAATCTGGCCCGGGTAGGCGTGTTTTGCACCGGGTGATGATTGCATTGGTTTTGGAACCGGTTAAGGACATGGGAGTAATGAGTAGGATTCTGTGTTTTCACAATGCAAAAGTGATTGCTTTTGATAAAAACACTATCCGCCTTCCGAATGAAAACGAACATAACCGAACAGCGCAGATTACTGTTTGATTTGAGAAGGACACTCCTTTTGATCGTTCACGTCACGAGCCATAGACCCTTGTCCTGCAGCTCAGCATAATCAAATCCACCCATTGACTGACAGATTGCTATAACATATGTGGTTAGCGGACAGGTAAAATACCTACCCAGGCGTTGTTGCTGACGCCTGGCAGATCTTACGTCTGAGCAAAGGGTCGCACAGGAATAGCTGCGTTTACACAGGCACACCAATTCTGATCATTCTTCCACTTAAAATCAGATCTAATTGGTCATTTGACCAATTAGTGAAAAAAAAAAAAAAAATCAGAATTGAGCTGCTTGTGTAAACGCAGCCATTGATCCAGTTGGTTCTGGTAATTATGTGCTGTGGCCTTCATAGCGTTCTAGTCGTCACGCAGTCTGCTCCATACAGGTTGGTGTTAGACACCAAACGGAACAAAACAGAGGACTACCTGGACTCGTCAAATAAGACATGCTTGTTTTCGGTTGCAAATCGTCTAGAAAATGTGTTATAATGTGCAGGGTTCTGCGCTAATGAATACGACCCAGGTTTGTCAGGGGTATGTAGCCAGGTAGCAGGGGTACCTGGACCAGGTGGGCAGCAGGCCAGTCTCATTGGCCAGCCTCCAGTACCTCTCCCTCAGGAGGAAGGCCCCAGCTTTGGGCTGCCTCTGCCGGCTGAAGATTCCCTTCCTGTTGCCCACCACGCGGAACACCGCTGCAGAGGAGAGAGAGAGAGATAAAGGTTAATTTCCCTGAGTGCTTGTTTCAGCTGTCAAAGTATAGAGAAAAACTATAGATCTGTACAGAATACAAGCAATTTTTTCATTTAACTAGGCAAGTCAGTTAAGAACAAATTCTTATTTACAATGACGACCTTGGAACAGTGGGTTAACTGCCTTGTTCAGTACGACAGATTTTTACCTCGTCAGCTCGGGGGATTCGATCTCGCAACCTTTCGGTTAATGGTCCAACACTAACCACTAGGCTACCTGCCGCCCCGGGAAGCAAACAGGGGAACTATCGACAAATTCAATGCCAAATTCCAGAGGTGTAGACTCACGTCACATGACTGGAGTAGTCTGACTGGAGCACACAGTGCCTTCAGAAAGTATTCACACCCCTTTGTCCACGTTGTTGTGTTACAGCCTGCACTTAATGGATTCGACATCACTGGCCCACACAAAATACACCATAATGTCAAAGCAGAATTATGTTTTTCATTTTTTTCCTCTCAAAATTAAATTACAAATGAAAAGCTGACATATCGTGAGTCAAAGTATTTAACCCCTTTGTAATTGCAAGCTGAAATAAGTTCAGGAGTAAAACTGTGCTTAACAAGTCACATAATAAGTTGCATCGACTCATCTCTGTACTCCACAGATACAATTATCTGTAACGTCACTCAGTCGAGCAGTGAATTTCAATAAACAGATTCAACCACAGAGACCAGGAAGTTTATCCAACGCCTCGCAAAGGGGGGCACCCATTGGTAGATATTTTTATTTTTTACATTGAATATCCCTTTTAGCATGGTGAAGTTATTAATTGCACTTTGGATGGTGTATCAATACACCCATTCACTACAAAGATACAGGTGTCCTTCCTAACTCAATTGCCGAAGAGGAAGGAAACCGCTCAGGAATGTCACCATGAGGCCGATGGTGACTTTAAAATAGTTAGAGTTTAATGGCTGTGATATGAGAAAACTGAGGATGGATCAACAGCATTGTAGTTACACCACAATACTAACGGAATTGACAGAGTGAAAAGGAAGCCTGTACAGAATACAAATATCCAGAACATGCATCCTGTTTGCAACAAGGCACTAAAATGTGACAAAGCAATTCACCTTTTGTCCTGAATACAGTTTTATGGTTAGTAAGCATTTCACTGTAAGGTCTACAACTGTTGTATTTGGCGCATGTGACAAATAAAATTTGATGTGACGCATTCTCAGTATGCGAAAATAGAACGTTTATAATAGTATTCAACATATGAAAAAATCCAGTATGGTTTAATAAAATGTCAGGATGTTCCTCATATCGGCTCTTCATCTAGTAGAATTCGATGCACACTTTTCCACAATGCATTGGAAGAAGTAGCCAAACAACAAAACTAGGCTACTTAAATGGGAAGATGCCTTGAAGCTTCTGCRGTGGCATTCAAAATGTAGGCTAAGTAGTTTCATGAAGGTGGAAAAAGTACCCAACTGTCATACRTAAGTAAAGACAGCTTAATAGAAAATGACTCAAGTAAACGTGAAAGTCACCCAGTAAAATACTACTTGAGTAAAAGTAAAAGTATTTTGTTTTAAATATACTATAAATATATCAAAAGTAAAAGTATAGATAATTTCAAATTGCTTATATTAAGCAAACCAYATGGCAGAGTATTCATGTTTTTCTTACATTTATGGATAGCCAGGGGCACACTCCAACACTCAGACATAATCTACAAACAAAGCATTTGTGTTTAGTGAGTCAGCCAGAGCAGAGGCAGTAGGGTACAGTAGATCAGGGATGCTCTCTTGATACGCGTGTAAATTGGACCATTCTCCTGTRCTGCTAAGCATTCAAAATGTAACAAGTACTTTTGGGTGTCAGGGAAAATGTATGGAGTAAAAAGTAATCAAAAATATAAATAGTAAAGTACAGATACCCCCCAAAAACTACTTAAGTAGTACTTTTACATCACGGACCATAAAAAACATATACTCATTTGAGTGTCCCGTACTGTTACATCTAGTCTACGAGACCAGGCTGTCCAAAYTGATAATGTGCAGACAGACCATGCTGTCCCATCTGATCCTGCAACCTCCACTGCATAGACGCAGGCCGTGTGAATGCTTGCTCTGGACTCCAGAGAACTGATATTGACTGCTAACATGAATGACTTRCAGCAACAACAAAATAATGCAGGTGTAAAACAATTTATTTCTGTATCTTAAGGTTTTGAAAATGCATTGCCGTTTATGGCTGTAATGACAGGTTCCAGTTGGGCAGCTTTGTGATGCTTTGATCCAGTTTCTTTTTCCGCAGGTCAAACAGTTTGAAAACCACTCAGCTAGCGAACAGATTGTTGATTTGCTGTACAGCTATTGGCTCGGGGTCCTGAACAAACATCACATTGGAGGAGAGGATTTCCCATAAATATATATGCAGCTCCCCAAAAATAGTTGGTTTATCAAGAATTGAACTGTTTACTTTGGCAAGCTATAAGCAAATGGGACATCATCAACAATTACTAGCATAGGTCTAACAGGTCCTTTTAGTATGTCAAAAACGGCTTTGACAATTGATCAACTTATGAAGCACTTCATTTGGAATTTGGTTTAAAATTCATTGATTACATTTTTGGGATATAAAATAAACTAAAAACTAGGCCAGGACGATAACAGTATCGCAATGTTTTTTTTTCGGTGGCAACAATGATTAAAACACGAAGCAAACGAAGTCTGAACCTTTAAAAACCTGCTCTATTTGTAAAATATTGGTGTGCTATAGCTTCGGAAAATAATAAAAATGTGACTCTGGATGACATGTTTGTTTCCAACATTGGCGCCTGTTTTCCCTTAAAGAAAAGTGAAAATCAGCTTTTGCTGTTTTCGATTCATATTTTCTAATTTCGGGTTTTGTTTTCCTTGCCACGATACTAAACGGTGATTTTTAATTTTAGATTTCTGTTCTGAAGTATTCCCACGCATGGTAGAGAGATGTGATCATAATACAAAATGTAACAGGTCTGAAATTATTCTTATTTTTAAATCAAAATGTTTGGACTTCTTGCGTGCAATATTTAGTCTACAATGATTTTTGTATTAGTTCCCGGTCCCCCTAACCATCCGCTCAAGAAAGAAAATCGGCCGCGGCTGAATAAGTTGATGATTCCTGGTGTAAATCTCCTTGTGTGCCACACACCCATTCCCTGTGACTCAGAGCTTTAAATATAATTCACATCAATCTAGTAAAACGTTTTCATGAACCTGCCCCCCTCCGACGATCTAACTCCCCGCGCGCCCCACCGACGACTAACCCATGAGTGTGTCGCGCCGGCCACCCACGAGACTAATCCGCCCGCCCCCACTGGACGACTAACTCCCGCCGCCTCGCCCACGACGACTAACTCCCGCGCCGCCTCGACTAACTCCCGCCCACGACGACTTAACCCCCGCCGCCGCCCCACGACGACTAACTCGCCCGCCCGCCCCACGACGGAACTCCCGCCGCCGGCCACGACGACTAACTCCGCCGCGCACGACGACTTACTCGCCTGACCGCCCCCCCGCTCACGCACGACGTAATTCTTTCCCGGTCGCCGCCGCCCCCAGTACGACTAACCCGTTATGCTGA
>NC_036843.1:24631341-24650345 GCF_002910315.2 Salvelinus sp. IW2-2015
CCCCCACGACGACTAACTCCGTCTTCATTCAATCCGTATGGTGGAAGTTCATCGCAATACAGTTGAAAAAAAAGTAATTTCCGGTTGAGCCGACATACTGCAATGCAGTTCACCATGAATTTAGTCTCTGCTAACGCTGGAACATTCCCTTTCAATTTAAAAAAAAAATCACGCTATAGCGCTGAACTTCTGCGATACGGATTGAATCGAAGCCCCCCCCCGAGTAAAGAGTCAATATTAGCTAAACAAGCAAAGGCTTGACAACCAGCATGACAACCAGCATGACAACCAGCATGACAACCAGCATGACAACCAGCATGACAACCAGCTTCAATGGGTAGGTTTTTACAAGAACGGTTGTCATAACGACAGGTTTTTAGGAATTCCTCCTTACTTTGTGCCGTCATGAAGTCWGCAAAGTTCCAGATGAGRTCTCCAATGACATACTCCTTCCTCTTCTGGTCAAACACATCGTGGTAGTTTTTTAACACTATTTTCTGGTATTCCTCAGTGAACATCATGGGAGGATCCTGGGAGGGGGGGAAAAAAGACAACCTTTTATTTCCATTGATCACTCAAGCTCAACCACTTAACTTTCAATTCATAGGTTTCAACCAGTGTTCAAGCCTGGGTAGGTGCTTGACAGAGGTCTTTGTTCAAGCCTGGGTAGGTGCTTGACAGAGGTCTATGTTCAAGCACATTTGACACAATGGTATCCAGACTATTGTTCGCCTCAAAAAGAGATCTTGCAATCTTAACAAGCACATGTGTTTGCTTTAAACAATACCTTATGTTATAAAAAAAAGAAAATTCAAAGTCTGTTTCTGTCCTGTAAAGAACATGACACGGAACGTAGAACATTAAAGTAGTTCCGGAACACTCACCGTGTGCAGTCCCGGAACCACATCGGCTCCGTATTCACTCTGGATGATGGGTTTCTGGTACTTCCCGTACCAGTTCTCAAACTGGGTGTTGAGCTGGAAGGGGATGACCTCCAGGTGACCCGGGTCACTGTACCAGGAGAAGTAACTGTTCACACAGATCACATCCACATAGGGAGCCTTGTGGGGGGGGGGGGGAAGCAGTGTTACGGTGTTCCAACTACAACTTCATTGGTATTGAATTGCCCTTGTAAATGTATGGAACGTTACGGTCAGAATTAAAATGGCGCCTATGTATCGACGGTTTTCAACGTGAGAAGAAGAAATAGAACTACTGGTTCAGTGTTGCGGTCCTTGTTACGATATATATATATATATATATATATATCTTCATTGGCATTGAATTGCCATAGTAATGTATGGAATGTTATGGTCATAACTGTGCTTAGTTTAGTCACTGATAAACTATGTCTGGTAAGTCTGAGTGGAACAGACATTCAGTAAAACATTCCTCTTATAGAGTTATCTGCAGCAMGGAGTCACTGTGGCTGCAGAGGCAGACCTCAGTGAGCCAGGATGATTGAATCAGGGCATAGGTATGCTTTAAAAAAAAAAGCTATATTTTGGCAACAAGCACAGTCAAAGGTTCAGTTAGTCTTTCCTCGATTCCTCAGATCCTCTACTTTGAAAAACGTCTTGGAAGAGGTCCACAATTCCCTCTGACCTCATGCAATAAGTTTGGAGAAGGAGAGGAATCGAGGACAAGCAAATTGAGAAAGCCATAGTTCGGTGAATAATCCTTCATAAACATAAGAAACAGTGATGTCTCACCCCCTTGTCCCTGGCGAAGTTACTGGCGGTGATAAACGTGACCGGTCGAGTGGCATCCAGAGATTTGGTATGAGCTATCAGTGTCCTGAAAAAGACAAACAAAAACATTTAGAGAGAGCAATGGTTTCCCTGTTCCAAGATGGGGTAGGGGGTCAGGATACAGATGGACTTCGTGAGGAAGGACCTGGAAGAAGAAAATGAGTCTGGAAGTCTGATACTGCGAGGTTGTCTTTGTTGACTACGATACAAACTCAGTATCACAGTTAGAGGTCGACCGATTAAATCGGAATGGCCGATTTCAAGTTTTCATAATCAGTAATCGGCATTTGTGGACACCGATCATGCCCGATTACATTGCACTCCACGAGGAGACTGCGTGGCAGGCTGACTACCTGTTATGTGAGTGCAGCAAGGAGCCACGGTAAGGTGCAAGCTAGCATTAAACATATAAAAAACAATCAATCTTAACATAATCACTAGTTAACTACACATGGTTGATGATATTACTAGTTTATTTAGCTTGTCCTGCGTAGTATATAATCAATGTGGTGCCTGTTAATTTATCATTGAATCACAGCCTACTTCGCCAAACGGGTGATGATTTAACAAGCGCATTCGCAAAAAAAGCACTGTCGTTGCACCAATGTGTACCTAACCATAAACATCAATGCCTTTCTTAAAATCAATACACAAGTATATATTTTTAAACCTGCATATTTAGTTAATATTGCCTGCTAACATGAATTTCTTTTAACTAGGGAAATTGTGTCACTTCCCTTGCGTTCTGTGCAACAGAGTCAGGGTATATGCAGCAGTTTGGGCCGTCTGGCTCGTTGCGAACTGTGTGTAGACAATTTCTTCCTAACAAAGACAGCCAACTTCGCCAAAACGGGGGGATGATTTAACAAAAGCGCATTTGCGGAAAAAAAAAAATCAATCGTTACACGAATGTACCTAACCATAAACATCAATGCCTTTCTTAAAATCAATACACAGAAGTATATATTATTTTAAACCTGCATGTTTAGTTAAGAAATTCATGTTAGCAGGCAATATTAAACTAGGGAAATTGTGTCACTTCTCTTGCYTTCATTGCACGCAGAGTCAGAGTATATGCAACAGTTTGGGCCCCCTGGCTCGTTGCGAAGTAATTTGCCAGAATTGTACATAATTATGACATAACATTGAAGGTTGTGCAATGTAACAGTWATATTTAGACTTAGTGATGCCATCCATTAGATTAAATAGAGCGGTTCTTTATTTCACTGAAAGAATAAACGTTTTGTTTCCTAAATGATAGTTTCTGGATTTGACCATATTAARGACCTAAGGCTCGTATTTGTGTTATTAAGTCTATGATTTGATAGAGCAGTCTGAGCGGTGGTAYGCAYCAGCAGGCTCGTAAGCATTCATTAAAACAGTACTTTACTGCGTTTGCCAGCAGCTCTTCGCAATGCTTCAAGCCTATCAACTCCTGAGATTAGGCTGGCAATACTATAGTGCCTATAAGAACATCCAATAGTCAAAAAGGTATATGAAATACAAATGTAGAGAGAGAAATAGTCCTATAATTCCTATAATAACTACAACCTAAAACTTCTTACCTGGGAATATTGAAGACTCATGTTAAAAGGAACCACCAGCTTTCATATGTTCTGAGCAAGGAACTTAAACGTTAACTTTTTTTTTTACATGGCACATATTGCACTTTTACTTTCTTCTCCAACACTTTGTTTTTCATTTAAGTTCCTATATATATATATATATATAAAAATCGTCGATTAATCGGCATCAGCTTTTTTTGGTCGTCCAATAATCGGTCGACCTCTACTCACAGTATCAGACTGATACAAACTCAGTCTCACAGTATCAGACTGTCTGTTGACTATGATACATAGTTCAAGTATTGTAATGTCAAGAAACTTTATGGAGGAAATTCCTGCTGTTTGCTTGTCGGTCCTTTCACGTTGATATTTATGGTTAGGTACACATTGGTGCAACGACAATGCTTGTTTTGCGAATGCGCTTGTTTAAATCACCACCGTTTGGCGAAGTAGGCTGTGATTCAATGATAAAGGACACCTACAACTGCTCTTTGAATGGCAGGGTTCACTAGTACTCGGACTGCATTCCACATGACAGCAATCCATTCTACCAGGACATGCTCAGACGCACCCATACACTTCTCTCCCATCTGATGAATAAGCATGCAAAGTACACACCCACTCACATACGTGGGTTTTACAGATGTAAAGTAAATACCAACGCTGCTTGAAATACCTTGGAAATTGTAGCCTTCAAGGTCTTGCCCGGTTCACCCCCCCCTCAAGCAGTACTGAGTAATCCCCAATAAGAACACAGCCTACAATCTTTGGGGCGGCAGGAAGTCTAGTGATTAGAGCGTTGGACTAGTAACCGAAAGGTTGCAAGATCATATTCCCCGGGCTGACAAGGTAAAAACCTGTCACTGACCCTGAACAAGGCAGTGTTCCAAGGCACTCCCAGGCCGTCATTGAAAATAAGAATTTGTTCTTAACTGACTTGCCTAGTTAATAAAGGTCAAAATCTGTTATGATCTGTTTCCCTTCCTCTATGACGTAATGCTAGATAGTCCTCCAATAAAAACAAAACCTACAATCTCTGTTATGCTGTTCCCCTTCCTCTATGACGTCACCGTTATAGTTTTTGCCGATTGTTTACACACTGAAAGTGAATGCTTAGACAAAAGCATGAAGACTTTTGTAACCATGCCTTAAAAACAAGTCATCAAAACTACAAACATTTTCTGCAACACACTACACACCGTTTCTTACATTAGACACTTCGTTCAAGAATTAAATCTCTTGCAATCATTGATAAAACACTTCTATTCAAAATGCAAAACATACCTGAACTTGGCAACACCCACACACAAAAACACTTCTACAGTATTTGAACACCAATTAGTCTGAGCCTCACCACTACAAATAGACCTCAGGTAAGCTCACCTCGAGTCAGAGAGTCCAGCCCAACCTGAGTCCAGCCCAACCTGAGTCGCTACACGGTAGCATCCATAATACAGACATTTAGACTGGAGAACAGGAACTTCAACGTTCTACACTAGACTGTACCTATGGAATTGTTGCACGTCATTCTGCATCACAGTACAATGTAGTCCTACAATATTAGGTCTACGCTCCTCAGTGAACAAAACAAATAGGTATAGTACTGTGAAGTACATTGTCATACAGTTGTGATGTTACTGTGTACAGTATGTAAAGAAGAACCAAGCCAATGACATCATATTCTTGCATTTTTCTACAGAACTCCCAGACGACCTCCTGAGGGTGGAAGGAAACGTCTGTTTCACCCATGAACAGGAACTGGCCGTTGTCAATCTAGTGTTGGCAAACACCACCATCATACATCAACTACCAGAGCAAATCAGCGCAGATCACACAACATCCCATAATAATCAACCGTGTCAGTATGTTGACCCTCTGCCACATCTTGCGTCAACACCAACTTACAATGAAGCAGCTGAACAGGGTTCCATTTGAGAGGAACAGCGTTAGAGTCAAAGATCTTCGCTATGACGACGTGCACTATGTAAGTGTCACTGTACTACACTGTAATGGCAGTAGATTGTGTCCTACTGGCACTGCATAGATACATTCACTAAGCAGTATGTGACCTGGCAGGGGGAGCGGGGGGGTTGTTGTTCTGTGGGGGCACCTGCCTTGTAGCTTTGTAGTTTTGACTGAATGCGTCGGACCCCAATGCTATAGGATAAAAGAGCCGTAGTGAATGTCCCTGGGCAGCGGCGGGGGGAAATATCACCTTGTGTGACACCATTAGTCTGCAAGGAGTTCCCATCACCATGGCACCCTGGGTCCCACCTATACTGCTCACTGTTCATATGTCTGGATTGCACTACATAATGCAGCTGTACAGGACGGACCGGCAAGCGCCGGTTTGGTTGTCATCTGGGATAATGTTAGTTTCATAACCGGGCTTTGCTGGTCAGGGACTGGTTCACCAACCACATTACAGTCCACAGTTGTATACTTGGCCCCCTTACTCCCCATTTTATCAATCCGATTGAAGAATGATTTGTCTTGGCGTTTGGAAAGTGTATGCCGCCCACACACATGACCGCCTGCCTCATCTGCAAGCAATGGGAAGAGGCATGCAGAGAACATTGGATGGATCCAGTCCAGGGTTGGATACAAGGCGATATCTTCCCCGTGCCTAGCCAGGATGACATGGCTTGTGATGTGGATGAGGTGGTGTTGCCAGACCCTAACAGAAGACGGGATCCATAAACCACCCACCCCACCCATACAATTTAAAAATCATTGCACTGTATTTCTTTTTGTTTCCATGAGTTTACAGTAACATATTGATTACTGTGTACTGTATTCTACCTTACTTTGTGTTTTTGTTGTTGTTCGTATAAACGTGCAATTGGCAAAAATAATAGTCGTACATTATTTCTTCTGAAAGCCTTTCTATGTTTGTGTTCATTGAAATGTGAGTGTAGATGTCACTCACTGGACATCTTTCACAGAAGCCTGTATGAGAAGGTTTACAAAGTACTAAAGACAGCAGTGTGTTGTATAAAGTACATCAGTGTGTTGCTGCTATGAAAGAGTAATTCAAAATTGGTGCATGTGTTATTTTGTTGCAAAAATGCCATTTTGAAAAAGGATTGTTTTAATTGCAGAGTTTCATTTTGACAGACGTGTGTTTTGACATAGAAATGTGTGTTTTGACAGAAGTGTTGTCTTATTTGGCTTGTGTGTAGAGTTTTGACACAATGAGCCAAATTCTGCATAAGTGTGTAAGCAACCGCAACAAACTAATGTTCCGTTTCCTTTCCTCTATGAGGTCACCATTACTGCTCCGTTTCCTTTCCTCTATGAGGTCACCANTCCTTTCCTCTATGAGGTCACCATTACTGCTCCGTTTCCTTTCCTCTATGAGGTCACCATACTGCTCCGTTTCCTTTCCTCTATGAGGTCACCATACTGCTCCATTTCCCTTCCTTTATGACATCACCAATAACACGTTCATGTGAGAAGCGGAAGTTCGTTTTTAACTGACAATCTGTTCACTACAACATCACTCCATCATAATGTCAATGTGCATTTTAAAATAACAAGGACCCACATTCACGGAAAGTGAATGAATGCTAAACGTTCTCTTACTTGAAATATAATCCGGCAGGGGGCATCTCAGCGGCCGGCTCATTGGCTACAGACCACATGACCACGGAGGCGTGATTCTTGTCCCTTCTCACCAGTTCGTCCATGACCGCCAGGTGATGAGACAGGGAGGCGTTCCCAAAACTACGGCTGGGGGATGAGAGAGAGGACAGGGTTAATGGCTGTCCCGGAGACACAGAAGACCTGACACTAGATTCTATCCATGATGTAAAGCCTGAGCATTGATATTATATATTGCTCTGTTTTATGTGGTATATAAACTTAACCGGCCATTAACAACTGAGGAGTTAATGGTAAAGACATGCACGCAAGCTTTAAAAAAAWGTGTTTTTAAAAATGTCTGGCACGCAGTTCCGTGTGAAAAACAAGTTCTCTTCAAAAATGTTACACCAGGGGTGTATTCATTACAGAAACAGTTTACAAACCAAATGAAAGCAAACAGAGGAAAAACAAGCGTTTTTAAAATTGGACAAATTCAGGTATGCCCCTCCCCGTATCATTCCATTTGCTTCCGTTTAAGAAATGTTTTTCTAAATAAATCGTCTGAATGAATATATCCCTGGGGAACGTGTAACTTTTGACKCTTTAGAGGTCACAGAAACTGTCAACATAGCAATGCGCAAAAAATAAATAAATAAAAATAATCGAAGGTAATCCGCCTAAATGATTACCGCCCGTAGCACTCACGTCAGTAGCCAAGACGTGCTTTGAAAGGCTGGTCATGGCTCACATCAGCACCATCATGCTGGAAACCTTACACCCACTGCAATCCGCATACCGCCACAACAGATCCACATATGACGCAATGTCTATTGTACTCCACACCGTCRTTTCACACCCGAACAAAAGGAACACCTATGTGAGAATGCTGTTCATTGACTACAGTTCAGCGTTCAACACCATAGTGCCAATGAAGCTCGTCACTAAGCTAAGGACCCTGGGACTAAACACCTCCCTCTGCAACTGGATCCTGGACTTCACCCACAACTGCGTGGCCAAGCACGACTCCAACACCATCCTTACGTTTGCTGACAACACAAGTAGTAAGCCTGATCACCGACAACAATGAGACCTGGTTGTGTGGTGCCAGGACAACAACCGCTCCCTCAATGTGAGCAAGACAAAAGGAGCTGATCGTGGACTACAGGAAAACATTAACGTCGAAGGGGCTGTAGTGGAGCGGGTCAAGAGTTTCAAGTTCCTTGGTGTCCACATCAAACTATCATGGTCCAAACACACCAAGACAGTTGTGAAGAGGCCACGACAACACCTTTTCCCCCTCAGGAGACTGAAAAGATTTGGCATGGGTCCCCAGATCCTCAAAAAGTTCTACAGCTGCACCATCGAGAGCATCCTGACTGGTTGCATCACGCTTGGTATGGAAACTGCTCAGCATCTGACTGTAAGGRGTTACAGAAGGTAGTGCGTACGGCCCAGTACATCARTGGGGCCAAGCTTCCTGCCATCCAGGACCTCTATACCAGGCGGTGTCAGAGGAAGTCCCAGTTACCCAAGTCATACACTGTTCTCTCTGCTACCGCACGGCAATCGGTACCGGAGCGCCAAGTCTAGGACCAAAAGGCACCTGAACAACCAAGCCATAAGAATGCTGAACAATTAATCTAATGGACACCCGCTCCTTTGTTTTTACACTGCTGCTACTCGCTGTTTATTATCTATGCATAGTCACTTTATAAATTACCAGGACTAATTCTGCACATTGACTCGGTACCCCCTGTACATAGCCTCGTTATTGTTATGTAATTTTCTTGATACGTAGATTTTTTTTACTTTAGTTTATTTTGTAAATATTTTCTTAACTCTATTTCTTGAACTGCATTGTTGGTTAAGGGCTTGTAAGTAAGCATTTCACAGTAAGGTCTACACCGGTTGTATTCGGAGCATGTGACAAATACAATATAACTTACATGTCTTTGATGCCCACCCCGGGACACTCGTCAATGACCACAATGCCATGGCGGTCTGCCATCTGCAGGATCTCCTCAGCGTAAGGGTAGTGACTGGTCCTGAACGAGTTGGCCCCTAGCCACTTCAACAGGTTAAAATCCTTCACAATCAGAGGCCAGTCCAGGCCCTTCCCTCTGATCTGACACAGACACAGACATAGAAAGCAGGGGGAAACAGTTAGAGACCCATTTAATAGACTTAAGAGACCTAATTCCATTGACCCTTTAAATAATTCCAAAACGCATGACAGAACTGAAGTTAGTTTGTTAAAAACCACAGAAACCGATAACTTCTAAATGAMCGTCAACATTCATTACTTCTATATCTTTGCAAATATGGAATGCAACTAAACACCTGCAGGACGGACACCAGTTCTACACGCAAAACTGACAGTGTTTTGCTGTCCTCTAGTGGTACTACTCYGTACTCACATCAGCATCCTCATGTTTGTTGACTCCGTGGAAATAGAAGGGTTTGTTGTTGATGAGGAACTGTGTGTTGGTGACCTGCACAGTGCGGATTCCCACAGGSAGAGCATAAACATCCTCGCAGACACAACCCTCGCTAGCTGTCGTCATGTGAACCTGGAAACAATTGAGATGAGGTGGAATGTTCAGAATGTAGCAGATAGAAATGGAAAGAGTAGAGCTGACAATGACAAATCTGCACGACAGATAGAAATATACAGCCTAGAAAATATGATTCTGAACATTCTATAATGTTGCATTACATTCTGTAATGAACAGGCCCTAGCCAGGAGGATTGTTCCAGTCAAGAGTCTTTCCATTAACACAGGYAGTAGGGACGGTGTGATGCTGAGTTGTCAAACTAAGGCGATGTTCATGGTAGCGTTGACTCATCACACGGAAAAGGGTAATGCACGAGAACAAACCAGTTAATATTTAGCAAGTGCTTTTATTTCTCTAGATAACGTACACTGAACAAAAATATAAAAACGCAACAATTTCAATGATTTCATAAGGAAATCAGTCAATTTAAATAAATWKATTAGGCCCTAATCTATGGATTTCACATGATGGGCAAGGGGGGCAGCCATTGGGTGGGCCTTGAGAGGGCATAGGCCCACCTACTGGGGAGCCGGGCCCAGCCAATCAGAATAAGTTCTCCCCACAAAAGYGATTTATTACAGACTGAAATACTCAGTTTCATCAGCTGTGCGGGTGGCAGGTCTCAGARGATCCCGCAGGTGAAGAAGCCGGATGTGGAGGTCCTGGGCTGGTGTGGATACACGTGGTCTGCGGTTGTGAAGCCGGTTGGACATACTGCCAAATTCTCTAAAACAACGATGGTGGCGGCTTATGGTAGAGAGAAATTAACCTTCTCTGGCAACAGCTCAGGTGGACATTCCTGCAGTCAGCATGCCAATTGCACGCTTTCTCAAGACATCTGTGGCATTGTGTTGTGTGTCAAAAGTGCACATTTTAGAGTGACCTTTCATTGTCCCCAGCACAAGGTGCACCTGTGTAATGACCATGCTGTTTAATCAGCTTCTTGATATTCCACACCTGTCAGGTGGATGGATTATCTTGGCAAAGGAAATGCTCACTAATAGGGAAGTAAACAAATTTGTGCACAACATTTGAGAAATAATATTTTTTGTAGGTCTGGAAAATTTCTGGGATCTTTAAATTCAGCTCATGAAACATGGGACCAACACTTTACATGTTGCGTTTATATTTTTGTTGCGTTTATATTTTTGTTCAGTATAATTAAAATGTCATGTAGTTCATACATTTGATAAAAAGTTAAATTAAAAACCAAACACTAAAAAGGAACAGACAGTGGATCATCTAAGCCTAGCAACTAGGAACATAACCCATCTTACCTCCATAGAATACAGATAACCTGGGCTCTCATGCATTAGATACGGCCACCACAGGCTGACGTCCGTCACGTTGAGGACCCCAGACGGTCCAGTGGAGGAGGCCACAGAGTGGCCATCTTTGTCCGAGAGGGTCACCTTCAGCGTGGAATTGGGACTGCCCAGCACYGACACCTGGTAACTGATGAGCCCTACACCAAAAGGGCAGAACAGGAGAGACCAACACCTTAGTACACTTGTGCCATTTTTCACACTATTCCATAGATACTGGAATCATGCAGAAAAGGACAATGTGAAAAGMAACTAGCCAAGTCAGCACAGTGTGGTTTTGGTCGGCACGATAGTGTAAACAGGGTATGSATAAACTGGGGAATGAAAAGACCTAAACTACCACTCGAGCAGATGAGTGGATGAGAAGTGGATGAGAATCTTTGTTGTTGTTGCACTCACCAATGTTGTCAGCAAAGGTGGTCAGCACTGTGATGTCATCAACATGCACCTTAGGAGTGGTATACAGTAGAACAGGACGATGCAAACCAGCATAGTTGAAGAAGTCAAAGTTTGTGTTTTGTACAACATAGTTGGCAGGATACCTGTAGACAATATATAGACAACATAGTTGGCAGGATACCTGTAGACAATATATAGACAACATAGTTGGCAGGATACCTGTAGACAATATATAGACACAATATAGTCAGCAGGATACCTGTAGACTATATATAGACTTACATTTGTATTCCGAAATTTTATTTTTATATATACCCCCCCCCCCCTCAAAACCATCAGGAAATGCTTACTTAGCCTCAACCGTTCTAGGTTTGATCTCCAGAACATCTAAAATGAGTGTCTTACAATGTGAGATTCCTCCTAATTAATGTTTTTTTTTGCATAAAATTAACACATTTTAATATATTTTACATTGAAATGAAGTCAAATGTGTTGGGGTCATCAGTTCACCTGGTGGGGTCGTCAATATGTTGAATGGTTCCCGGGGGCAACGTCTCGAGTGTCAGGGTGTTGTTCACAGCTATGGTGATCCTACAGGCCACACCTGGGGCCTTACGGAGGACATCACCCAGCTCAGTCTCGAAGGGAAGATGGCCGCCCTCGTGCTCTGTCATTTTGATTCCATTCACCCACTGGCAGGGAATGGAAAAAAAAAAAAAGTGTGAGAGAAATATAGGACTGTTATTTCTATGAGTGACACACAGTTGAAGTCGGAAGTTTACATACACCTTAGCCAAATACATTTGAACTCAGTTTCACAATTCCTGACATTTAATCCTAGTAAAAATTCCCTGTCTTAGGTCAGTGAGGATCGCCACTTTATTTTAAGAATGTGAAATGTCAGAATAATAGMYGAGAAAATGATTTATTTCAGCTTTTATTTCTTTCATCACATTCCCAGCGGGTCAGAAGTTTACATACACTKAAATAGTATTCTGTAGCATTGCCTTTAAATTGTTTAACTTTGGTCAAACGTTCCGGGTAGCCTTCCACAAGCTTCCGACAATGAGTTGTGTGAATTTTGGCCCATTCTTCCTGACAGAGCTGGTGTAACTGAGTCAGGTTTGTAGGCCTCCTTGCACGCACATGCTTTTTCAGTTCTACCCACACATTTTCTATAGGATTGAGGTCAGGGCTTTGTGATGGCCACMCCAATACCTTGACTTTGTTGTCCTTAAGCCATTTTGCCACAACTTTGGAAGTATGCTTTGGGTCATTGTCCATTAAGAAGACCCATTTGCAACCAAGCTTTAACTTCCTGACTAATGTCTTGAGAAGTTGCTTCAAAATATCCACATAATTTTCCTCCCTCATGTGCCATCTATTTTGTGAAGTGCACCAGTCCCTCATGCAGCAAAGCACCGCCACAACATGATGCTGCCACCCCTGTGCTACCGGTTTAGGATGGTGTTCTTCGGCTTGCAAGCCTCCCCCTTTTTCCTCAAACATAACGATGGTCATTATGGCCAAACAGTTCTAATTTTGTGTCATCAGACCAGAGAGCATTTCTCTAAAAAGTACAATCTTTGTACCCATGTGCAGTTACAAATCGATAGTCTGTTTTTTATTTTTTTTATGGTGGTGGTTTTGGAGCAGTGGCTTCTTCCTTGCTGAGCGGCCTTTCAGGTTATGTCGATATAGGACTCTATTACCTGTGGATATAGATACTTTTGTACCGGTTTCCTCCAGCATCTTCACAAGGTCCTTTGCTGTTGTTCTGGGATTCATTTGCACTTTTCGCACCAAAGTACGTTCATCTCTAGGAGACAGAACACGTCTCCTTCCTTCCCTCCAATTGACTCAAATTATGTCAATTAGCCTATCAGAAGCTTCTAAAGCCATGACATCATTTTCTGGAATTTTCCAAGCTGTTTAAAGGCACAGTTAACTTAGTTTATGTAAACTTCAGACCCACTGGAATTGTGAAACAGTGAATTATATGTGAAATAATCTGTCTGTAAACAATTGTTGGAAAAATGACTTGTGTCATGCACAAAGTAGATGCCCTAACCGACTTCCCAATACTATAGTTTCTTAACAAGAAATTTGTGGAGTGGTTGAAAAACGAGTTTTAATGACTCCAACCTAAGTGTATGTAAACTTCTGACTTTTATCTATCCACACACACACGGAGGGGTGTACATTGCAGATGAACTCACGTAAGAGGCTGTGGAGTTACAGCTTTCACACAAGTGATACAGAATGTCAACTGGAGCTGAAAACAAATGGTAGAAGATTTATGAAATACTCACGACCACTGAGTAGTAGTGTGCACTCCCGACCCTCAGCACGACTCTGGTTCCCTCATCAGACACCCATCGTGAGGGTACCAACACCTCTCTCTCATACCACACCCAGCCAATGAAATCCCTCAGCCCTGGATCCTGGGTGATGTCGTTGTAGCTGGCAGGCACTGGCATGTCAATCACTGGACCGGTCTAGACAAACAGATAAAAATAGAGGAAAAAAAAAGGGAAGAATGAATAAGAACAAATGTTTACAATCTTTGACTTGAATTATCATTAAGACAGTTTACACAAAGTATTAGCTAAAATACATGCAAAGACTTGGCGAAACAAACATTTTTAGTTGGTTTGAAGTTTCAACATAGACTACCGATAAACTTTTTTTTTTTGCAGACTAGATATTGGATAATCATTTTGTTTCCAGACTAGCCTGTCAAAGTTCCCCAAACAGACCACGCATTAAAAGGTAAGTTATAGTGGCAGATTCCTGTTTGTTCAGAATAGTTCTCGTAGTCCACATATTATTGGCGACTATTTTATGACACAATATCCACGTTACAAAGTTAATATGGTTTATTAAACAATGGATGTTCTCTGTTTACCTCTGCAAGGCGACTTTTGTACCAAGCCTGTTCAAAGCCCAAGTTCCTGTTATGGGAGACGTCGGCTCTGAAGTCCCACAGCCCATTCAGCTCCTTGATCTCCCGCGACGACGACTCTCGGGGGAAGAGCATTCCACGGTCCTGAAGATGAGCGACATCCCATACTGCAGATAGGAACACTAAATAGTTTACTAGCCTTCCAAAAGGCTCCATTTTCACAGTTCACGCATTAGCTAACAACAAACGTATTTGGCTTGCAGAAGTTAGTCACATGACCACTTTTAAAGTAAATTTTCTTCTTCTGTGGGTTTTATGGCGGACTACAACCCATAAAGGTGTATTGCCGCCACCAGCTGGATGGTTTAAAAAAAATCAAAAATAAATCCATAAGTAATAGTGAAACTAACTTAATAAATCCTAATAAAAATAGTACATTGCCAAAACTAACAAAACTCCCACTTCCTTCCTTTTAATTCTCCATATTTCCCTTCTCAGGCTTGAGGACCTGAGAGGGGTGGTACGGCTTGTGCCAATATTCTATGTAACTCCTTCGCTGAGAAATCTTTCAGCCTTGGGAACCGCTCCGCGGCATCCACTATGTTTTCTATCTTCCTGGACCTTCTCTCCACCTTGGCAGTGCCATTAATTACCACAGCTATAAAAGCCACAAAATCCACCTCCTTAACCTTTAAAATGTCCGGATCCTGCTGGTGAAAGGCAACCCCTGCATCCTGCAGTGTAGGCCTATCCACTAAAATGGACTCTTCTGATGCACCATTCAAACCCTCAACCATTTTAACAGCTGCTGCTTATGAAATGTTCTGTACAGCCCTGACTTTGTCCAAATTATCTTTCATCATTGCCGGGCATTCGAAAGAGGTGGCTTCATGGTTCCCACCGCAATGGCAACGTGTCACATGTTCATCACTTTTACAACACATKATATGACTTTTTCCACATCTCGGCTTCTCCCTTCTGCAAACTCTTGCTACATGACCAAAAGATTTGCAATGATCCCACTGCATTGGTCTTGGGATAAAAGCTCTGACTCTATATATCCTAACTGCACTTCTTTTATCTTCATTTAACTAGGCAAGTCAGTTAAGAACAAATGACTATTTTCAATGAAGGCCTAGGGGGTTAACTGCCTTGTTCAGAAGCAGAACGACAGATTTTTACCTTGTCAGCTCAGGGATTCAAGCTTGCGCAAACCTTTCGGTTACTAGTCCAACACTATAACCACTAGGTTACCTACTGCCTCCACACTCTAACCACTAGGTTACCTACTGCCTCTACACTCTAACCACTAGGTTACCTACTGCCTCTACACTATAACCACTAGGCTACTTGCCGCCTACTTGAGTAGGGAGGACACATATCAAAAAACCCAAAAACAGAAAAACTCTCCACTGTTTCTTCATTCACCACTGGTTCCTAGGAGACACGACACTTCAAACGTATCAAATCGGGTGAGAAGCAACACAGTTTCTTCTATTCCTCAGAAGCACAAAAAAAATCTAAACAAGCCCGCCTCACAACCTTCACTCTTCCCAGCACTCTTTCACCAGTTTGGATATCTCAAATGGATTGGTCATTTATTTCCCATTGTATTTTTCTATGCATTAATGCACAGGAAGAAGAATGTTTTTGTAAAATTCCTATGCACCAACAAAAATGTAATGCTTAGCCCTGGCCACTAGGTGGAGCCTAACACAAGAAATGTACGTGTGCAAAAACCGTGCAAACCTCTCCAAGCAGAAAGGTGTATATTAATAATGATTTGTGCCTGCGGTTCACTGCCATTGGTTGGGATTGGAAACATCATGGATCTGATTTCACTAAACTTAATGAGTGTAGGCTACTCTAACGTAAACAACCTGAACCATGGCCCAACAACTTAATTTGGATGAACCCCAACTAATTCATGTAACTATCTAGACCAGGGTTACTCGGTACTATTTGAGAAGGTCCGGACACACATTTCCTAGGTGGTAAATGTCCGGATAGATATGGTCATTTATTGGCGTAGTCGCGACTCATGCGAGCCCAAACTGTTCACAACCCCTCTTGTTGATGTAGAGAACATTTAGCAATTTTAAATCAAATTTCCCTAAATTCTACACATTTTGCATGACAGAGATGTTGTTTGCGGTTTTAAAGCTCATTTTCCATGTCTTGTGTGATACCAGGGGCTAATATGATACCAACCAAACCCCCCCCCCCCCCACCCCCCGCGCCCAATTAAAAAACAAATATATATTGTAGTCTCGACTTTGTTTGTAGTATTGACCCCGTTCTGGTTGAGTATGGGGGATCCAGACCATGTCCTGCAGTATTCAGTTGCAATCGTTTATACTCTGCTTGCCTAGGGGCCAGATGGCGTGGTACAAAGCGAGAGGGCTCGAACTGGGGACAGATGTCAGTTCAATGTCTAGTTTTGGATGAGATGTTAACGAACGTGAAATCAAGATGAAATCAACAAAACATGTCACCATGCCACTGGATTGGATTTAGGTTAAAAGTTGGGTGAAACAAATACAAAAGTCCCTTACATTGATGACATTTTTCAACATCCAACCAGTTTTCCCACGTTGATTACAACATCCTCACACACGTTTTTTGTTGTTGAAATGACGTGGAAACAACATTGATTCAACCAGTTTTTTGTCCAGTTGGCTGAGGTTTGGGCCTTGCCAAGTAAATACTCTGCAGAAATAGGCTACATCAACTGTCTTTTAATTGAAAGCTCCTTGACGATACTAATCAAAAAGTCCATCAACGATTATCATCCTGAACTTCTCATCAGACTGAGACGTTTAATCAATAGTCAACCACCCAGATGGCGCTATTGATCAATAATAAGTGGTGTACAATCTAGCCTTTCAGAGCATATAATGAGAGCATAGCATGTATAGTATAGTGATGGACAGAGYACAGCATGCTCCTTGTTGTACCATGTTGTAAGATCTCATGTCATGTCCAATGAGAGAGAGGATCTGTCTGTCTCGTATCCAATGAGCGAGAGGATCCTCGGGCTAAGAGATCACAGCCTATGGAGAGAGATTCCCTGTGAGGTCATAGAGGTATTGTCGGAACTAGAAGCACAAGCATTTCGCGACACTCGCATTAACATCTGCTAACCATGTGTATGTGACAAATAAKATTTGATTTGATTTGATTTGATACCATAGCCTTGTCTCTGAGACATCATGTTAAATAAAGAATCCAAKTTAAATGAGTGTTTATGTTATTGCTGAGTTTTAAGTTAATTTCCTGTCTGAGTCTAGTTCCTCATTCATTTTTTTTTTCTTTCTGAATGAAATTTGTTTATTAGAAAAAATGGGCAAGTGAAGGTCCCAGGCCTGTGTCATTTGGGATGTCATTCAATGCTGAGCCAGTATCCATCCATGTTTTATTCATATACCCATCCATGGTCCATGCCGTACAGTATAAACATAGTAAAGAAGGTTCTAGTTTATAGAGGTAGTATGAAACTTTTGGATATGAGGCATTTAACTAGGTTGTTTCATCCCCCCCTTTAGGCGACTTTCCCAATGTTGGTGCAGAACCGCACTTGGGTCCTAGAGGGACACACAGAGCCCTTTATATAATCCACATGCGTCATTCGTATGTTTATTCCACTATAAATAATGAGAATCACTAAGTTTAGGCTATATATTAATTATGCTACGCATGGTTCCAGTGTGTGTGTGTGTGTGTTAGTGTGTGCATGTTCAGCGGTTCGATGACTCGATGGATTGTTCTAAGGTTCAGCTGGGGTGTATTCATTAGTCGGATTCTGTTGAAAAACATTTAATCTGTTGCAAAATGTTTTGCAACTGAACTCGTTTACTCCACACGGGAAATGTTTTGCAATGAAAACAAGAGTTTCTATTGGAGAAATTCAGGTAGGTCCCTCCCGCTTCGTTCCGTTTGCTTCCGTTTGGTTCCTCGAGTAAAAGGTAAACGTTTTGCAACAGACCAAACGTTTTGCAACAGAATTCGACTAATACATACACCCCTGGTCTCATTAAGATGAAAGAGAAACAGAATTGACCCTCTGATCTCTGGTCTCATTAAGATGAAAGAGAAACTAAATTGACCCTCTGACCTCTGAACTGTTGCAATTAACAGAAACCTCAGCTCTTACCTGGCACCAGAGCTACAGCACTACAGGCTCCCGAGTGGTGCAGCTGTCTAAGGCACTGCATCTCAGTGCTAGAGGCATCACTACTGACACCCTGGTTTGATTCCAGGCTGTATCACAACCGGCCGTGATTGGGAGTCCCACAGGGCGGCGCGCAATTGGCCCAGCGTCGTCTGGGTTTGGCCGGTGTAGGCCGTCATTGTATATAAGAATTTATTCTTAACTGACTTGCCTAGTTAAATAAAAAATAAATAAAAAAACAGGCTGAGCATAGGGATACAGACCTTCATTGTAACTTAATATTTGCTATGCAGGGCATCTTTCCGCTGTTAGGGGATGAATTTGAGTTAAGACAGGGGTCAGAACAGAAAAGTTAAATTAAATGTAAAATAGTTTAATTCCCAATTTTCWGTTATTTATATATAATGTCCATGTGGCACTACGGCCCTGAGCACAACAATCACGTTGTTTCTGTTTAGAGGAGCAACACTCAGTAACCCATTTCTGCTGCATCGTGTTTTTACTTTGAATAAAACGTTTTTTTTTTTTAGGGAATCCTCAAATTGTGCTCATGCTTTTATAAGAGATCACAGCCTATGGAGTGAGATTCCCTGTGAGGTCATAGAGGTATAGACATACCATAGCCTTGTCTCTGAGACATCATGTAAATAAAGAATCCAACTTAAATGAGTGTTTATGTTATTGCTGAGTTTTAAGTTAATTTCCTGTCTGAGTCTAGTTCCTCATTCATTTCTTTTTCTTTCTGAAT
>NC_036843.1:24656615-24681196 GCF_002910315.2 Salvelinus sp. IW2-2015
AAATTAGTTTATTAGAAGAAATGGGCAAGTGAAGGTCCCAGGCCTGTGTCATTTGGGATGTCATTCAATGCTGAGCCAGTATCCATCCATGTTCCATTCATATACCCATCCATGGTCCATGCCATACAGTATAAAGCCTTGTCTTTAGCTTTTATAGTGAAATTGTCCAACCATCATTTTAGCATACCGGGGAAAACCCTGAACGTCATCAAATTCCACCCCAACAGAAAAGTTCTGTCTAAAGAGCGGGAAAAGAGAGAGAGAGACATTCTAAAATCCTTTTATAAAGTGTATTGCTGTTGATCCTTGTAAAAAGAGAATCACCTTAGTTGTAGCCTGGACCCAGATCTGTGTTTACTGTTTTGCCAACTCACATGGTCATTGTCACACAAAACAACCATAGGAGTTGACAAGACAACACAAATATATCTGGGACCAGGCTACCTTCGATGTCATGGGCTGGACATCATTTGTTAGGGGAATGTCATGAAAAGAGGAGGCGCTTTAGCTCATCGTGTTATATGGGAATAGATACATAATTGCATGCAGGTCATCGGCGGCTGACATCATATGGTTTTCTATTAGTCTTTGTTCAGCATTTAATAGTACATGAGATGGTGTTACATGAAGGAGAAAGTAGTGTTTGGGGAGTGTGTTTTAAAGGGTGCTATCCATGCATAATTGATTAGTAAACAAGTGATAGAAAAAAGAAAGAATGAAAGAATGAAAAAAAGAAACAAAGGGAAAGAAGGAAAGATAGAGGACAGACCCTGTGTGTGAATTCTCTGCACCCTGCTTTTCACAGTCATACTGTTTTGAAATTAACACCTTATCTCAGGGATCATCAGCTAGATTCAGCCACGGGACGATTTTCTTTCTTGAGCGGATTGTCGGGGGGGCCGGAACATAATTACTAATAATTTGTAGACTGCAAATTAACCGCAAGAAGCTCGAACAGATATAATGTTTGACTAAAATATAATAATTTCAAACCTTGTTTTATTATGCGTGAGAATACCTGGGTATAGATTTCTTAGATTAAAATCACTTGGAGCTCATTTCCTGGTGTTTTTAACAGTCCTTTATGTCCAACAATAAAAATGTTTGTTTTAAAAAAATAACATTTGCTAAATAAAACCTCCCGCGGGTCAAATTCTGGCCGCCAGTTACCCTGCCTTATCTGATGCATTTAAAGTATGTGTTTCACTTTCAAACCATAACATAAACAACTGCAATTCTTCAGTTCCACTCATACCTTATCACCGTAGATAAGAAAATTGAGCTCTGATGTACAGTGCATTCCGGAAAGTATTCAGAACTCTTTCCCTTTTTCCACATTTTGTTACATTACAGCCTTATTCAAAAATTTATTAAATAAAAAAAATCCTCATCAATCTACATACAATACCGCATATTTTTTTTTTCAAATGTATTAAAAAACAGAAATACCTTATTTACATAAGTATTCAGACCCTTTTCTATGAGACTTGAAATTGAGCTCAGGTGCATCCTGTTACCATTGATAATCCTTGAGATATTTCTACAACTTGATTAGAGTCCACATGTGGTAAATTCAATTGATTGGACATGATTTGGAAAGGCACACCTGTCTATATCAGGTCCCACAGTTGACAGTGTCGGGGCAAAAACCAAGCCATGAGGTCGAATTAATTGTGTTGAGGCACAGATCTGGGGAAGGGTACCAAAACATTTCTGCAGCATTGAAGGTCCCCAAGTTTGGAACCACCAAGACTCTTCCTAGAGCTGGCCGCCCGGCCAAGCTGACCAATCGGGGGAGAAAGGCCTTGGTCAGGGAAGTGACCAAGAACCCTAAACAAGATGGCGTCGAAGAACATGGCCGGCGTTTTACATTCTCCCAACCAATTGTGCTATTTTGTTCGTTTTTTAAAGTTTTGTGTAACTTATTTTTTAACTTATTGTGTATATAATGTTGCTGCCTAACTTCTTGACATCAGAACAGCGATTACTCACCGCGGACTGGAAGAAACTTTTTCCTTTAACGAGTCCGACGAGAAGGATATCCTGCTTTCACTGGAACAGGCCCAAATCTCCGCCTTTTGCGTGAAGAAAAGACACAGGAAAAGGAGATACAGATCAGGCTGAGAATTCGTAGGTGAGCACGTAAACTCCCACTGCCATCCGTTCTTCTTGCTAACGTGCAATCATTGGAAAATAAAATTGATGACGTACGATTAAAATTATTCAATGGGATATTAAAAACTGTAACATCTTATGTTTCACCGAGACGTTGCTGAACGACGATACMGACAATATTGAGCTGGCGWTTCCATGCACTGGAAGAACAGAGATGCTACCTCTGTAAGACGAGGGGTGGGGGTGAGTATCTATTTGTCAATAACAGCTGGTGCGCGATATCTAAAATTAAGAAGTCTCGAGGTATTGCTCGCCTGAGGTAGAGTACCTTATGATTAGCTGTAGACAACACTATCTACCAAGAGAGTTGTCATCTATATTATTCGTAGCCATCTATTTACCACCACAAAGTGAAGCTGGCACTAAGACTGCTCTCAACCAACTGTTTAAGGCCATAAGCAAAGAAGAAAATGCTCATCCAGAAGCGGCGCTCCTAGTGGCCGGGGACTTTAATGCAGGCAAACTTAAATCAGTTTTACCAAATTTTTACCAGCATGTCACATGTGCAACCAGAGGGGAAAAAAATCCTAGACCACCTTTACTCCACACAGAGATGCATACAAAACTCTCCCCCGCCCTCCATTTGGCAAATCTGACCATCATTTTATCCTCCTGATTCCGGCTTACAAGCAAAAACTAAAGCAGGAAGTACCAGTGACTCGCTCAATACAGAAGTGGTCCGATAACGCGGATGCTACGCTACAGGACTGTTTTGCATTGAGAAGTACACCGCCTCAGTCATCGGCTTCATCAATAAGTGCATCGATGATGTCGTCCCCACAGTGACTGTACATACATATCCCAACCAGAAGCCATGGATTACAGCCATGGATTAAAAGCTAGAGCTGCCGCTCTAGGGAGACTAATCCGGACTCTTACAAGAAATCCGCCCATGCCCTCTGACGAACCATCAAACAACCTGACAGAGCTTGAGAGGTTCTGTAGAGAAGAATGGGAGAAACTCTCCAAATACAAATGTGCCAAGCTTGTAGCATCCTACCCAAGAAGACTTGAGGCTGAGAGAGAGAGAGAGAGAGAGAGAGAGAGAGAGAGAGAGAGAGAGAGAGAGAGAGAGAGAGAGAGAGAGAGAGAGAGAGAGACTTATTTGTAGTAGCCATATTTTGTTTTGTACTGGATGTCACAGATCCATCACTGTAATCAGCACATGATGTATGAGATCAGTAAAATAGAAAGACAGACGATGGGAGAAGTAGATCCTGGTAGAAGTTCCCTGGAACACACGATCTACTGTATTATCCATGGTGGTGAGGGGGCATGTTGATTTACATGTTCATTTGATGGACGGCTTTCAATCTCTGAGTGAGACATGCAGCGGAGATGACTCTCTGTACCATAACACCTATGGGCATACAGTGAAGGAGGAAGGAGCATAACACTATAATTACCTGTTCATCCATGTGATTAGACCCCGTAATAATCCGTTGCGTACAGTAAAGGCTGTTTGTATAAACAACAATTGCATAATCATGCATGACTACACTCATCAGTGGAACTGGAAAACAAGCTGCCTGCTAAGTAGCAGGGACCAGTGCATTGTGGATATTCTTCCCCAGTCCCATATACCATTTCTGCTTCCTGTCTCAATACATTGTTGGCCCTTGGTCGGCCACTGTTCGGGTCACAGTAGATAAATAAGGAATCCTTGACAGCCTGTCTGAGTAGGACGCTGATCTATAGGCCTGGAACGGGTAAACCTTCATGTGTTTTTATCCTAACAATCCTCCTGTTTACACTGCTCAGACCCGTTTTAATCTGGGTTGGCAGTGTTTTTATCAGTCCTCAGACCCGTTTTAATCTGGGTTGGCAGTGTTTTTATGTCAGTCCTCAGACCCGTTTTAATCTGGGATGGCAGTGTTTTTATGTCAGTCCTCAAACCCCTTCTAATCTTTTTTTTTTATTATTTAAAATGTAATATAATTTAACCTTTATTTAACTAGGCAAGTCAGATAAGGACAAATTCTTATTTACAATAAGAACTGCTGGGTTGGCAGGGTTTTTTAATGTCAGTGACAGACTGGACACTCATTGACTGAATCAGTAAATAAAGAATGTGGAGGGAATGATATTGAGGGGACGGCACAGGGGGCTGGTGGGCGGCCTCACTTTGTAGTTTCAGATGACGAATTGGATGTGCCAATTACCAACGTGTCATACCGACAAGGGGTCAGAATGTGTGGGAGGGAGAACGAAAAGATGACACAAGCTGTCCTGCACCAGAAGTTGTGCCCGTCGTCCGGTGAACATGTGTTGCAAGGTGAAACAGGTCATTCTGGGAGCTCAACATCGTGTGCCCTCCCTCCCTCCCTCCCTCTCCCTCCCTCCCTCCTCCCTCCCTCCTCCCTCCCTCCCTCCCTCCTCATGACTCATCTCCCCTCCCCAGGCTGTCTGTCCGTCCGCCATCCACAGTCAACACACAGCAACTCCAAACGTAATGTTACATGACGATGCAGGGATCCATTTTTACAGATAACTTTTAAAACAGGTGTGGGTTTTGTACAATTTATCGGACTTTTTACAAAATGGTTGCCCCTATCTATCTAGACCCTATCTATCTTGTTAGCCTGTACAGTAGTATATTCACAGGGGTTGACCCTGGGGTTATGTTTATACCCCGCGGTCTGTATTTCCAATGGTACATCTGTGGTTGCTTTCTATCCGTCAAACTGAACATATCTCTACCCCTTCCTGATGCTTCCTTCTGACGCTCCTTCCTGACGCTCCTTCCTGACGCTCCTTCCTGATGCTCCTTCCTGACGCTCCTTCCTGGCGCTCCTTCCTGACCTCCTTCCTGACTCTCTCCTTCCTGACGCTCCTTCCTGATGCTCCTTCCTGACGCTCCTTCTCTGGTGCCTCCTTCTGACCCTCCTTCCTGACTCTCCTTCCTGACGCTCCTTCCTGAGGCTCCTTCCTGATGCTCCTTCCTGATGCTCCTTCCTGACGCTCCTTCCTGACTCTCCTTCCTGACGCTCCTTCCTGACGCTCCTTCCTGACGCTCCTTCCTGATCTCTTCTTCCTGAGCTCCTTCCTGACGCTCCTTCCTGATGCTGGATGGAGAGAAAGAAATATCAAAAGCTAAATGTTCTTTTAAATTCTCACTCTTTCATGGATAGAATGTCATTGAAGATGATCGTATAACATTGTTCAGTTGTAGTAGTCCCAGTGTTGTGTTGGGTGTCGTTGGAGGAGGAGGAAGGTATCTTGACAGCCGGAGGCAGATCATATAAGGCTGTAGTGGAGTGTGTCCATGCCTGGATGGCTCAATCCTACACACAACACCACACACACACACACACAACACCACACACACACACAAAACACACACACACCACACACACACAACACACACACACACACACACACACACACACCACACACAACACACACAAACACACACACACACACACACAACACACACACACGAGAGCAGCAGCTGGCAGCAGTTGGCTGTGTGGGCGCGGAGTGACAGTGTAAGAAGCCTCTTAAGTCCCACTGAGTACCTCAGTGCCAAGCATCACACTGCAAAACTCTGCATGTGCATTGAATAACTGCACTGGTACACCGCTCCTATACTAGCCTACATCTCCTATACTAGACTACATCTCTATACTAGACTACATCTCCTCTACTAGACTACATCTCCTTATACTAGACTACCATCTCATATACTAGACTACCATCTCCTCCACTAGATCTACGCATCTCCTATACTAGACTACCATCCTCCATAGACTACCATCTCTACTAGACTACATCTCCTCTACTAGACTCCCATCTCCTATACTAGACTACATCACTGCATCTCCTCCCACTACATCTCCATCTGACTACCATCTCTCCACTAGACTACATCTCCTATACTAGACTACCATCTCCTCCACTAGACTACCATCTCCTATACTAGACTACCATCTCCTATACTAGACTACCATCTCCTCTACTAGACTACCATCTCCTCTACTAGACTACATCTCCTCTACTAGATACCATCTCCTATACTAGACTACCATCTCCTATACTAGACTACATCTCTATCTAGATACCATCTCCTCTACTAGACTACCATCTCCTATACTAGACTACCATCTCCTCTAATAGACTACCATCTCCTCTAAGACTACCATCTTCTATACTAGACTACCATCTCCTCTAATAGACTACCATCTCCTCTACTAGACTACCCTCTCCTATACTAGACTACCATTCTCCTCATAGACTACCATCTCCTCCATCACTACCATCTCCTCCACTAGACTACCATCTCCTCTACTAGACTACATCTCTCTACTAGACTACCATCTCCTATACTAGACTACCATCTCCTCTACTAGACTACCATCTCCTATACTAGACTACCATCTCCTATACTAGACTACCATCTCCTCACTAATACCATCCTCTCACTAGAACTACCATCTCCTCACTAGACTACCATCTCTATATATGACTACATCGTCCTATACTAGACTACCATCTCTCCTCCTAGACTACCATCTCCTCTACTAGACTACCATCTCCTCTATAGACTACCATCTCCTATACAGACTACATCTCCTATACTAGCTACCATCCCTCCACCGAACTACCATCTCCTATACTAGATACCATTTCCTAATACAACTACCATCTCCTCTACTAGACTACCATCCCTCTACTAGACTACCATCCTCCTATACTTAGACTACCATCTCCTATCCTAGACTACCATCTCCTATAATAGACTCCATCTTCTATAACTAGACTACCATCTCCTATACCAGACTACCATCTCCTATACTGGACTACCAATCTCCTATACTTAGACTTCCCCTCTACCTTCTACTAGACTACCATCTCCTCTACTAGACTACCATCTCCTCTACTAGACTACCATCTCCTCCACTAGACTACCATCTCCCTACCACTAGACTAGCTATACTCCTATACTAGACTACCATCTCCTCTATCCTAGACCTACCATCTCCTATACTAGACTACCATCTCTCTTACTAGACTACCATCTCCTATACTAGACTACCATTCTCCTCTACTAGACTACCATCTCCTATACTAGACTACCCATCTCCTATACTAGACTACCATCTCCTATACTGACTCACCATCTCCTCCTACTACTCCCATCTCCTCTCTAGACTATCTCCTATACTAGACTACCATCTCTCTATACTAGACTATCCTCTCCTATACTAGACTACCAATCTGCCTCTACTAGACTACCATCTCCTATACTAGACTACCATCTCCTCCACTAGACTACCTATCTCCTATATAGATCTCATCTCCTATACTAGACTACATCTCCTATATAGAACTACCATCTCCTCTACTAGAACTACATCTCTCTACTAGACTACCATCTACCTATACAGACTACCATTCTCTACTAGACTACCCTCCTTACTAGACTACCATCTCCTCTACTAGACTACCATCTCCTATACTAGACTACCATCTCTCCACTAGACTACATCTCTCTCACTAGACTACCATCTCTTCTCCACTAGACTACCATCTCTCAACTAGACTACCATATCCTATACATAGACTACCATCTCCTATACTAGACTACCATCTCTCCACTAGACTACCATCTCCTCTACTAGACTACCTTCCTATACCAGACTACCATCTCCTTCACTACTAGACTACCATCTCCTCTACTAGACTACCATCTCCTATACTAGACTACATCTCCTATCCTAGACTACCATCTCCTCTACTAGACTACCATCTCCTCTACTAGACTATCATCCCTCTTACTAGACTACATCTCCTATACTAGACTACCATCTCCTAATACTAGACTACCATCTCCTATATAGACTACCATCTCCTATACTAGACTACCATCTCCTCTACTCGACTACCATCTCCTCTACTAGACCAGATATTAATTCTCCTATACTAGACTACATCTCTATACTAGACTACATCTCCTATACTAGACTACCATCTCCTCTACTAGACTACCATTCTCCCTAGACTACCATCTCCTCTACTAGACTACATCCTTCATATACTAGACTACCATCTCCTCTACTAGACTACCATCTCCTCTACTAGACTACCATCTCCTCTACTAGACTACCATCTCCTATACTAGACTACCATCTCCTCACTAGACTAACATCTCCTCCACTAGACTACCATCTCCTCTACTAGACTACCATCTCCTCCACTAGACTACCATCTCCTCCACTAGACTACCATCTCCTCTACTAGACTACCATCTCCTCCACTAGACTACCATCTCTCCACTAGACTACATCTCCTCTAAGACTACCATCTCCTCTACCAGACTACCATCTCCTCCACTAGACTACCATCTCCTCCACTAGACTACCATCTCCTCTACCAGACTACCATCTCCTCTACTAGACTACCATCTCCTCTACTAGACTACATCTCTCTACTAGACTACTCATCTCTCTACTGACTACCATCTCCTCTAATAGACTACCATCTCCTCTACTAGACTCCATCTCCTCTAATAGACTACCATCTCCTCTACTAGACTACATCTCCTCTAATAGACTACCATCTCCTCTACTAGACTACCATCTCCTCCATCTAGACTACCATCCCTCTCACTAGACTACCATCTCCTCTACTAGACTACCATCTCCCTACTAGACTACCATCTCCTCTACTAGACTACCCTCTCTTACTAGACTACCATCTCCTCCACTAGACTACCATCTCCTCCACTAGACTACCATCTCCTCTACTAGACTACCATCTCCTTTACTAGACTACCATCTCTTCTACTAGACTACCATCTCCTCTAATAGACTACCATCTCCTATGGCTAGGGTTAGGTTCGAACCAGGATGTGGACATGAAGCTAGGGTTAGGGTGGTGGTTGAACTAGGATGTGGACATGAAGCTAGGGTTAGGGTGGTGGTTGAACTAGGATGTGGACATTATTAAGCTAGGGTTGGGGTTGAACGCAGGATGTGAGACATGAAGCTAGGGTTAAGGTTGAACCAGGATGTGGACATGAAGCTAGGTTAGGGTTGAACCAGGATGTGGACATGAAGCTAGGGTTAGGGTTGAACCAGGATGTGGACATGAAGCTAGGGTTAGGGTTGAACCAGGATGTGGACATGAAGCTAGGGTTAGGGTTGAACCAGGATGTGGACATGAAGCTAGGGTTAGGGTTGAACCAGGATGTGGACATGAAGCTAGGGTTAGGGTTGAACCAGGATGTGGACATGAAGCTAGGGTTAGGGTGGTGGTTTCAGGGTTAAGGTTGAACCGGGATTTGGACATGAACACATACTGTTTGGGCGAGTGACTCTGAACTTGCAATGGCTTGCCCCTTATATATTGTTTCTTGTGCATTTTGCTATTTGCCTCATGACTCATGCATGCTTTGTTGAGTATGAACTTTCTTGTTTACCCAACCGTGGGACAGACTATGTTTGTTCCCACACTCGGGACTCTGACTCTCTATTGGTTACACAGACTTTTGGCCCCCCATCCTATTCTAACCACCTCTCGCCAGCTTTGTGTTCATATTATCTGATGAAATTATTGTACAATATGATCTTGTTGCCATCTAATGCACATTCAGATGTCATAAATCATCACTGCAGAGCTCTCCCTGTCCTCTGCCGTGCCCTGATTGTATTACTGTTGATGCTATCTGGAAATGTGCATGTACACCCTGGCCCATCTACTGTTGCTAGCCCCAATTCTGACCTGTGCTCTGATATCTGCTTCACTCATTTCTGCTCTCGTAAAAGCCTGGGTTTTCTGCACGTTTTAACACTAGAAGCTTATTCCCTAAAATGGATAAATTAAAAGCGTGGGTTCACAACTCCAATCCAGATGTGTTGGTCATCACTGTGACGTGGTTAAGGAAGAGTGTTTTGAATACTGATGTTAACCTTTCTGGTTATAACCTTTTTCAGCAAGACAGATCTTCCAAAGGTGGGGGAGTGGCAATCATGGCCAAGGATCACCTTCAGTGCTCGGTTGTCTCCACCAAGTCTGTCCCCAAACAATTTGATTTGCTGGTTTTAAGCATTACACTTTCAAATAGCTCTTTGTTGACTGTTGCTGGGTCTTATCGTCCTCCATCAGCACCGGCCTGTACCCTACCTGCCTAAGCTCTCTCCTGGCCCCATACACTAAGGGTTAGGGTTGAAGCAGGATGTGGACATGAAGCTAGGGTTAGGGTGGTGGTTAAGCATTAGGGTTGAACCAGGATGTGGACATGAAGTTAGGGTTATGGTGGTGGTTGAACCAGGTTGTGGACAGCTGTGGTAAAATGGGTCCACACAGACGCTTCAGATTGATTTGAATTCCAAGTCACAATCCTCCCACTGTACAAACATTGCAGGAATGTTTGGACAGTGGTTGGATTGTGACTAGGTTTACATTGAAAATGGTTATGACTGGGGTGAGAAAAGCTATTTACTTGCCTTTTCACCGTACTCATCGTGAGTATGTCGCGACTTAAGCAGCAGTTCCTCAATTTGGCCTGTCTGTTGACAAGGTATTGAATTCAGCTTGTAAAGAGAGTCGATCCTTGTACACATTTAGAGATGGTGAGGTAGCGTAAGTACTGTCTAACTGTAAAAATACGATTTGTCAGTTCAGAGAGTCTCTTTTTCCCCAAAAATTATTTTCAAAACTATTGTATAAAATTATTTGACCTTCTAATATAGGCCTTAAATGTCTCCCACGGAACAGATGCTGAAACGTCAGGGGTYTTGTTAGTAGCTATAAAAACATCAATCTGAGCAGTCAGAAAGTTGTCAAAACTTTAATCAGAAAGCGCATATTAAAATGCATATTAAAATAAAGTCAGAGGGGAGTGATCTGATATGACAATGGAATTGTATGAGCATGAGCGTACAGAGGAAAGAAATCTGTTGTCCAAGAAGAAGAAGTAATCAATGTGAGGTATAAGTGTGACGGGAGAAAAATCAATGTTCCCTACTAGTTGGATTGAAAAAACACCAGGGGTCTGTAACTGCAAACTCTTCAAGAAAAGGTCGTATACCCGTAGCAGACTTAGAAGGCGTGCTAATTTTGTTGGAGGAACGATCCAAAGTAGGATTAAGCCAGCAATTAAAATCGCCTGCCAAGATGAATAAGTGTGTGAGGTCATATCTGGAAGTGAAGACAGAACATTTTCGTCATTCTAATTTGCCGCATAGACATCGGCAAGGATCAATGGAGTATTATAGATTCTGCCAGTGACAATAATATATCTGCCATTGGGGCATCTGAAATAACATTYAAAGAAACAAAGGGCACCGATACGTGTATCAGAATAACCTCTTTATTTATTTTGAAAAGTGGAGTGATAAAGTTGTTAAGGAAAAGGAGGAAATGAGTGTATCGTTTTAAATGTCAGAAGACTGAACCTGACATACGAGGGGGGAAAAAAGGAAAAAAAACCTGTTGAACTTCCTCCCACCCGCTGAAGCGTCTTCCCAAACAAGACTTGTGCATCCCCCTCTAGTGTACAAGCTCCTAAATACTCTCCAGGAACCATACTGGTTACAGCAGTTAGACTAAACTCTTACCAAGTGGAGAGTTGTGACAAATATATTATAAAGGAGAAAAATATATACAGTACCAGTCAAAACTGATTTCAGAATGCACTTGAAGAAAATTTTCCGGATTGACTGACCTGTCTTAAAGTAATGATGGACTGTCATTTCTCCTTGATTATTTGAACTGTTCTTGCCATAATATAGACTTGATCTTTTGCCAAATAGGAATATCTTCTGCATACCACCCCTACAACACAACTGATTGGCTCAAATGCACTAAGGAGAGAAATTTCACAAATTAACTTTTAACAAGGCACACCTATTAATTGAAATGCATTCCAGGTGACTACTCATGAAGCTAGTTGAGAGAATGCCAAGAGTGTGCAAAGCTGTGATCAAGGCAAAGAGTGGCTATATTGAAGAATCTAAAATKTAAAATKTATTTTGATTTGTTTAACACTTTTTGGGTTACTACGTGATTCCATATGTGTTATTTTATAGTTTTGATGTCTTCACTACTATTCTACAATGTAGAAACTAGTAAACATAAAGAAAAACCTTGGAATGAGTAGGTGTGTCCAAACCTTTGACTGGTACTGTACATCGTAAACAGCAGGTATGGACCAACAGTAAAATGCTTACTTCCCAACAATGCAGAGAGAAAGAAAATAGAGAAATAATAGAAAAATAAAACACGTAATAATAAAAGTAGTAATTGATACTGTAACGAGTAGCGACACGTGTTTGTTTGTGAGAGTGTGTGGACTACAACAGTACTACTAAATGATTTACTTTATGATTGGACCCCCCCCCGCCGCCTCCTCAAGGCTTGTAAGAAGAATGAGCAATATCGCCTCTTTTTCTCTGTCTCTCTCCTCCCTTTTCCCAACGAACCCCTTCATTCTGTCAGCTAACTTTTAACACATAAAGAAGTACTGTCACATTTAACATGGGCAGTTCATGAGCATGACTAAGAATTAAGTAAAAAAGGATAGCCTATTTTTTTTATATTGTGAAGCGATGAGCATTTCGCGGGTGAGTGTGAAAAATGAGTGATAATGTCACGGTTTTTGTAAGAGACGGACCAAGACGCAGCGTTTGTTGAGTTCCACATATTTATTTAAAGTGAAACTTCTTCAACCAAAACAATAAACAAGCGACACAACGTGACTACACGGTGAAACAAGCACCAACACAAACAATATCCCACAACCCAGGTGGGCACAATGGAGAACTTAAATATGATCCCCAATTAGAGACAACGATAATCAGCTGCCTCTAATTGGGAACCATACCAAGCACACCAACATAGAAATAGGAAAACTAGAACACCCCCCTAGTCACGCCCTGACCTACAATACCATAGAGAACCAAGGGCTCAAGAACCAAGGGCTCTCTATGGTCAGGGTGTGACAGATAATTGGTCATGGTTATGTTGGGCTCAATTTTGCGCCTGTTCCCCCATGATGAAAGGGGTTAGCACTGATCTAGCTAATGATTAGCACAATCACAGGCAACCCCATGCTTCAGCCTATTTATTTATAGCCACTATGCTACATCAGATGGGCTAAAGGTGATAATGCAGTAACACTTTGGATAAATAAAATAAAATCTCATTTACTTGTCACATGCGCCCAATACAACAGGTATTACAGTGAAATGCTTACTGACAAGCCCTTAACCAACAATGCTTTATATAAAAATAAGTGTAAAGTAAAAAAATAGATAATAGAAAATAAAAGTAACAAATCATTAAACCGCAGCAGTAAAATAACAAGTGAGGCTATACACAGGGGGTACCGGTACAGAGTCAATGTGCGGGGACACCGGTTAGTCGAGGTAATTGAGGTAATATGTACATGTAGGTAGAGTTATTAAAGTGACTATGCATAGATAATAAACAGAGAGTAGCAGCAGCGTAAAAGAGGTGTCTGGGTAACCCTTTGATTAGCTGTGGGGGTAGAATAAGTTAAGAAGCCTTTTGGACCTCGACGTGGCGCTCCGGTACCGCTTGCCGTGCGGTAGCAGAGAAAACAGTCTATGACTAGGGTGGCTGGAGTCTTTGACAATTTTTAGGGCCTTCCTCTGACACCGCCTGATGTAGAGGTCTTAGATGGCAGGAAGCTTGGCCCCAGTGATGTACTGGGCCGTACACACTACCCTCTGTAGTGCCTTGAGGTCGGAGGCCGAGCAGTTTCCATACCAGGCACTGATGCAACCAGTCAGGATGCTCTCGATGGTGCAGCTGTAGAACCTTTTGAGGATCTGAGGACCCATGTCAAATCTTTTCAGTCTCCTGAGGGGGAATAGTCTTTGTCATGCCCTCATCACAACTGTCTTAGTGTGCTTGAACCATGATAGTTTGTTGTTGAAGTAGACACCAAGGAACTTGAAGCTCTCACCCTGCTCCACTACAGCCCCATCAATGAGAATGGGGGTGTGCTCGGTCCTCCTTTTCCTGTAGTCCACAATCATCTCCTTTGTCTTGATCACGTTGAGGGAGAGGTTGTTGTCCTGGCACCACACAACCAGGTCTCTGACCTCCTCCCTATAGGCTGTCTCATCATTGTTGGTGATCAGGCCTACCACTGTTGTGTCATAGGAACACTTGATGATGGTGTTGGAGTCATGCCTGGCCATGCAGTCGTGGGTGAACAGGGAGTACAGGAGGGGACTGAGCACGCACCCCTGAGGGGCCCCCATGTTGAGGATCAGCGTGGCGGATGTGTTGTTACCTACCCTTACCACCTGTGGGCGGCCCATCAGGAAGTCCAGGATCCACTTGCAGAGGGAGGTGTTTAGTACCAGGGTCCTTAGCTTATTGATGAGCTTTGTGGACATTATGGTGTTGAATGCTGAACTGTAGTCAATGAATAGCATTCTCACATAGGTGTTCCTTTTGTCCAGGTGGGAAAGGACAGTGTTGAGTGCAATAGAGATTGCATCATCTGTGGATCTGTTGGGGCGGTATGCAAATTGAGTGTGTCTAGGGTTTCTGGGATAATGGTGTTGATGTGAGCCATGACCAGCCTTTCAAAGCACTTCATGGCTACAGACGTGAGTTCTACGGGTCGGTAGTCATTTAGGCAAGTTTCCTTAGTGTTCTTGTGCACAGGGACTATGGTGGTCTGCTTGAAACATGTTGGTATTACAGACTCAGTCAGGGACAGGTTGAAAATGTCAGTGAAGATACTTGTCAGTTGGTCAGCGCATGCTGGTCGGTTAGTGTCACTGGGCAGCTCGTGGCTGTGCTTCCCTTTGTAGTCTGTAACAGATTGCAATCCCTGCCACATCCAACGAGCGTTGCAGCCGTGTGTAGTACGCTTTAATCTTAGTCCTTTATTGACGCTTTGCCTGTTTGATGGTTCGTCGGAGAGCATAGGGGGATTTCTTATAAGCTTCCGGGTCCGAGTCCAGCTCCTTGAAAGCGCCAGCTCTACCCTTTAGCTAGTTCATTTGTAGATGCTCAGTAACGTTTCAACTAACCAGTGTTGGCGAGTAGTGAACTACATGTAGTTCAACCAGTAATTTAATTACATTTAATTACATTTTGCAGTTGCTTGGTGGTAGTTGAACTAAATTGTAATCTAGGTAGTGTTTTCAGTAGTTTATAAATGTTTTTGCCATGTAGTATTGTAGCTAACAAATGGAACTTCTCACTACTATTTTTAGCAAATAGAAAATAAAATATGGTTGAATTAGGCAAGAATCTCCGTCCTTTCAGCATCAGCCTTTTCTAATTGTCACTTGTGTCACACCCTGATCTGTTTCACRTGTATTTGTGCTTGTCTTTGTGCTTGTGTCGCCCATCTTCCCCATTATCCCCAGTGTATTTATACCTGTGTTCTATGTTTGTCTGTTGCCAGTTCGTCTTGTCTTGTCAGGTCTTACCAGCGTGTTATCCCGTATCCCTGCTTTCTCAAGTTCTGTTTCCTAGTTTCCCCGGTTCTGACCATTTCTGCCTGCTCTGACCCCGAGCCTGCCTGCCGTTCTGTGCCTGCCTGACTCTGACCCGTTTACGAACCTCTGCCTGTCCTGACCCRGAGCCTGCCTGCTGTTCGGTACCTTARTGGATCTGCCCTGGATTACTGACCTCTGCCTGCCTTTGACCTGTCTTTTGGCTGCCCCCTGTTTGGGTCAATAAACATATGTGACTCTAGCTGTCTGCATCTGGGTCTTATCATGAGTTCTGATAACTTGAAACACTGTTTTGTGATTAATATGCTAAATTACACATTCTGTTAACATCTGACTCTACAGTGATCTGTTCTTGCAATTTATTATCTATGCTATTTCAGATTTGTATATGATCATTTATCACAAAGTAGTTTAGATTTTTTCAAAGTAACTTTAGTTAAGTAAACTATATTTTTCTTAAGGGTTACTTTAGTGTAGCTTAACTTATTCCAGTGTGATGTAATTGGTAGCTTGGTATGTTCAGAGTACCTTCCCCAACTCTGCAACTAACAATCTACTAACCCTAGCCCAAACTTTAACCTTTATCCTAATCCTAAACTTAACTGCTACCCTAAGCCTAACCTTAACCCCTATTCTAAACTTAACCCTAACTGTAACCTTAACACGCAGTTGCTAAGCAACAGATAGTTTGTTGATAGTATGACCATCTGTAGAGCATCGGACTATCCAAATTAAATGTGACCGATAACGCTTATTGCTAAATAAGCTAAAAATAAAAATAACACCAGCCTGATAATATGGATCAATATGTTGTTAGACTCATGCGTCTGGAAGTAGCTAGCAAGCTAGCCAATGTTAGCCAGTTAGCTTGGGTGCTTGACTGCCGTTGCCGTTGTGAGGTCAGAACATTCAGATCAACCCTACTCATCAGCCAGAGCTTCCAGTGTTCGCTCTGAAAGCGAAACGCTCTGAATTTACGAAACGGACAATCTGACAGCGCAGTTGCACAGTCACCAACGCTCTGGATAACATAACAGCTCTGCTATGGCGAGTAATGTTCATTGAGCTGTTCTCTCTCACTTAGATGTCTGGAAGTAGCTATTAAGTCAGTACAGAACGCTCGGATCAACCCTTAAAGAGATGGGTGAGGCTAAAGCTTTAGAGGGTGTGAACGATGCTGAATGGGTGTAGACAAAGAAGGGCTCTCCAATAGTAGTACCAAAACATTCAAAGGCCATTTTATCCAAAGTGCGTTTACAAGTTTATCAACTTTCAAAGCAAAATTACTTTCCCATTGTTCTTCAACTGTAGTGTATGATATACCATTTTGTAGCTCTGAGTCTCTACTTTTATCCAATGTAAAAAAAAAAAAAAAAAAACATGATTTCAAATTTTCCTACATAAGACCGATTTGAGCCGGTCGGTTACAATTAAACTGAAATGGTGCTGTTCTGAGGGAAAAACGGGGAGGTGTTGAGTTGTGCGTTCAAAATGCACCGCTGCCCTTCAAAATACGTCACTCATTGCTTCAAGCCGCACCCACCAAAACGGAGTAAACGTAAAGTCTGTTCAAGAACGTTTTGTTCAATACAAGCCGTTACACAACGTAGCAAATGTTCAATTGAACTGAACGCAACCCAGAAACMGACTTTTTTACAGTCATTCTCCAAAAAATGGCCAAGTGTGGTTACTTTCTGAACTGTTAGAGTTAGACCAACAGTTTCAAGTATTACAGAAATTATTGGTTTTTCAGTTGTGGTTGGGATATTGACCAAATTATCAGGAAAGTTTGGGATGTATTTTCCCTTCAAAATGCACCAGAAACAACGATTTCACAGCCATTTCTTAAAAAATATCTCATGGGGGGACAAGCCCCCAGACCCCCCTAGAAGGGTGTTGAGCCCATTGACCCTGACCCCCGCAATAGACAACACAAAGTTACGACCTTGATGTCATGTGACAGGAAATGGAGTGGGAAAACACTAACAGCTCCGAATGGAGGTTGCAGGTCAATGACCTGGATAATGGGGAAATGGACACCGTATCTATGGGCTAAATGATGGGGGCGGGTCTGCAGTGGGGGTGCCCCCCCCKAAAAAACAGCAACAACAAAACAAAAAAAACATACAGTTGAAGTCGGAAGTTTACATACACCTTAGCCAAATAGGTTAAACTCAGTTTTCACAATTCCTGACATTTAATCCTAGTAAAAATTCCCTGTCTTAGGTCAGTTGGGATCACCACTTTATTTTAAGAATGTGAAATGTCAGAATAATAGTAGAGAGAATTATTTATTTCAGCTTTTATTTCTTCATCACATTCCCAGTGGGTCAGAAGTTTACATACACTCAATTATATTTGGTAGCATTGCCTTTAAATTGTTTAACTTGGGTCAAACGTTTCAGGTAGACTTCCACAAGCTTTCCACAATAAGTTGGGAATTTTGGCCAGAGCAGGTGTAAATGAGTCAGTTTGTAAGCCTCCTTGCTTGCACACGTTTCTTCAGTTCTGGCCCACACATTTTTTATAGGATTGAGGTCATGGCTTATAATTTTCCTTCCTCATGAATCCATCTATTTTGTGAAGTGCACCAGTCCCTCCTGCAGCAAAGCACCCCCACAACATGAGGCTGCCACCCCCGTGCTTCACGGTTGGATGGTGGTGTTCTTCTCTTGCAAGCCTCCCGCTTTTTCCTCCAAACATAACAAGGTCATTATGGCCAAACAGTTCTATTTTTTTTTTATCAGACCAGAGGACATTTCTCTCCAAAAAGTACGAATTTGTCCCCATGTGCAGTTGCAAACCGTAGTCTGGCTTTTTTTTGGCGGTTTTGGAGCAGTGGCTTCTTTCCTTGCTGAGTGGCCTTTCAGGTTATGTCGATATAGGACTCGTTTTACTGTGGATATAGGTACTTTTGTACCTGTTTCCTCCAGCATCTTCACAAAGTCCTTTGCTGTTGTTCTGGGATTGATTTGCCACTTTTCGCAACAAAGTACGTTCATCTCTAGGAGACAGAACACCTTCCTGAGCAGTATGACGGCTGCGTGGTCCTATGGTGTTTATACTTGCGTATTATTGTTTGTACAGATGAAGTTTGGAAATTGCCTCCAAGGATGAACCAGACTTGTGAGGGTCTACAATTTTCTTTCTGATGTCTTGCTTGATTTTCTTTTGATTTTCCCATGATGTCAAGCAAGGTAGGCCTTGAAATACATCCACAGGTACACTTCCAATTGACTCAAATGATGTCATTTAGCCTATCAGAAGCTTCTAAAGCCATAACATAATTTTCTGGAATTTTCCAAGCTGTTTAAAGGCACAGTCAATTTAGTGTATGTAAACTTCTGACCCACTGGAATTGTGATACAGTGAATTATAAGTGAAATAATCTGTCTGTAAATAATTGTCAGAAAAATGTCATGTGTCATGCACAAAGTAGATGTCCTAACCTCTGCACCCCTGCCCAGTCATGTGAAATCCATAGGTTAGGGTCTAATTAATTAATAAAAAATGTCTGATTTCTTTACATGAACTGTAACTCTATAAAATCGTTGAAATTGTTTCCTGTTACGTTTATATATATTTTTCAGTAATATATAGTAATATATTAAAGGAACTCATTCCAACTTTACATTTACTCTTGAAAGTTGTAACAGGGGAATCCACAAGGTGCAATTTCCAAATTGGGTAGTGGATCATCAGTTCTCCTTGTCATGTTAGTCACTGCATACCTTAAAGAGCTACTTAATGTAGAAAATGTCAGGATAAAGTAGCCCACGTCAGCTAAAGCCCATAGATATTGTTTGTCACTCAGATATCACATGCATATACGTTAGACATGGAACGTTTTATAGAACTGCACGAAAATTTGCTTTATAACTGCAACATTTTCTTTGCACCACATGACAAAATGTGTAGAATTGCAGAAAATAACCTTGAAACCTGCAACATTATCTTGACCAACAAGAGAGGTGTTTACAGTTTGTGTCATGATCAGTGCTTGTGTAGAAATAGACGCGGCGCGTGCAGGAGCTGCACAGGATGTTCTCCTACGCTGGAAGGGGGGGAATATTTGTAAATTTTTTACAAAWAAAAAAAAAAKCTTGAATGAGTAGATGTGTTAACTTTTGAGTGGTACGGAACAGAATGGAGGGGTGGGAAAACCAGAGACCGCTCTGTGATGGAGAGAGAAGGGATATTTGTTAATAGATTTTTTAGAATATTACTAAACTGAGAGAGTATTACTAAACTGAGAGAGTGTTGCTAGACTGAGATAGTATTACTAAACTGAGAGAGTATTACTAAACTGTGAGAATATTACTCAACTGAGAGATTATCTATGGAGGATATTTTGCAAGCTGAGAGAGTATTAACTACACTGAGAGAAGTTTACTACACTGAGAAAAGATGTTACAAACTGGGAGAGACGTAATTATAACCGAGAGAGGTAAAATTAACTAACCGAGAAGGTATCTACTAAATGAGAAAGGCTATTTTCTAAAGAGAGAATATTCTTCACTTGATAAGAGTGTTACTGTAGACTGAAGAGAGTTATTTTACTAGCTGTGAGTAATTAGTACGTCATCTGAGTGATTATATATCCTATTGGAGAGATTATTGCTAACTTGAGAAAATATTCTGAAACTGAGAGAGTTTAAACTGAAGAGAGTGTTGAGTAGATGAGGATGTATTACTCAACTGAGAGAGATTACTTAACTACTGAGGAGTGTCTATAGACGGACTAACTGAGAGCCAGATATTTAACTTATGAGAAATATACTAAACTGAAAGAGTATTACTTATTGAGAGTTTCTAGCCAGAGAGTATAAAGCTGAGAGATTTATACCGAGAGAGTGTTAGCTAAACTGAGAAGGCTGAGAGATATTCACTGCAGAGATATGAGGAGTATTACTAACTGCAGAGAGTATTACTAAACTAAGATATTCTAATGGGAGTATTACGAGGAGAGTATTACTAACCGAGAGTTAACTGAGGATATTCTTAAACTGAGAGAGGTATACTAAACCTGAAGGAGTATTACTAACTCGATGAGTATTCTAACTAGAGAGTATGTATTTAAACTTGGAGAGTATATCCAGAGAGTATTTAGCTACGCGTAAGACATGAGAGCGATGTTGCCATAGCGAGATAGAGTTGAGATATACTAAACTGAGAGAGTATTACTAAACTGAAGAGCTTCTGAGAGAGTATTACTAACTGGAGATTTATAAACTGAGAGAGTATTATAAACTGAGAGAGTGATATTACTAACTGAGAGAGTTTTACTAGACTGAGAAAGAGGTAAAATTACTAAACTGAGGAGATTATTACTAAGAGAGTATTTCAGAGAGTATTATAAACTGAGAGAGTATTACTAAACTGAGAGACGTGTTACAAACTGAGAGTATTCTAAACGAGAGATATTACTAACTGAGAGAATATTACTAAACTGAGAGAGTATTACTAAATGAGAGAGGTGAGGAGATTTATAACTGAGAGAGTATTACTAAACTGAGAGAGTATTACTAAACTGAGCAGAGTATTACTAAACTGAAAGATATTTAGCTAACTGAGAGGAGTATTTACTAAACTGAGAGATGATATAAACTGAGAGTATTACTAAACTGAGAGAAGTATTATACTGAGAGAGTATTACTAAACTTGAGCGAGTATTACAACTGAGTAGAGTATTACTAAACTGAGAGGTATTACTAACTGAGCAGAGTATTATCGCAGAGCCTTCGAAGAGAGTATTACGTACACGCTGAGGCGAGCTGAGCGAGTTTACTGATTAAACAGAGAGAGATTACTAAGATGAGAAGTATTATAAATGAAGAGCTAGAAGTATTACTAACTGAGAGATATTTACTACTGAGAGAGTTCTAACTGAGAGAGTATTACTAAACTGAGAGAGTGTTACTAGACTGAGATAGTATTACTCACTGAGAGTGTTACTAACTAAGGAGTATTATAATGAGAGAGTTTATAAACTGAGAGAGTGTTACTAACTGAGTATTGTAAACTGAGAGAGTATATTACTAAACTGGAGAGTATTATGCTAAGACTGAGAGAGTATTACTAAACCGAGAGAGTATTACAAACTGAGAGAGTATTATAACTGAAGAGTGTTAACTGAGAGAGTATTACTTAACTGGAGAGATTATACTGAGATAGTTAGTAATTACTGAGAGGAGTATTACTAACCGAGAGAGTATTACTAAACTGAGAGAGTATTATCAACTGAGCGAGTGTCTAGCTAGACTGAGTAATTACTAATAGTGTCTAGGAGAGTGTATTACTGAGAGAATATTACTAACTGAGAAGATTATTACTCAAATCTGATGAGGTGTTATACTAAGCAGAGTATTACTAAAACTGAGAGAGTATTACTAAACTGAGAGAGTGTTGCACTAGACTGGATAGTATTATTAAATAGAGAGTATTAACTGAAGAGAAGTATTACTAAACTGTGAGATATTTCTCAACTGAGAGATATATACTCTATGAGAATTTTTTTTCTTTTGCCTCTGGTCACTATATTATTTGCCAATTTGGATTAATCTCTACCTACCGAATCCCCACCTAAAACGAACCCATACTACCGAGGAAACCACGAGGTATCTGACAAAGACTCCATTCCTATGCTGCTACTGATAGCATATACCCGGGCCAGTGTCTGGATGCGCCACACGACGGCCAACAACCTTACATCACTGGACCTTTATTGATACTGTGTCGAGTTAGCAATGCATCTGGTCTCGTCTCCTTAATGTCAATATGCCTTGTCCATTGCTGTTCTGGTTAGTGTTTATTGGCTTATTTCACTGTAGAACCTCTAGCCCTGCTCACTATACCTTATCCAACCTTTCAGTTCCACCACCCACATATGCGATGACATCACCTGGTTTCAATGATGTTTCTAGAGACAATATCTCTCTCATCATCACTCAATACCTAGGTTTACCTCCACTGTATTCACATCCTACCATACCTTTGTCTGTACATTATTCCTTGAAGCTATTTTATCGCCGACAGAAACGTCCTTTTACTCTCTGTTCTAGACGTTCTAGATGACCAATTCTCATAGCTTTTAGCCGTACCCTTATCCTACTCCTCCTCTGTTCCTCTGGTGATGTAGAGGTGAATCCAGGCCCTGCAGTGCCTAGCTCCACTCGTATTCCCCAGGCGCTCTCTTTTGATGACTTCTGTAACCGTAATAGCCTTGGTTTCATGCACGTTAACATTAGAAGCCTCCTCCCTAAGTTTGTTTTATTCACTGCTTTAGCACACTCTGCCAACCCGGATGTTTTAGCCGTGTCTGAATCCTGGCTTAGGAAGACCACCAAAAATTTGGACATTTTCATCCCTAACTACAACATTTTCAGACAAGATAGAACGGCCAAAGGGGGCGGTGTTGTAATATACTGCAAAGATAGCCTGCAGAGTTCTGTCCTACTATCCAGGTCTGTTCCCAAACAATTTTAACTTCTACTTTTAAAAATCCACCTCTCTAAAAACAAGTCTCTCACCGTTGCCGCCTGCTATAGACCACCCTCTGCCCCCAGCTGTGCTCTGGACACCATATGTGAACTGATTGCCCCCCATCTATCTTCAGAGCTCGTGCTGCTAGGCGACCTAAACGGGAACATGCTTAACACCCCAGCCATCCTACAATCTAAGCTTGATGCCCTCAATCTCACACAAATTATCAATGAACCTACCAGGTACCACCCCAAAGCCGTAAACACGGGCACCCTCATAGATATCATCCTAACCAACTCGCCCTCTAAATACACCTCTGCTGTTTTCAACCAAGATCTCAGCGATCACTGCTTCATTGCCTGCATCCGTAATGGGTCAGCGGTCAAACAACCTCCATCATCACTGTCAAACGCTCCCTGAAACACTTCAGCGAGCAGGCCTTTCTAATCGACCTGGCCGGGGTATCCTGGAAGGATATTGATCTCATCCCGTCAGTAGAGGATGCCTGGTTATTTTTTTTAAAGCGCCTTCCTCGCCATCTTAAATAAGCATGCTCCATTCAAGAAATTTAGAACCAGGAACAGATATAGCCCTTGGTTCTCTCCAGACCTGACTGCCCTTAACCAACACAAAAACATCCTATGGCGTTCTGCATTAGCATCGAACAGCCCCCGTGATATGCAACTTTTCAGGGAAGCTAGAAACCAATATACACAGGCAGTTAGAAAAGCCAAGGCTAGCTTTTTCAAGCAGAAATTTGTTTCCTGCAACACAAACTCAAAAAAGTTCTGGGACACTGTAAAGTCCATGGAGAATAAGAACATCTACTCCCAGCTGCCCACTGCACTGAAGATAGGAAACACTGTCACCACCGACAAATCCACTATAATTGAGAATTTCAATAAACATTTTTCTACGGCTGGCCATGCTTTCCACCTGGCTACCCCTACCCCGGTCAACAGCACTGCACCCCCCACAGCTACTCGCCCAAGCCTTCCCCATTTCTCCTTCTCCCAAATCCAGTCAGCTGATGTTCTGAAAGAGCTGCAAAATCTGGACCCCTACAAATCAGCCGGGCTAGATAATCTGGACCCTTTCTTTCTAAAATTATCTGCTGTAATTGTTGCCACCCCTATTACTAGCCTGTTCAACCCGTCTTTCATGTCGTCTGAGATTCCCAAAGATTGGAAAGCAGCTGCGGTCATCCCCCTCTTCAAAGGGGGGGGACACTCTTGACCCAAACTGCTACAGACCTATATCTATCCTACCGTGCCTTTCTAAGGTCTTCGAAAGCAAAGTCAACAAACAGATTACCGACCATTTCGAATCCCACCATACCTTCTCCGCTATGCAATCTGGTTTCAGAGCTGGTCATGGGTGCACCTCAGCCACGCTCAAGGTCCTAAACGATATCTTAACTGCCATCGATAAGAAACAATACTGTGCAGTCGTATTCATTGACCTGGCCAAGGCTTT
>NC_036843.1:24681296-24698338 GCF_002910315.2 Salvelinus sp. IW2-2015
GATGAGAGGGAAGAGGACGAGTGGGTGGAGCAGGGTGCGCGCCACGAGAGAGATGCCCGGAGGCGACGAGCCACGTCGAGCACCACGAGACGAGCGATTAGACGACGAATAGAAAGAGAGAGCAACGCAGCCGGAGACGAGAGAAGCACAGACCGAGAGAGAGAGTGAGACGAAAGAGAGAAGACGGAGAGAGAAGACGTGGGGGGAGAGAGCAGCAGGAGAAGGGGTGAGACGAAGACGCGGGAGACAGCAGCACGGACGAACGCAGCAAGAAGGAGAACTTGACAGACCGAAGACAGATGGAGAGACAAGAGATGAGGAAGACGCAAGACAGACGCAACGACGAGTCACGACTGCGAGCAAGCTGGACTCGGGGATGAGAGGGCGTGAGAAGGAAAGAGCAGCCACACCAGAATGAGACACGACGCACGGCGGCCGAGACAGAGAGATCGAGCGAGAGAGAAGCAGAACACGAGAGCGAGAGCACGCAGGAACCACGGACAGGGGCGGGAGAACAGAGGCGAGACGCAGAGAGACGCAGACAGAAGAATAAGACAAAAGAAGACAGACAACGAGCAGACGAAAGAGAGAACGCGAGGAAGAGAAGGAGAGGACGTAGAAAATAAAGTACAAAGCACGAACTGGAGTCTACAGTTAGAAAGCACACAAACCACCATCAGAGATTTAACAAGTGAAGATGTACACCCATTGTCACAACAATACAGTCGAGGCATCCCGCTCGTATGCCCCGGCGGTGGAACTGCAATTCGTGATGACACCTACCGCCGTCTTGTGGGTCGATGAAGAAATTTGGCCGTCGCTCGTTGCCGCGCACCGATCCCGCTGTCGATGACGTCACGCTCGTCCCCCACCAAACCCCTCACCCCCTGGTCGTCGGGCAAACCAGGCCCTGTAGATAGACTCTCCTCTCTTTCCTCTCTGTCTCGCCCCTGGTAGCCTGATCGGTCAACCTTCTCTGGGAACTGTGGGCTGTGTCATTCTCATCAAGCACGTGGACGATCTCCACACCTGGGTTGTGTTTGGGGCTGGGGACCCCCCCGGTCCGACACTCAGTGACCTGCGTATCCACACCACACTGTATACCTGTAGACAAATCAACAGAACACACACAGCGCAAGCACAGAGACAGGGACACACACAGGACACACACACATGCACACAGAGACAGTACCAATCACCACCAGGCGAACAGACAGAAACAATGTCGGCACACACACCGCATACACACGCACCAATCACAGTAACAACACCGCACCCACGAACTCCCCAAAGAGAGAAAAAGTAAGAACATTTGTGTTAAGATTTCACATCAGATTATTCCCCGCTTCTACAACCTAATATCAACAGATTCTGTCCTGCGTTTTGCTGTGACAACTGGAACTCCGACATGTCATATTTCCAAGTGGGATGGCTCCTTGCTTTTTCTATTTCTTCTTTCCTGTGTTACTACTGACAGGTAATTCCATCCTGCACTGCTTCCTACTTTACACCATGACGTGAGCCGCTCTTGTAGAATAAAATGCAAAAAGGGGATGGGCCAGAGGATTGACTTAGCCCAAGAGATGGATCAAACACCCCGTCCCGTCTAAAATACCAGTTCATAAAATTCATTTCGGGGGAGATAAAGGACGTCGCCAGCCTGCCCATCCAATAATAACAAAAAGCTAACCAATTAATTTCCCCAGCGCTTGTTTTGGTTGTTTAAAAAGTCATCTGTCATTTTAGAATGCACCGGCGAGGAAGGTGCCCCGTCGCAATAACCGGCGAGGAAATGCTAAAGATTTACAGACGGGAGTGGAGAAGAGTGAGGGGTGTGGAGGGGGAGTAGTGGAGAGAGAAAGGTGAGGGGGAGTAGTGGGAAGTGAGACGAGTGAGCCGGGAGGGGTAGGTGGCCAGGCGGGAAGTAGTGGGCGAAGAGTGAGGGAGGGTGGAGGTCGGAGGGTGAGTATGGAGATGAGAAGTGAGGCGAGGGTGGATGGAGGAGGGTAGTAGTCGGCCGAGAGAGAGAGAGGGCGCCGAGGGGTGGTGGGAGGGGGAGTAGTGGGAGAGGAGTGATGGGAAGGGGTGGTGGAGGGGCTAGTAGTGAGAAGAGAGAGAGGGAGGGTGGGGAAGGTTAGTAGCGGCGAGAGAGAGAGGAGGAGGGCGAGGGGGTGGTGGAGGGTAGTAGTCGGGGAGAGAGAGAGAGGGAGCGCGGTGGTGGACGGGGTAGTAGTGGGGAGAAGAGATGAGAGGAGGGTTAGGGAGAGGGAACGAGCGAGGTAACTAAGCGGAGAGGGGGAAAGGAGGAACGTGGCGAGAGTAAACTCCCATATCTCACTGGGAGAAATACCACGGTGTTCCATCCAACAGCGACAAGATCTTGTGCACCTGTTGCCCACACAGACAGAAACAGGGAACCAGTGAAGAACGAAACACCAATTGTAAAATACAACCACCACCATATTTTTTGTTTATTTATTCTTCTCACCCCTATTGTAAGTTTAACATTTGCAAAGCACATCGTCTCTAACAACACTCCCGGATACTAGCAATATATATGCCATTATTTATCTATTATAAACCAACAACTTTATTATTTTTGGAACACTGAGTGTAATGTTTACTGTTCATCTTTTATGTTTATGATCTACCTTCACTTCTTCTGGTATGTTAACATATTCCCATAAGCAGATAAACCCCTTGAAATTGATGGAGAGTGGAGGCGAGAAGGGACTCTGAGGAAGACACAACAGGGGGGTGAAAGGAACTAAATGACCGCATAACACGGGAAGAAGCCCCCCACCCCCCCCCCCCCCCCAATCACCCCCCCCATTCCCCCACCCCACCCACACCCACCACCCTCACCCTCCCCAACCCCCCCATTGCTATTTATAGAGGAGAATGTAGAAATGAAGGACTTTGGGGAACACCTCCGCAGCCTGTGTTGGTTGACCCTCTTGTTGTAAGTAATGTAGATCCACTATCAGTACAGCACAGTGAGAAGAGACGCTAGAGACAGAGAGGGAAAAGGGTGAAAGCAAGTGGCGCCAACAAGTGAAGGACAACATATTTCGCTAAAAGGTCGACAATTACATGCTTCCATCTCATCAGACGTGAAAGAGAGGAGAAAGAGAACCATTGAGAGAGAAGAGAGAGAGAGAGAGGAGGGAGAGAGAGAAGAGGAGAGAAGAGTGAGAGAGGAGAAGAAGAGAGAGAGAGAGAACGAATGAAGAGAGACAGAAGCCTGGGGAAAACATGGCCTGCCAACAACATACAAGCAGTCAATCAGAACGACACAAGGACGGCACAAGACCAGCTAGCTACAAACACTGAACATACGCTACCATGCCGCTAAAACTACTATATATATCTGTATAAGTAAGCTTTCTGTATTCTAATACTGATTAACACAGACTTATTACAGAAACCATCAGCTATTGAGCTACAGTGTATTATACTGACATACATATACCTTTAAAAGTCTTGGGGCACTTAGAAATTCCATATTTTAATAAAAAGCACATTTCTAGTCCATTTAAAAAAACATCAAATGATCAGAAGACAGTGTCGACATTGTTAATCGAATATCCTACACGGCGTACAGAGGCCCATTATCAGCAACCCTATACCACTCCAGTGTTCTAAATGCGCACGTTGCTGTTAAGCTATACAAGAAAGTTTATAATTTTAAAAAGGCTATTGATCATTAATAAAACCCTCTTCAATGATGTAACAAGCTTGAAAACCTGTTGTCCTCGATAGAAGGCAATAAACACTGGCCTTCTTTAGACTAGTTGAGTATCTGGTGCATCACAATTGTGGGTTTGACATTACAAGGCTCAAAATGGCCAGAAACAAAGACCTTTCAATCTGAAAACTCGTCAGTCTATTCTTGTTCTTGAGAAATGAAGGCTGTATCCAAAGTGACGAAATTGTCAAGAAATCTTAAGATCTTCACACGGCTGCGGTGTACTGCTCCCTTCACGAACAGCGCAAACTGGCTCTAACCAGGATAGAAAGAGGGGTGGGAGGCCCCGGTAACACACCGGCAAGAGGAAAGTACAGTAGAGTGTCCTAGTTTGAGAACGACGCCTCACACCAAGTCCTTCAACTGCAGCTTCATGAAAATGAAGAGGCATACGCCGGAACAATTCTAAGTGACCCAAACTCTGAACGGTAGTGTTATGTTAACATGACAGGCCAATTAAGGTTGGGAAAAGACTGAGAGGTGCGATGAGAGGAGCGTTGCATAAAAGGACTTGTCTGATTGGGCGCAGTCGTAGGTGGAGTGGAAAATAGCACGGGTGGGTGGGGAATAAAGAATGCCAGCTGTTGGAACAACTCCAAAGGCAGATGATGCTTGTCTGTGTCCATTGAGGGTAGTGCCAAAAGGGCCTCAACTAAGAACCACAAGCAACACAACACAGCATGATTTGGATAAAAATAGTCCAAGGTGAAAAATGCTATTTTCACTGAAGCCTCAAGTTACCAATGCCCTTCTCTGAGAGTTGTTTGAAGCTACAACTCTTTGTTTTCTCACGCTCTTGTATTTCTCTCTGACAGTAAAAAAGATGGTGAAAGTCACCCTGAAACGGTGGAAAACAAGATAAACTTCACAGAGATGAGTGTGGGGATCTCTTGTTACAACCACACACCTAATGGTCAATATTCTTGTTTCAAACAGAACGCGACTAGAAAACTACCTACAAGCCAAAAATCAACCCAACTGAAAACACACTGCGCTACTGAAAACAAACCGCCCACTGAAAACAGCCCGTACTATAAACTGAAAACACCCTACATACCGAAAACACACTACCATATCTGAAAACACACAGCCCTAACTGAAAACACACCTATATAAACTGTGAAAACACCTCACTATACTGAAAACACACGTGCCTACTGAATAAACACACTACCTACTGGACCACTACCTACTAAAACACACACCCTAACTGAAAACACACTGCCCTACCTGAAAACACTGCCCCTACTGAAAACACACTACCACTAACTAAAACACACTGCAACTGAAAGACAACACTACTATACACGAAAACACACCCACCATACTGAAAACACACCGCCTAACTGAAAACACACTGCCCTACTGAAAACACACTACCATACGAAACACACTGCCCTAGAGCTGAAACAACACGCCTACGAAAACACACTGCCTACTGAAAAACACCACCCTACTGAAAATACACTACCCACTGAAAAACACTACCCTACTGAACACACACTGCCCTCGAAACACAACTGCCCTACTGAAAACACACTACCTATACTGAAAACACACTGCCATACTGCAAACACACTACTATATCTGAAACACAGCTACCTACGCAAACCCTGCCCTACTGAAAACAACTGCCTACTGAAACACACTGGCCCAACTGAAAACACACTACCACTGAACACAAACTACCCTACTGAAACACACTGCCTACCTGAAAACACACTGCCCTACTGAAAACACACTACAACTGAAAACACACTACCCTAACCTGAAAACACACTACCATACTGAAAACCCCACCACACTACCATACTGACAACCACACCTGCCCTAACGCAACACACTACATAAACTGAAACACACTACCCTAACTGTAAACACACCTACCACTACTACATGAAAAAAACAGACCACTGAACCCTACTGAACACAACTACTGCATAAACTCAACACCACTTAAACCCTATGAAACTGAACAACTACACATATCTAAAACACATACCAACTGAAACACACACACTATCTGAAAACACCCACTACTGAAACATACTGACAAACACACTACATACTGAAAACACTACCACTGAACAAGCCTACTGAAAACACACTACCCTACTGAAAACACACGCCTACTGAAAACAGTACCCTACTGAAAAATACACACCACTAACCACTGACCACACTGATAAACACACAGCCCTACTGAAAACACACTGCCTTACTGAAAACCACATACTACACATACTTAAAACAACCGCCTACTAAACACCTGCCCTACTGAAAAACAACTACCTACTAACGAAAAACACACTCACTTACTTGAAAAAACACACTGCCTACTGAAAACACACTACCTACTGAAAACACACTGCCCTAACTGAAAAACTGCCACTAACACACTACCTATGAAAACAACTACCTTACTAAACCCTGCAACTGAAAACATCACACTGACCTACTGAAAACACACTAGCGCCTACTGCAAAACACACTCCATACTGAAACACACTACTACTGAAAAACACACTACCTATCTGAAAACACACTCCATACTGAAAAATTACACTCCCTACCTGAAAACACACTTCCCAACTGAAACACACTACCCTCTAACCCTACTTAGAAAACACAACTGCCCTACTGAAACACGACTACTAACTGAACCTACTGACGAAACCAACACTGCCATACTGAAAACACACTACCATACTGCTAAAAACACACTAGCCTACTGAAAACACAACTGACCATACTGAAAACACCACTACTCTCAACACATCCACTGAAAACACACTACAACTGAAAACAACACTACCCTAACTGAAAACACGACTCCACTGAAACAACTCTTGAAAACACCACTGCCACTAACTGAAAACACACTACTCTGAATAAACACACTACCTACAGAAAAAACACTCCTAGACTAACACAGCCTACTACTAAGAAACATGCCATAAACATGCCCTACTTTGAAAACACACTACCTACTAGAAACACACACGCATACTGAAAACAAACACTACCTACTGAAACACACTACACTGAAACACCTCCTACTGAAAACACACCTACTACGACACTCACTGAAAACAACACTGCCCTACAGAAACACACTACCCTACTGAAACACACTACCCAGAAACTAATACTAAAACACACTCCCTACTGAAAACACACTGCCTACTAGAAACACACTACTTCTGAACCTCACTATGAAACACCTACCCTACTAGAAACACACTACCTTACTGAAAACACACTCCCTACTGAAAACACACACTACCTACTGAAAACACACTTCGAACCCTACTGAAAACACACTACCCATCTAAACACACTACCCACTGAAAACACACTACTTACTGAACACACTTGCCTACTGAAAACACACACCTTACTGAAAACAACACTATTAACCATACTGAAACACACGTACCCTACCTGAAAACACACTAAACTTATCTAAAAACACACTGCCCTAACTGAACACACTAACCACTGAAAACAGCACTACCTTATACTGAAAAACACTGCCCTCCTGAAAACACTACCTTACTGAAAACACACTACCATACTGAACCACACTACCCTACCTGAAAAACAACACACTACCCTACTGAAAACAACACAACTACACTACTGAAAACAACTACCACTGAAAACACACTAACACTGAAAACACAACTGGCCTACTGAAAACACACTAACCTTACGAACCAGACACGCTCTATAAAGCTGAAAACACACTTACACTACTGAAAACACCTACCCTACTTGATAACCAACTGCCCATCTGAAAACTACACTAGCCATAACTGAAAACACACTAACCTCTACTGAAAACACACTACACATGAAAACACCTACCATAGAACTCGAAAACACTGCCCTCCGAAACACACTACCCCTACTGAAAAACACACTACTCATAACTGCAACACTACCATAACTGAAAACACACTACCTACTGAAAACACACACTACTGAAAACACACTAACTAAAACACATGCCGCTACTGAAACAACACTCCCTAAGAAACACACTACCTAATCTGAAAACACACTACCATAATGAAAACACACTACATAACTGAAACCCACTACCATACTGAAACACACTACCCTACTAAACACACTACATCACGAAAACACACTACCATATGCAACACACTACCCAAATAGAAACACACTACCCAATCTAGAAACACACTATCCCTAACTTGAAAACACCTACTTAAAACACACTACAGAAACACCTACTAGACAACTACTACCTATCTGAAAACACATTGACCCTATCGAAACACACTGCTCACTAGAAACACATAACTATGAAACTCTAACTACAACACTTAGTAGAAACACTCTAAAACTAGAAACACTCTAATAGAAACAACTCTATTAGAAACATCTCATACTCGAAACTAAAACTACTACTAGAAACACAACTATTACTAGAAACACACTACTATAACCACACTCTTATAAACACACTACTATAAAACAACACTACTAGAAATTACACTACTAAACACAGTAATCTACTAGAAACACACTACTAGAAACACTACTTAGAAACAACTCTAACTAGAAACATCTACAGAACACACTATGAAAACACTCACTTAGAAACACTTACTAGAACCACCTAAACTAGAAACACTTAAACTAAAACACCTCTACTAAATACACTACTAAAACAGTAATCACTAGAAACATCTCTACTAGAAACACTCTTTACTAGAAACACCCTACTAAGAAAATCTCTACTAGCACACACACTACTAGAAACACACTACTAGCAACACACTACGAGAATACACTCTAACTAGACCAACTCACTAGAAACACTCTACTAGAAACCCACACTACTAGCAAAACATCTACTTAGAAACACTCTAACTAGAAACAACTACCTAGAAACCACTACTAGAAAACACCTACTGAAACACCTACTAGAAACAAACTACTAGTAAACACACTACTAAAACACACTACTAGAAACACACTACTAGACACAACTCTACCTAGAAAAACAGCACTACTAGAAACACACTACTAAGAACACACTACAGAAACACACTACTAGAAACACACTACTAGAACACACACACTAGAAACACCTACTGAAGAAACACATACTACTAGAAATCACACTACTAGAAACACTCTCCTAGAAACAAACTACTAAAACACACTACTTAGAACACACTACTTAGAAACACACTACTAGAATACCCTCTAGTAAAAACAACACCTACTAGAAACATCTACTAAAACATCTACTTAGAAACACACTATAGAAACACACGACTCGAAAACATCTAACTAAGAACCACACTACTAGAAACCCTCTACATAAACACACTACTGAACACTACTGAGAAACCACTACTACGAAACACCACACCGACTGAAAACAACATACCCTACTGAAAACACACTACGTAGAAACACAAGTACTACTGAAAACACACTACCTAGAAACACTACTACTAGAAGACACACTACTAGAAACAACACTACCACGAAACAACATATACCCTAATCGAATACCACACTGCCCTACTAGAAAACACACTACTAGAACACACTAAACTAGAACACCTACTAGAAACACTCTCTAGAAACACACTCAACTAGAAACACAGTAATTCTCCTGAACTACACTCTAAAAACTAGAACACACTACTAGAAACAACTCTACTAGAAACACTCACTAGAAACAACACTACTAGAAACACACTACTAGAACACCAGCTACTTAGGAAACACAGTAATCTAACTAGAGAAACACCTAACAGAACACACTATCTAGAAAACTACTCTACTAGAACCCTACTAGAAATCACAATACTAACACTTCAACAGAAACACTCACTAGAAACCACTACTAGAAACAACCCTACTAGAAACACACACTAGAAAACACAGACACTAACTAGAACACACTACTAGAAAACCAACTACAGAAACACACTACTAAAACACCTACTAGAAAACACTCTATACTAGAAACACACTATCTAGAAACACTTCTAACTAGAAATACACTACTAGAAACACAGTAATCTATAGAACACACTACCTAAAACACACTATCTAGAACACTCTACTAGAAATAATACTTAGAAAACACACTACTAGAAACACACTATCTATAAAACACATACAATAACAACACTACTAGAAACACACTACTAGAAATACAACTATAGAAACATCAGTAATCTTACTAGAATACAACTTACTAGAAAACACACTACTAAAAACTCTAATAGAAACACTCTAAATCTAGAAACACACTACTAAACACTCCTACTAGAAACACTCTACTAGAAACACTCTACTAGAAACACTCTACTAGAAACACCTACTAGAAATACACTACTAGAAACAAGTAATCTACTAGAAACACTCTAACTAGCAAACACACCTACTAGAAAACACTCTAACTAGAAAACAACTACTATTCATTAGAAACACTGCTATCGAGAAACACTCTAACGAGAAACACTCTATCTAGAAAGCACCTAACTAGAAACACACTACTAGAAACAGCACTACTAGAAATACTCTAACTAGAAACACCTAACTTAGAAACACTCTACTAAGAAACACTCTACTTAGAAACACACACTAGAAAACACCACTACTAGACACACACTATTAGAAACACACACAAAACACACTAATAGAAAACACTACTAGAACACTCTACTAGAAACACACTAACTAGAAACACACTACTAAAACACACTACTAGAACACACTAACTAGAAACAGACACTACTAGAAACACACTAACTAAAATAACAACTCTACTAGAAACACACTACTCAGAAACACTCTACCCTAGAACACAATACTAGAAACAGATACTACTAGACACCTACTAGAAACACACTATAGAAACACATACTAGAAACCACACTACTAGAAACATCTACTAAAATCACAACTACTAGAAACACACTACTAGAACACACTACTAGAACACCTAACTAAAACAGCACTACTATGAAACACTATACAGAAAACACTCACTAGAAACAAATCTATAGAAACACTCTGCTAGCAAACACATACTAGAAACACAAACTACAGAATACACACACTAGAAACACACTAACTAGAACACAACTACTAGAAACACAGTAATCTACTAGAAACACTACTAGAACACAGTCTACTAGAAAAACTCTATATAGAAACACACTACTCGAAACACACACTAGAAACACAAAATAGAAACACTCTACTAGAAACAACTACTATGACACACACTACTAAAAACACACTATAGAAACACACTACTAAAACACACTACTAAAACACACTACTAGAAATCACCTAGCTAGAAACACAGTATCCTACTAGAAACACACTACTAGAAACACACTACTAGAAACACTCTATCTAGAAACATGCACTACTTAAAACACACTATAGAAACACAACTACTTATAAATACAGCTACTAGAAAAACACAGTAATTACTAAAACAACTACTAGAAACACTCTACTAGAAAACGACACTACTTAGAAACATCTACCTTAGAAACACACACTAGAAACACTCTATCTAGAAAACACTACTAGAAAACACTCACTGAGAAAACATCTGCTTACGAAAACATCTACTAGAAACACTCTACTAGAAACTACACTACTAGATAACCCACTACTCGAAACACTCTAAAACTAGAAACACTCTAACTAGAAAATCACACTACTAGAAATACACCACTAGAAACACACTACTAGAAAACACACTAACTGAACACACTATAAAACACTACTACTAGAAAACTACTTACTAGAAACAACTCTGACTAGAAACACACAATAGAAACATCACTACTTAGAAACACACTACTAAACAACACTACTAGAATCACTTCTACTAGAAACAACGACTAGAAACACTCTACTTAGAAACACACATAGAACCCCTACCAGAAACACAACTACTAGAAACACCTCTAGAAACACACTATAGAAACACACTACAAAGAAACATCTAGTAGAAACACTCTACTAGACCACACCTACTAGAAACACCTGAACACAACTAGAAACACTCTACTGAGAAACACTCTACTAGAAAACACTTCTACTGAAACACTTCTACTCAGAAAACACTCTACAAACACACTAACTAAACAACTCTCTAAAACACACTACTAGAAACACTCTATAGGAAACACTCTACTAGAACACTCTACTAGAAACACACTACTAATAAACACTACTAACTAGAAGACAGCTCTATACTAGAAACACTCTACTAGAAACAGTCTACACTAGAAACCACCTACTAGAAACACACTACTAGAAAACACACTACAGAAATACACTACTTAACTACTTCTACTAGAAACACACTAACTAGAAACACCACTACTAGAGAAACCACTAGCTAAGAACACTCTATCTAGAAACACAGCTACTAGAAAAACTGATCTAACTAGAAACACACTACAGAAACACAGTTAATCAACTAGAAACAACACTACTAGAAAACACACACTAAACACCCTAACTAGACACACTACTCGAACACAACTAGACATCACACAGAAACACTCTACTAGACACAACATACTAAAACACTCTAACTAGAGAACACACTAACTAGCAACACACATTTAGAAAACACACTACTAGAACCACTATAAAACACAACTACTAGAAATACAGTAATCTACTAGAAACCCTAACTAGAAACACACTACTCGAAACACTACTCTACTAAGAAACACACTAAAGAAACACACTACTAGCAACACAAACTAGAAACACTCTACAGCACACACTACAAAAACACACTACTAAAAACACACTACTAGAAACAGCATTCCTAGAAAACACTATAGACACACACTATCTAGAAACGACACTACTGAGAAACACACTACTAGAAACACACTACTAGAAACACTCTAAAACTAGAACACACTACAGGAACACAACACTACTAGAAAACACACTATAAATCCTACTAGACAACAACAGTAATCTTAACTGAAACACAACTCCTAGAACACACTACAGAAACACTCTACTAGAACACACTACTAACACAACTACTAGAAACACTCTACTAGAAACTCTACTAGAAACATACACTATAGAAACACCCACTAGAAACACACTACTAAAAACATACCTAACTAGAAAACACTCTAAACATAAAACACACTATAAACACACACTAGCAACAACTAAGAAACACTCTACTAGAAACTACTCTACTAGCAATACACACTACTAAAAACTCACTACGAACACCCTACTATGTAGAACACTTCCTAATACGAAACACACCTAACAGAAACACATCTACGTAGAAACACGTAATCTACTATAAACTACTCTAACTAGAAACAACTACTAACACACACTACTAGAAACCTCTAACTAGAACACTCTAACTAAAACAACTCTAACTAGAAACACTCTATCTAGAAACACCTCCTACAGAAACCCTCTAAGCTAGAACACTCTACTAGAAAACACTACTAGAACACACTTACTACTTAGGAAACTCTACTAGAAACACCTACTAGAAACTACACTACTAGAAACCCTCTACTAGAAACACTCTACTAGAAACACTAACTAGAAACACTCTAACTAGAAACACATCTATACTAAGAACACAACTACTAAGAACACAACTACTAAAACACACTAATAGAAACACACTACTAAAACACACTATAAAAACACACTACTAGAAAACCAAAGTAATCTACTAGAATAACTAAACTAGAAACACTACTACAAAACACAGTACATCTACTAGAAACACACTACTAGAAACACACTACTAGAAACACACTACTAGAAACATCACTACTAGCAACACTTCTACAGAGAACACTCTACTAGAAACACAGTAATCTCTTAGAAAACACTACTACTAGAAGCAACAATACTAACACACTACTATAGAAACACATACTAGAAACACACTACTAGAAACAAAGTAATCTACTAGAAACACACTACAGAAACACAGCTACTAGAAACACACTATAGAAACACAGTTTAATCTACTAGAAACACACTACTAGAAAACACTACTAGAACACACTACTAGGAACACTCTCTGAGAAACACAACTATAGAAAACACACTACTAGCCACACAGTAAGCTACTAGAAACACAACACTACTAGATACACACACTATCTAGAACACACTACTAGACACTCTACTAGAAACCACACTACTAGAACACCTACTAGTAAACACCATCCTTAATAACACACTACTAGAAACTCTACTAGAAACACACTACTAAGAAAACACATACTAGATACACACTACTAACGAAACACTACTAACTAGAAACCACACTACTAGAAACACACTACTAGAGAACACACTACTAGAAACACACTACTAGAAACAACTACTAGAAACACACTACTAGAACACCTATAGAAAACACTAAACAGAAACACACTACTAGAAACACTCTACTAGAACACCTACTAGAAACACACTAAACTAGAAATCACACGACTAGAAACACTAAACTAGAAACCACACTATAGAAACACACTACTACAAACAACAGTAATCTAACTAGAACACATATCAGAAACACATCACTAGAAACAACACGTACAGAACACCTACTAGAAACACATACTAGAAACACACTACTAGAAACACAACCTACAGAAAACTCTAAACTAGAAACCACTCTACTAGAAACCACTACTAGAAACACACTACTAGAAACACTCTAAAACTAGAAACACACTACTAGAAACACACTAGACTAGAACACACCTACCTAGAAAAACTCTACTTAGAACAACTACAGAAACACTTCTAGAAACACCACAGAAACACACTACTAGAACACTCTACTAAAACACCCACTACTAAAACACAACTACAGAAAACTCTATAGAAAACACACTACTAGAACACCTACTAAAACACTCTACTAGAAAACACTCTACTAAAACACAAACTACTAGAAAACTCTACTAGAAACACTCTACTAGACAACACTACTAGAAACAACACTAACTAAAACACTCTACTAGAACACACTACTTAAGACACACTCCAGAAACACATACTAGAAACACTCTACTAAAAACACTACTAGAAACCACTCTACTAAGAAACACTCTACTAGAACACTCTACTAGAAAACCTCTATCTCTTTCATTTAGACAAATGTACAAAAAGCTCCTAATTCAAGTCTTGGTTCCTCCCCATCCCCAGATCAAAGCCACAGATAATGGACGCCCCCAGAAGTGGTCGACGGCACGCCTGCACATCGAGTGGATCCGTAAGCCCTCGGCCTTGGCGAATCCCCTCCTATTCGACGAGCAGTACTACAACTTCACCGTCATGGAGAGCGACAAGGTGGCCGAGATAGTGGGTGTGGTCTCAATGCAACAGAACTCCAATCCCCTCTGGTTCGACATCATAGGTAAGGCTCCGCCCAGAGGCGGGGGCTGGTGGGTGGGGTTTGTTAGTGGGAGGCATATATCTGACTGGCTGAGGTGAGGTCAGTCAGGTAGGCTGTGTACCATTATTGGTGCATGGGGTTTGGGCTGACGGTTTGGTTTGATGTGTGTGTTTGTGCGTGAGGCCCAGCTCAGGTACTGTGACCTCACTGCATGGTCTGTTGCCAGTGTGTCTCTCTCTCTCTCTCCTCTGCCATCCCACGGTCACCATGGCGATTTGAGCACACACCACCAGCTGTAAAGGTCTGTATGTCAGTGGAGAAGCAATTGAGATGTCTCAAAGTCCCTGCCAGATATTCTGGGAACTCTAGTGGAGAAAAATGGCATGAGCTTAAAGGGGTTAATTCACTGTCTTTGGAAGACTGACACCATCTTACATTTAGAAATGAACTGCCCCTTTAAAGTGCTTTAATATTCATGCTGTTTTTTACCATAAGGATTGATCCTCATTCTACCAACTACAGCTGCTAAGAAATATGTCTTTGACATGCTGATTTCAGAAACAATTTAATGTGTCTTATTCTCACTGTAAAGCATGTTGTGTAAGATCAGTGGAATGTCCCTTTAAGAGGCTTGAAATGCCAGGGACATGCCACACAAARTATTTTCTTTATCTGAAACCTTTTGATATTTTGAGTCTAATCCCTATCCACATAAAAGACTCAACAAGGTTATGTGATGTTCCGTTTTTATATCTGCAGTTTTCTGCAAACAACAGCCACATTTAACAAGTTCACGTTGTTTGGTGAATGAATTACTGTCAAAGCTTGTCGGTTTTAATCTTGCTTTAATAATTTTCATTAATTTAATAAACATTGTAAAATCCATGTAGTTTTATTAGAAATTACATTTTGTTAGAATTAACATGATTAGGCTGTTCAACTTTCTAGGAATTGATTGTGGTCCGTCTATATAACTATTTTTATATAATGTAATATAATATTTATAAAGCTGACAATTCTCTAGCCGAACTGCACTGTGGGTAGGTAAGTTTATGTTGAGCGCATTCAGTCCAGAGACAAGTGGATGGACTACATGGTCAGGTCCTCATTTCCCAGAATGCTCCATGATCCATCTCTCTTTTGTTGTCACTGAGCAGTGGCGGTCAGTGTGTGTTCCAGTGGGAGATACCTTCTGGCTTGTGCTTCCAGCTCTAGGCTCTCTCTCTGACTATGGCTGCTCTCTCTGGCCTACTACTCTACTCTCCTGTACGCTCCTCTCCTCCTCTTTTCTCTGCTCAATGCCTCACTTGTCCTCTGGAATCACATCTCTCTCTCCTTCTCTCTCCCTCCTCTTAATTCCTCCTCCCTTTGCCCTATGTATCTCCCTGTCCTTCCATTCTTTCCTTACTTTCCTCACCTTCTCTTTCCTCCTCCTCCCCTTTTCTGTCTCACCTCCACTCCCCTTCGCACCCTCTCCCGCTGTCTCTCTTCTTTCCTTTCTCCCTGTCTCACTCTTTCTCTCCTCTTCTCTCCTCTCTCAATGCTTCGTGTCTGGAAGGTCCCAGGCCTTTCCAGGAGATGTTCTATATACTGCAGACCGCTTGTGGCAGGAACTGTTCCACAGAAGGTATCTCAGTTTGACTCCGAACTGCTTTTTTCTGCTTCCTTTTCCTTTCCTTCCTCTTTTATTTTACCCATCATTCACCTGTGCTTTCCCCATAATTCACTATGTGCCCAGTGCTGCTCACGCCTTCGTCTGATTGGTTGGTTTGAGGCAAAGGGGGTGGGGCAGGTAAAAGGGTTTTTCCCTACACAGAAGCTCGACAGAATGGATGGTTGTGTGTG
>NC_036843.1:24698919-24712654 GCF_002910315.2 Salvelinus sp. IW2-2015
GTAGACTTTGTTTTAACTATGTGTTGATTGTTGGTGTTGGACTTGGTTTTAACTAGTTGTTTGTATATGACTGATGGTTTTAAACTAGGTTCGTTGTTTGACTATGTTTACTAGTTTTTTGTTGTGTGTGATTGTTAAACTGTTACCATGTGACTTTGAAAGGGGAATTAGGCGCCAACAGACAAACTACGCAATTCTAGTTTTTTAAGTTTATTGACATAGAGACTATCAACAATTGATGTAACATGAAGTTGTGATGTATGAAAGGCGGGAATTCACAAAAGCCTTGAATCAGAGTTAGATCTGACCACTGACCATTCTTATTCAAAAGAAAAACAGTTCCAAAATGATCCCAGCAAGAGTCCCTCGGGGCGATGATGAAAGCTAAGAATTTTCTGCGGACAAAAGGCCTGTCTGTGTGTCTCTCACTGTCTGGTGTGTGTGTGCTGTGTGTCTAGGTGGAATGTGTACTTGTGATGTGTGTGTGGTGTGTGGTGTTGGTGTGTGTTGGTGTTGTGTGTGTGGTGTGTGTAGCAAGCGACAGCTGAGTTGTGTGCTTCAACTGTGGCTCCTGGACCACATGTGACGCAACAGAATGAAATCTGGTAGAGCTGAATGAATTTAAAACTCCTTGAGCATAATGGGGGATTGCGCAGTTTAGTGCTAAATAACTCCTGGTCCTTGGTCTGGTGTGGCATGTGTGTGTGTGTGTGTGTCTTTGTGTCTGTGTGTGTGTGTGTGTGACGTGGATGATGTGTGTGTGTGTGTGGTGTGTGTGTGTGTGTGTGATTGTGTGTGTGTGTGTGTGTGTGTGTGTGTGTGTGTGTGTGTGTGCATGCACGTGCGTTGTAGTGTGTGCGCATGTGTCCCTGTGTTGTCTGGGTTGTAACGTGAGGTAGATATCAGACCAGGAGAGCTATTTGTAAGTTTAATAAACAATACTCCACCAACGTGGGAACATTTTTTGCAACCCAGACATCGGCCCATCGGCCAACGGCCAACGGCCCAACCCTTAAACACACGACCTTCATAGAGGACGGCTTTCTAAACTGGAGCTCAACCGCATGAGAGGAGATGGAAAAGAAAATGAAGCTCTTCCTGTTTTGAAGCAAACGGAATAGGAAATAGGCCTATTTCTGTAATTGTTTTAACACAAGTGGAGAACATGTAAGTAGCTAGGTACTGTCCCTCTCTTTCGGTCTGTTCTTTCTCTCCAGCCCTCTATGCTCTCTCTGCCTCTCTCCCCTTCCCTCTCTCTCTAATTCTGTCTCTCTAACCTTCCATCTCTCTCTAATTCTGCCTCTCTTCCCCTTTCCCTCTCTCTCTAACCTCTGCCTCGCTTCCCTTCCCTTCTCTCTCTAACTCTTGCCTCTCTCCCCTTCCCTCTCTCTCTAACTCTGCCTCTCTTCCCCTTCCCTCTTCCTCTAACTCCTGGCTCCTCTCATCCCCTTTCCTTCTCTTCTCTAACTTCTGCCTCTCATCCCCTCCCTCTCTCTCTACTCTGCCTCTCTCCCCTTCCCCTCTCTCTCTAAACTCTGCCTCTCTCCCCCCCTCTCTCTCTAACTCTGCCTCTCTCCCTCCCCTTTCTTCCTAACTCGGCCTCGCTCCCCTTCCCTCTTCTCTCTAAACTCTGCACCTCTCTTCCCCTTCCCCTCTCTCTTCTAACTCTGCCTTCTCTCCCCTTCCCTTCTTCTCGCTCTAACTTCTGCCTCTCTCCCCTCCCTCTCCTCTAACTCTGCCTCTTCCCCTTCCCTCTCTCTCTAACTCTTTGCCTCTCTCCCCTTCCCTCTCTCTCTAACTCTGCCTCTCACCTCTTCCCTCTCTTCTCTAACTCTGCCTCTCTCCCCTTCCCTCTCTCTCTAATTTAGGCCTTCTCTAACCTTCCAATCTCTCTCTAATTCTGCTCTCTCCCCTTCCCTCTCTCCCTTCCCTCTCTCTCTAATCTGCCTCTCTAACCTTCCATCTCTCTCGTAATTCTTGCCTCTCTCCCCATTCCCTCTCTCTCTAATTCTGCCTCTTCTCCCTTCCCTCTCTCTCTAACTCTGCCTCTCTCCCCTTCCCTTCTCTCTCTAATTTCTGCCTCTCTAACCTTCCATCTCTCTCTAATTCTTGCCTCTCTCCCCCCCATCCCTCTCTCCAACCTCTGTCTCTCTCCCCTTCCCCTCTCTCTAAACCTCTCCCTCTCTCCCCTTCCTCTCTCTCTCTCCCCTTCCTTCTCTCTCTCCCTCTTCTCCCCTCCCTCTCTCTCTCCTTCTTCTCCCTCTTCTCCCCTTCCCTCTCTCTCTCCCACTCTCCTTCCCTGTCCTCTTTCCCCTTCCCTCTCTCTCCACTTCCCTCTCTCTCCTCCCTTCCCTCCTTTCTCTCTCCCCTCCCTCTTCTCTTCTCCCCCTTCCGTCCCTCTCTCCCTCTCTCCCCTTCCTCTCTCTCTCCCCTCTCTCCCTTCCCTCTCTTCTCTCCTCTTCAATTTCAATTCGATTCAATGTTGCTTTATTGCATGATGTAACAAATGTTAATATTGCCAAAGCTTCATTTTGGATATTTACAATATAAAAATTGAGATCAAAATTGGTCAAACAGGGACAAACAGTAACAACAATTAACCAAGTGTCAAAATAACCATACATTCAACATTCAACAATAACAATAAACATACAGTAGAGTACATGTGCCGTTGATTGGGTTCTGTCAGCACCTGTCTCTCAACTTATGGCAGGCAGCAATGTAGTGCCGACTGCCAAACCCAACAGCTCTCTCGCGTTCCTCCTCCCAACAGTGAAGGTAGCTTATTCTTATCAGGAGGCATTTGAACCTTGATAAGGGTTTTTCCAAATTTGGGGAAATTGACACTCCTCTAATTTGTTTTTATATTTTTTACATTTTGTCAGGAAATTGCAGCTTCCGTCTCAGGTTTTGCTGTTGTGCAGTGGTTGCACAGCCTTTCCTCACAGGGAGCAGGTTTTCCTGTGTCTACCCTTCTCCAATGGCAAGGCTGTTGCTCACTGAGCCTGTAACTTGTCAGGTTTTTTCTAGGCTTGAGCAAAACCATAAAGGTAAAATAATTTTCAGCCCACAGTGTTACTGTTAATTTTAGGGGTCCCGAATAGCACTGCTATTTTGCTTTGTGTTTGTGCTTTGGGTTTCCCAATAAGCAATATTAGTTTGTTTTGACTGTTGTAATTTTGTTTATTCCTGATGATTGGATTGTTCTGGTTCCTAAGGCTTCAGTGTGTTAGTGGAAACAGGTTTGTTGAACTCAGCCCCAGGACCAGCTTGGATGAGGGACTCTTCTTTGCTCAGCTCTTGCATTGCAGGGCTTGGTAATGAATTGTGAGGGGTCACTGTATTTTAGGTCACTTATCTCTCTCTCTCTCCCTCTCTCCTTCTTCCCTCTACCTCTCCCTCTCTCCCCTTCCCTCTCTCTCTAACTTCTCCCTCCCTCTCTCCTCTTCCTCTCTCTCTCTCCCTCTCTCTCCTAACTCTCCCTCTCTCTCTCCATCTCCCTCGCTCCCTTCCTTCTCAGAAGGGCTTTACAACATTACTGCTAGGCCGATTGGAAAGAGTCTGATTGGGCTGTCAGTAGACAAAGGATAGATGAACGTAGTTGGCCAACTTTGATTCCTTTGAGAAAACGTGACAGCCTTGGGTCCTACCACACACACACGCACGCACGCCACGCACGCACGCACGCAGCGCACGCCACGCACGCACGCACGCACGCACACACACACACACACACACACACACACACACACACACACACACACACACACACACACACACACACACACACAGCAATAACTCAAAAAGACAAGCAGGAGGCATTGTATTTGCATTGACAGTGATGTTAGCAATAAAAGTCCCCTCTTGTGATGCAAAGCGCAAGGAAAATTATTTATAACAACCAATGATGTTCAGGCAACATCGAAAAGAAACATCCTTTACAGCTAGTCCTATATTCCTATATCATATAGCTAGACCTATATTACTGTACCTATATAGCTAGACCATATTTACTATATCATATAGATAGACTATATTACTATACTATTAGCTAGACCTATATTACTATACTATATAGATAGACCTATATTACTAAAGCAAATAGCTAGACCTATATTACTATACTACTATAGCTAGACCTATATTACTATATTCTATAGATAAGAACCTATATTACTATACTATATAGCTAGACCTATATTACTATACTATTATAGATAGACCTTATTACTAAGAAATAGCTAGACCTATATTACTATCTATATAGCTAGGACCTATATTACTATATCATATAGATAGACCTGATTATTACTATACTATATAGCCTTAGACCTATATTACTGATACTATATAGAAGGGAACCTTATATACTAAAGCATATAGCTAGACCTTATATTACTATAACTATATAGTAGACCTAATATTACTAATACTATATAGATAGACCTATATTACTAAAAGCATATAGCTAGACCTATAATTACTATATATATAGATTTAGACCTATATTACTATAGATATAGCTAAGACCTATAATTACTATACTATATAGCTAGCCCTATTTACTATACTATATAGCTAGTTCCTATTTACTTAACTATTATAGCTAGTCCTATTACTATATCATATAGCTGACCATATACTTTACTATTACTATATAGCTAACCTATATTACTATACTATACAGCTAGACCTATATTACTATACCATATAGCTGGGGACCCTATTTACTATAGCATATAGCTAGACCTATATTACTATAACTTATATTAGCTAGCCTATATTACTATAACTATATAGCTAGACCTTATATTTACTATATTCATATAGCTAGACCTATTTACTATTATCATGTAGGCTAGACCTATATTACTATACTATATAGCTGAACCTTATTTACATAGCATATAGCTAGACCTATATTACTAATATCATATAGTAGACCTATATTACTATCAGCATTTATAGCTAGACCTATATTACTATACTATATAGCTAGACCTATATTTACTTATAGCATATAGCTAGACCTATATTACTATACTATATAGATAGACCATATATTACTATTTTAGCATATAGCTAGACCTGATATGACTATTAGCATATAGCTAGACCTATATTTACTATACATAATATAGATAGACCTATATTACATATACTATATGCTATACCTATATCTATAGCATCATATCTAGACTATATTACTATACTATATAGCTAAGAGCTATATTACTATATCATTATAGCATAGACATACATATAATATACTATATACCTTATAATAATAACAATATACACATAAGACTAGACCTATATACTATACCATATAGCTGACCTAATAATAATAACACTATCTATATGCTAGACTTATATACATACACTATAAGAACTAGCTTATATTACATATACACATTAGCTAGACCTAAGATCTCTAAAACAACAGTATACTACTATACAATTACGACCTATAATTACTGATATCATTATAGCTAGTAGACATACATGTAATATAACCTTATATACCTATACATTACTGTTTACACCTTTGATAGCATATAGCTTTGACACTTCGTACTATAATTCTATAGCATATATGACCATAGGCCGCTTAGACCACGTAAATTATTACTATCCTACTATATAGATAGACCTTATGATATCTATGCGAGTGTATAGTATAGGCTAGTAGTCATCTATATTACTATAGCATATAGCTGGACCTATCATTACTGATACATATAGTAGACCTATATTACTATACTATATAGATAGTACCATATATTACTATACGTTATATATCTAGACCTATATACGTTATACATATAGGATAGACCTATATTACTATACTTATAATTCTAATAGGCTAAAGAATGTGGACCCTATATATTACTCATTCATATATGCGGTAGACATACATTAATATACTATATACCTATACATATATGTACTATAGCATATAGCTAGGACCTATATTAATATACTATATAAGCATTTACAGTGACACATAATTGGGTATTACTGAATATCAGTAGAATAGATCCTATATTACTATAGATAATCCCTGTCGTAGCGCGATAAAGAAAAAATTACAATGTATTAGCTAAGAATTTTCTATATTACGGTATAGACATATAGCTTAAAATAGACCCAATACTTACCTATTAGCATATAGCTGACCTTATAAATTACTATACCTATATAGCTAGAGCTATATACTATAGCATTATAGCTAGACCTATATTACCTATTGTACATAAGCTAGATCTACTTATATTACATGACAACTAATTACATACCTTATTTATCAGTGCTAGAGCCTTTAGTCCAACTTTACGTAATATCAGATATTAGCTATAACTAGTCTTATACTTGGTACAAGAATGAAAATGGCATTCCTTATCACTATTTTTACTTGGAACTAACCTATATTTACTATACTATAGAGCTAGACCTATAACTATACACTATTTATATAGAGCTAGACCTATATTACTATAGCATATAGCTAGACCTATATTACTATAGTACATAGCGAGACCTATATTACCTTACTTACTATTGGATAGTGCGCATGACCTAATATGAGAAATTTCATCACGTACTCCAACTCAGGCTAAGTAGTTCTTTCACCCCTCTCATTTACCTGGTATACTACGTTAGCTAGCGCATGAAGGGCCGGCTAGATTATGAAGCGGATATACTATAAGCTAGGCCTATTATTTACTATACTATAAGATAGGCAAAGGCGTAATGGCTCCCAATTATACCTAGATTCAACCTATATCTCTAAATATACTGCTCATTGACCTACAACCCAGTCGATTGACGCCTTAGAAACCCAAGGATGTCTCTTTTTTTATTGACCCTCGCCTCAATTTTTACACCTAGAGGTAATTGAACTGAGATAAGGCACAAAGATTCCAGATGGCTACGAGCAACAACCGGTGCAGTAGTTACAGGGGAGGAGGGCGAGCATGAATGAGCCCAATTGGAAGATGGGTGGATTAATTTGACTTAGATGCTGGCTTTCCATGATGGTATGAGGGCCAGATTGGGCTAATATTATAGAGTTGCCAGAAACACCAGGCCAGCAGGTGTACCCAACACCAACATACTCTCACGTAATTTTGCCATGTGCATCTTTCAGATGATCTCAGAGAAGTCAGACATCCAATTTAATGTCCCATCTAAAAGATGGTTCTCTCTTACACAGGGAATGTTGCCCTAATCACTCGCCCTGCGCGGGCATTGGCACCTTTATTTGCAGAACGGGCAAGGAACAAGTGGCTACTGTGGCTCTCCAACACCACTTTCAGCAACATCTTGGTCTCCCATCAGGACCAAACCCTGCTTAGTTTCAGACGGCAAGCAGCAGCGGGTTTGCAGTGTGGTAACTCAGTATACTGTTGTCATCTGGGCGGGGCGGGGGGGGGGATGATTGTGGGGTAGGAGCACACTACTTACTACACTAGTCTAGCTACCCCAATATTGTTTTATGGCACTGTAAAATTGAGAAGGAAAAAAATGTACGTTTTCCATGAGTGTTTCACCAAGAAAGGTTGCATAGTAGATTGCGATATAACTGTGTGTGATATAACAACGGTAGGCTAACATTAAGAAAAGGATGTATATTCACTAAAATAAGCGTATTCATGAAGATGAATGCACTGAGTAAATCGCTCTGGATTAGAGTGTCTGCTATATGACTAAAATGTAAATGTAAAGGCAATACACACTGTAACACTGTAATTACAATAGTGTTGTAACTGTAGCATTGTAATTGCATAGTAACGGAGTGAGTAGAGAGCCAATCGGTTTTTCAAAATGTCAAAGTATTTTTTTATTATATATATATATTCTGTCAGTGTACATGGCTATCATGGGTTTTCAATAAGTAACTTGCTAACTGATCTAGGGTGTATGCACAGAGCACAGTACAGTAGTGATGCCAATTTGAGACATACATAGGCTATCTACTTTGCATYATTATTTGATTAAATATATTGTATCAACAAGTAGGCTAGGAGATCGAATGGGTGTGCTCGATAGCCTAGCGCACAGCCAGAGCTTCCCAATTACCATGCTTAGCAACACTGACAATTTACAACAGCACAATTAATCACATCAATTATCTATTAGAAAGGATCATAGACTAGATCATCTGTCCAGTCATTTGCATATGAATCAAAGTTATTAGTCCAACTTTGATAGAGACTCTGTAGAATTGAAATAGACTGCATTTACCAACCTTGCGTTGAGAGGGCGAACTCGAATGGCGACTTTCACGTTTGCCATAGTTCCTTACTTGGTAAAGGCAATTCGTCAGGATTTAAAACCTCCAAAGTTAAAACATTCACCCGATGAAACCGGAAAAGTGTCTTAATCGCCGGCCATTCAAGCCATTTCTCCCAGTAAAGAGCCCGCTTCTTCCCGACGCTCAACGGACCGTTGGACAACACTGAACAAAACTGCCTGCTGGACTGGAGTCACTACAAATAGACCTGAGTGAGGCGGAGCTGAGGATGCTTACCTTGCCATTAGAATACATGTCGGGGCATCTGAAATTTCGTAAATGGTTGCAATCGCTCATGAAAATGTGTTCATGCCATAGTTCAGGCAAATACAARTGGCCACGTTCTATGTTTTTGCTCTAAATAATATATATTTATTGTATTTCAATATGTGACATGCGGMATAAAAAATGTAAAGTTTAAAAGCAGCAGATAATCATAATACTTGAAGTCCAACATGAACAAAACTTTTTTTATCACAAATGCACAGACAGCATCCATGAAAGCAAGCACCATTTAAGGTATAGCAGGAGTGAAAGAATTTGAGATATGACACTATTACCTGTTTGAGTTTTGTGAATATAAATGGATTCCTCCACCCAATTCCAAATCAACATCTCCAAGAGGTAGGATTTGGGATTTTGGCTTATTTTCCAGAGGATTTGGTTTTCTTTGTGTTTTTTTCTGTTCATTTTTTATAAGTGTTGGTCCATCAAGTATGTCATTATCCCTTTATTGATAATACACCCCTCACCTTCAATCAGAATGCAAAGTCGACCTCCATGATAAACCCTGGTTTGTGGCACCACCGGTCCTGATCAGCAGGACTTTCTGGTTCCCTATGCAGCTCTAGACAGGACAATAAGGGCTGTGCCAGCCAGSCACATTACAGGGACATAACGTATCCTGTCTCAGGAATCTGGAATCCCAACAGGGTCTGGTCAGAGTACATTAGTTCAGCTACACCTGTTACTGTCAGCCTTTCACTCAAAAGACTGGGCATTGTTGGCCAACAGAGACACTTTTTGTCCGTTGCCTGTCTGTGCGGTCAGTTGGCTCCCCCTACAGGTTGCAGTGAGACCCGCAGTATGTCCATGTGGTTGTAGAACTCAGACATTGGTAGACAATAGGAGGAGGAGGAGGTGTGGGTAGAAGAAGACTGTAACAGAGGCATAGAAGAGGAAGAGGAGGAGAAAGTTGGCACAGACTCCTGCTGAATCTTCTCAATGAACTCTGTTATCCAGGGTAACTGACCACTTCCTCCTCTGCCAGAATCTCCCTCTCTACCAGCTGTCTGACCAGGAAAAGGAAGTTGTTCCACTGCAAAGAAGCACATGACAAAGAACATGGATGGATCTGATCTGGGGGAAACCACTGGTAATAGTTATATTGTTATGGTAATATACCGGTAATACCCTGGTAATGATGTTATATTGTTATGGTAATATACTGGTAATACTGTTATATTGTTATGGTAATGCCCTGGTAATACCATTATATTGTTATGGTAATATACCGGCAATACCCCGGGAACACTGTTATATTGTTATGGTAATATACTGGTAATATATATTGTTATGGTAATATACTGGTAATAATGTTATATTGTTATGGTAATATACTGTTATACTGGTATATTGTTAATGGTAATATACTGGTATACTGGTATATTGTTATGGTAATATACTGGTCATACTGGTATATTGTTATGGTAATATACTGGTAATACCTGGTAACACTGTTATATTGGTATGGTAATATACTGGTATACTGTTATATTTGTTATACGTAATATACTGGTAATACCCTGGTAACAATGTTATATTGTTATTGGTAATATACTGGTTATATCTGTTATATTGTTATGGTAATATACTGTAATACCCTGGTTACAATGTTATATTGGTATGGTAATATACTGGTAATACCCCGGTAACACTGGTTATATTGGTTTATGGTAATATACGTGAATATCCTGGTAATAATGTTATATTGGTATGGTAATATACAGGTAATAGTTGTATTGTCTATGGTAATACACTGGTAATATTACTGGATATATTGTTATGGTAATATACTGGTAATACCTGGTTATATTGGTATGGTAATATACTGGTTATACTGGATAATTGTTATGGTAATATACTGGTAATACTGTTATATTGTTATGGTTAATATACTGGTTATACTGTTATTGTCACGTTCTGACCATAGTTCTTTTGTATTTTCTTTGTTTTTAGTGTGGTCAGGGCGTGAGTTGGGTGGGTAATCTATGTTTCTATTTCTGTGTTGGTTTTCTGTGTTTGGCCTGATATGGTTCTCAATCAGAGCAGCTGTCAATCATTGTCCCTGATTGGGAACCATATTAGTAGTTGGCTAGTCGCTCGTTCTTTTGGTGTGTGGGTGGGGTTGTTTTCAGTCTTTGTGTGTCTGCACCAGATAGAACTGTGTTTCGGTTTTCACTTTGTTGTTTTTGTATTTTGAGTGTTTCACTGTTCATTAAATAAGATGAACAATTACCTACGCTGTGCATTGGTCCTCTGATCCTTCTAACTTCTCCTCCTCAGACGAGGAGGAAGGACGACAGCCGTTACAGTTATGGTGTTATGGTAATATACTGGTTAAACTGTTATATTGTTATGGTAATATACTGTGTTATTACTGGTATATTGTTATGGTAATATACTGGTTATACCCTGGTTTATTGGTATGGTAATATAACTGGTTTATACTGTTATATTGTTATGGTAATATACTGGTTATAACTGGTATATTGGTATGGTAATATACTGGTTAAACTGTTATATTGTTATGGTAATATACTGGTTATACTGGTATATTGGTATGGTAATATACTGGTTAACCCTGGTTATATTGGTATGGTAATATACTGGTTATACTGTTAATTGTTATGGGTAATATACTGGTTAAAACTGTATATTGTTATGGAATATACTGGTTATACTGCGTATATTGGTATGGTAATATACTGGTTATACCTGGTTATATTGGTATGTAATATACTGGTTATACTGTTATATTGTTATGGTAATATATGGTTATACTGTGAATTGTTAATGGTAATATAACTGGTTATACTGGTATTGGTATGGTAATATTACTGGTTATACCCTGGTTATATTGGTATGGTAAATATACTGGTTATACTGTTATATTGTTATGGTAATATACTGTTTAAACTGTTATATTGTTATGGTAATATACTGGTTATACTGTATATTGGTATGGTAATATACTGGTTAACCCTGGTTTATATTGGTATGGTAATATACTGGTTATACTGTTATATTGTTATGGTAATATAACTGGTTAACTGTTATATTGTTATGGTAATATACTGGTTATACTGGTATATTGGTATGGTAATATACTGGTTATACTGGTATATTGGTATGTAATATACTGGTTATACTGGTATTTGGTATGGTAATATACTGGTTATACTGTTATATTGGTATGGTAATATACTGTTTATACTGGTATATTGTTATGGTAATATACTGGTTTATACTGTATATTGGTATGGTAATATACTGGTATACTGGTATATTGGTATGGTAATATACTGGTTATACTGTTATATTGTATGGTAATATACTGGTTATACTGGTATATTGGTTATGGTAATATACTGGTTATACTGGTATATTGTATGGTAATATACTGGTTATACTGTAAATTGTATGTAATATACTGGTTATACTGGATATTGGTATTGGTAATATACTGGTTATACTGTATATTGTATGGTAATATACTGGTGTATACTGTTATATTGTTATGGTAATATACTGGTTATACTGGTATATTGGTTGGTAATATACTGGTTATACTGGTATATTGGTATGGTAATATACTGGTTATCTGGTATATTGTATGGTAATATACTGGTTATACTGGTATATTGTTATGGTAATATACTGTTTATACTAGTATATGTTATGGTAATATAATGTTATGATTTGTTGGTAATATACTGGTTATACTGGTATATTGGTATGGTAATATACTGGTTATACTGTTATATTGTTATGGTAATATACTGGTTATACCCTGGTTATATTGGTATGGTAATATACTGGTTATACTGGTATATTGTTATGGTAATATACTGGTAATACCCCGGTAACACAGTTATATTGTTATGGTAATATACGTGTAATATCCTGTAATAATATATTGGTATGGTAATATACAGGTAATAGTTGTATTGTTTAGTAATATACTGGTAATATTAATATTGTTAATGTAATACTGGTAACATACTGCTTAGTACTGGTAGAATATTAAGCCACGGACATGTTCAAAAGGTAAATGAGGCTTACTTCCGAGCCACTGGCCCCGAGGACAGCAGTGAGTGTGATCTCAATGAAGAACAAGGGGAGGGGTTCTGAGGAGCAACAGTCTCCTCCCCTGATCCAGCAGGGCTTGGATTGTCAATGGGGGCTGTACAGCAGCCGAACCAGGAGGCTCTGGTCTACTGCACTCCTCCTGGGACCACACCACAGGCAGGTCCCCTGACACCACCCTGACACATAGATAATAGGAAATCCCAGGACATAGTTCTATAATCCTATAAGGGGTTATTATACATAGATCAAAGGAAAGTCCCCAATTGATTGGGGACGTCCCTACCCCAAACTTCACCATAAGGAAACATGTTTTTTGTATTAACCCATAACCCTTACCTAACCTTAACCTTTAAAATGTCAATTTCAATGGGGTGACGTCAGAGTTGGAATGTCCTTGATCCAGTTGACTTTCACAAAGTTGTGAAAGTCACTCCAAAAACAGGACGGAGGTGCGCTCAGAATAGTACTGTAGGCCTACAGTCAGATTGCTTTCTTATGGCTGAGAATTCAAACATTTTAGTGTACACAGAACTGAGAAAAAGAAGGAACCAGCACACTGCTCTTGATAGTATCACTGCTTTAATAAAGCTCTGACGAAGCCGTGGGGCCGATACGTAAAGCTCTGACGAAGCCGTGAGGTCGATACGTAAAGCTCTGACGAAAGTCGTGAGGTCGATACGTAAAGCTCTGACGAAGGCCGTGAGGCCGATACGTAATGCTCTGATGAAGACCTGTGAGGCCGATACGTAAACCCTGATGAAGACCGTGAGGCCGATACGTAAACTCTGACGAAGCCGTGAGGCCGATACGTAAACTCTGACGAAGGCCGTGAGGCGAACGTAAAACTCTGATGAAACCGTGAGGCCGACACGTAAACTCTGATGAAGGACCGTGAGGCCGATACGTAAAACTCTGATGAAGACCGTGAGGCCGATACGTAAAAACTCTGATGAAGACCGTGAGGCCCGATACGTAAAACTCTGATGAAGACCGTGAGGCCGATACGTAAAACTCTGATGAAGACCGTGAGGCCGAATACGTAAAACTCTGATGAGACCGTGAGGCCGA
>NC_036843.1:24714451-24731275 GCF_002910315.2 Salvelinus sp. IW2-2015
ATATTAATATACTGGTAATAATGTTATATGTTATGGTATATACTTGTTATACTGGTATATTGTTAATGGTAATATACTGTTATACTGCGTAGTATATGTAATATATGTATACTGGTATACTGTTATCGGTAATGAGTACTGAGTAATACCCTGGTAACACTTTTATATTGGTATGGTAATATACTGGTTATACTGTTATATATTTTATACGTAATATACTGGTATACCCTGGTAACAATGTTATATTTTTATGGTAATATACTGGTTATACTTGTTATATTGTTATGGTAATATACTGGTACCTCGGTACAAATATTGTAGGTAATTAACTGTTAACCTTTATATTGGTATGGAATATACTTATACTGGTATTCATCGGTATATACTTACCCGGTAACACTGTTATATTGTTATGGTAATATACGTTGTAATATCCTGGTAATAATGTTATATTGGTATGAAATACAGGTAATATTGTATTTCATGGTAATACACTGGTAATATACTGGTATATTGGTTATGTAATATACTGTATACCCTGTTATATTGTATGTAATATACTGTTATATGGTATATTTTATAATATACTGTTAGTTATATACTGTTAATAAACTTTATTTGTTATGGTATAACTGTAATACTTGATTGTTGAATATGACTTATACTGTTATTGTCACGTTCTGACCATAGTTCTTTTGTATTTTCTTTGTTTTAGTGTGGTCAGGCGTGAGTTGGGTGGGTAATCTATGTTTTCTATTTTCTGTGTTTTTCTGTGTTTGGCCTGATATGGTTCTCAATCAGAGGCAGCTGTCAATCATTGTCCCTGATTGGGAACCATATTTAGGTAGCCTGTTTTCTGTTGGGTTTTGTGGGTGGTTGTTTTCAGTCTTTGTGTGTCTGCACCAATAGAACTGTTTCGGTTTTCACTTTTTGTTTTTGTATTTTGAGTTGTTCACTTCCATTAAATAAGATGAACACAACACCGGCTGCATTGGTCCTCCGATCCTTCAAACTTCTCCTCCTCAGACGAGGAGGAAGACGAACCGTTACAGTTATGGTGTTATGGTAATATACTGGTTAAAAAATTGTATAATTGTATGGTAATATACTGTATACTGGTATATTTATGGTAAATATACTGGTTGTTATTTACTGTGTATACTGTTATGGTAATATACTGGTTATACTGTAATGTATGGTTAATATACTTGTTATACTGGTCATTTGAATTATGTAATACCCCGGTAAACAGTTATATTGTATGGTAATATACGTGTAATATCCTGGAAAATGATTATATTGTATGGTAATATACAGGTAATAGTTGTATTGTTATCGGTAATATACTGGTAATAGAATATTGTAATGTAATACTGGTAACATACTGCTTAGTACTGGAGAAATTAAGCCACGGACATGTTCAAAAAGGTAATGAGCTTACTTCCGCCACCTGCCCGAGGACAGCAGTGAGGTGATCTCATGAAAAAACGAGGGAGGGGTCTGAGGACGAACAGTCTCCTCCCCTGATCCAGCAGGGCTTGGATTGTCAATGGGGTACAGCAGCACGAACCAGGAGGTCTGGTCTACTGACTCTCCGGGACCACACACAGGCAGGTCCCCTGACACCACCCTGACACATAGATAATAGGAAATCCCAGGACATAGGTCATAATCCTATAATTAAGTATTATACATAGATCAAAGGAAAGTCCCCAATTGATGGGGAGTCCCTACCCCAAACTTCACCATAAGGAAACATGTTTTTTGTATTAACCCATAACCCTTACCTAACCTTAACCTTTAAATGTCAATTTCAATGGGTGACGCTCAGAGTTGGAATGTCCTTGATCCAGTGACTTTCACAAAGTTGTAAAGTTCACTCCAAAACAGGACGGAGGTCGCTCAGAATAGTACTGTAGGCCTACAGTCAGATTGCTTTCTCTATGGCTGAGAATTCAAACATTTTAGTGTACACAGAACTGAGAAAAAAGAAGTGAACCAGCACACTGCTCTTGATAGTATCACTGCTTTAATAAAGCTCTGACGAAGCCGTGGGGCGATACGTAAAGCTCTGACGAAGCCGTGAGGTCGATACGTAAAGCTCTGACAAAGTCTGAGGCTCGATACGTAAAGCTCGACGAACCGATACGTAAAACTCTGATGAAGACCGTGAGGCCGATACGTAAAACTCTGATGAAGACCGTGAGGCCGATACGTAAAACTCTGATGAAGACCGTGAGGTCGATACGTAAAACTCTGATGAAGACCGTGAGGCCGATACGTAAAACTCTGATGAAGACCGTGAGGCCGATATGTAAAACTCTGATGAAGACCGTGAGGCCGATACGTAAAACTCTGACGAAGGCCGTGAGGTCGATATGTAAAGCTTATTAAAGAGCAGTGATACTATCAAGAGCAGCGTGCAGGTTCCTTATTTTTTCTCATTTTATTCAACTGTTACCATGACCCTGCAAAAAAGATAGCTCAGATGTGAGAGTGCCTTTTGAATTTTGAGTGTTAACAGAACTCAAATCAAACCTGTTCAAATATCATCTACTTGTCACTAGACCACTTCTCAAATAAAATAAATAAGTCAAGTGTATTATTTTCTRCATGCTGAATGAGTATTTTTATTTATAACCAGTTTATAAAAATAAAATACAAAATAATTTTAAATGAACTGAAAAAAACACTGTACAAGGCATTGATATGGTATGAATGATAAAATTAACATAAATAATTACAGTTATGTACAATGTAGATCTTCCCCTTGTTACAGTCTTTCCTTCTGACTGTACACATATTTCTAAACCGTTGCAGCACAGGACTAAAACGTAAACCATTTCAAAAATATCTAACACTGAAGTCACACAGGCAACAATGAGCATCCATACACCCAATATATCAATTTGTTGTTGTTCTTAGATGTTTAGCCTATTGTCCCAAAAACTTCCAACAACACAGTATCTGTGGCCTGGCCATGAATGAGTACAATCATTGGAGCACAGATACAGGCATGCTATGACAGCTTTGTGACACCTTTACAATCACACCACCATGTCACCAGTGCAAATCATAATCTCAGTCAGGAAAATAACAATATACCACTTTGTTTGTGCAATAATAACAACAAAATACAAGTATGATTAATGTATTGATTATTGGCATCACTGTTTATTCCTTTAGCTCTGCTTTTACTGAAGCCGTTACTGAAGAAATGTTGTGGTTCATCAAGATGATCTTTGAAATGAATACTTTCACTTTTTACAGTTATATATAAAAAAAGTTGCAGTTGGTTAGCTTATGGAAGTACCGAATATAGCCTAGAATTTAAGATATCGCAATACTGCTTGGTGTGGTACTATATGGATTTTTACATCACAAAAGGGTGTTCCAGGCAGCCTACATGGTCGCAGTTTGCCTGTAATGAACAGATGGATAGGGTCTAGTCCTAGAAGACACCCTCTCTGACTTTATCCATGGTCACCGCATGGCTAGGCTGTTAGAGAACAGACAGAGGGTGTCTCCATTCGTCTGTTTTTCACCACTAACATCGATTCGCTAGTGTCAGACAGACGAGGATGATTATCCCAGCTGCTTGTGTCTACAGAGGCATACACATTGTAGTGCCAGCCTGCGATAACTCACTCTGTCCTACTCGAGCTGATGAAGGCAGTGCTAGTTCCAGGGCTGGCACCATGCTACTGACATGTCGCGTTCTGTCAGCTCTGGAAAGAACCAGACACGCACGGTGCATCTTGTGTTTCCCGCTTGTACAGCAGCTAAAGATGCTTACATGGTTCATCTCTGGTCTGTAAGAAGCACCTCATCTGATGGCGTTACCAGGGAGTAGCCTTAATGTCGCTACTGGTCGAGACCAGATGGTGGTAGTCTTACGAGCTCCCTGTCTCTGCTTACATTTGTGTTACGAGATCTGCTAAGACTAGATGTAGGCGCAGCCTTGGGAGGCGTCGACCTCTCCAGTCCTAGGCCTACTGTGCTCTGATAATGATCCAGGAGAAGGGTTATGCCGCAAACTTTGGTAGTGGCCGCGCCTTCACATGTGACTGCTGTAAGACAGAGAGCGTGTGTCGGGCTGACCATAATGAATCGTCTCTAGACAGAGAGGTGTCCAGGCAGCCTCAGCTTTGCTCTCTTCGTTAAGGACAGTCTAGGACAGAAGCCGAGGTGTTCCAGTCTGCTAATATAGCATGTAGGTCGCCTGGAACACCCTTCTTCTCGTTGTAGACAGTTACAGGCGACAATGTGGGTGACTTACACTGTGCTACATGTCGCTGTGTAAAGGACAGATACGCAGCTGAAAAATACGACAGCACTGAGGCTCCTTCGTATTTTCACAGCAAAGGCCTACATGTTCGCTCGTATAGACACATGGGTTTAGTTCCAGGTCTGCTCCTACATGTCTTGCTCTGTAAGAACAGAAGAGGTGTAGGCTGCCTGCGCTGTGTGACCACCAGGCCTGCCCGCTCATGTCCTCTATCCAGATGATCGACTCTGTAATGGGACAGACGAGAATTGTCGAGGTCGATATCCCCGCGCACTACCTCGCAGATACTGTGATAAGAAGAACAGAATGGTGTTACATGGTGACCCTAACATGTCGCTCCGCTTCGTCTGGGTTGGTTAGTTCCAGCGCAGTCAGTACATGTCGCGCGCTAGACGATCATGCCAGCAGAAGGGCAATGTTCCATGTGACTGGCACGCCTGGACCACCCTACCTTATGCTTTGTACACTGATAGCATATCATGTATAGTTTGGACAGGACATGCTGGGAAAAGGACTTCGTCGTTGTTCCTTACAGAGTGTGCGCAATCTATTTGTAGCGCACTGGGCACCATTTTCTGTCTGCTTTACCAGAAGCGACAGGTTTTCAGTAAGGGAACAGCAGTGGCACACCCTTCATCGTGTGTATGTATCTCAGTAAGCAACCGGCTATTGTAGGCTTTCTGTACATCGTGGCTCTTGTAGAGACAACGAGGGGTTGTTCACGAGCTGCCTACATTGTGCTTTTCGTTGAAGACTGCAGCAATGGCTTAGGCTTCTCTAGTATGCTCTGTAAGACAGGGGGACTGATTTCCAGGTTGCCATACCGATTGCAAGTTGCTTCTGTAGACAGAGAGAGTATCTGTTCCCCTTAGCTCTGGTCTCTGCTATCAAGGCAATGTTGCTAGCCCATGAATTACAGCATCAGATAGTGGATGGGTGCTTCAGGCATCTGTAACCATGCTGAGTTCTTGTTAACGTACATAGCAAGAACAGGCGGTCGTAATGCTAGGCAGGCCTTGCCTAAAACTATGAGCTTTGCTCCTTTGTTCTGATAGTCAGATTTAGCAGATAAGAGGGATGAACTTCAATGTTTCCAGCGCTGAACATGTAGCTGCCACCTAGGAACGACGCCTCTCTGCTCTTACAGAGCATCATTGTCAGGCTGGCCATGGTAACACCACTACACCTCATGTCTCGCCTATTGTTATCTCAACAGATATTGTGTGATTCAATCAACTGCCTCCAATTTTCATGATGCCAGGTTCTGTAACAGACCCAAGAGGGTTGTCCAGGCTAGAAGGGCTTATATTTGCTCGTTGTGGATGAGCACGACGCAGTGGCTGTTCCATGTTGCGTTTCCTAACATGTTTCGTACTTGTAAGCAACAGTAATGTTGTTCCAGCTGAGCTCTACATAGTTGCTCCTGTAGCAGAGAGGTGTGTTCAGGTGCTACATTTGCTATGTAGACAGAAGAGGTTTCCATGGTGCCTTAACATTGTCGTCTGTTAACACAGCGAGGGTGTTCCAGGCTGCCTACATGTTGCCTCTGTAAGACAGAGAGGTGTTCCAGGCAGCCTACAGTCTGGCTCTGTTAAAACAGAGAGGGGTGTTTCCAGGATGCCTACATGTCGCTCTGTAAAACAGAGAGGGTGTTCCCAAGCTGCCTACATGTTTGCTCCTGTAAGACAGAGAGGGTGTTCCAGGCGCCTCAAGTTGCTCTGTAAAACAGAGAGGGTGTTTCCAGGCTGCTACAAGTTGCTCTGTAAGACAGAGAGGTGTTCCAGTCTGCCTTACATGTTGTCTGTAGACAGAGAGGGTGTTCCAGGCATCCTACATGTTGCTCTGTAAGACAGAGAGGGTGTTCCAGGGTGCCTACATGTGCTCTGTAAGACAGAGAGGGTTCCAGGCTGCCTACATGTTTGCTCTGTAAGACAGAGAGGGTGTTCCAGGCTGCCTACATGTTGCTCTGTAAACAGAGAGGGTTTCCAGGCTGCTACATGTCGCTGTAAGAACGAGAGGGTGTTCCAGGCTGCCTACATGTCTCTGTAAGACAGAGAGGGTGTTCCAGCGCTCCTACATGTCGCTCTGTAAAACAGAGAGGGTGTTCAGGCTGCCTACATGTTGCTCTGTAAGAACAGAGAGGGTGTTCCAGGCTGCCTACATGTTGCTCTGTAAGAACAGAGAGGGTGTTCCAGGCTGCCTACATGTCGCTCTGTGAGAACAGAGGGGGTTCCAGGCTGCCTACATGTCGCTCTTGTAGAAAGAGGGCGTTTCCAGGTGCCTACATTGCTCTGTGAGACAGAGAGGGTGTTTCCCAGGCTGGCCTACACATTGCTCTGTGAGACAGATCATTAAGTAATTTATGGGGTTCCTGCAATGTAGATATCTTAGTTCAATCAGATCTGTATCAACATTCTGTAATGTAAACAACCTGGAATGCCACCAGACTGTAGGCAGGTACAATACCATCTACCACAATGGACCAAGTAAAACAATCCACTTGACATACTGCATATCATTATAGTTCATCTCATACTGCAGATATACAGTAGATCATTTATGTTCATCTAATACTGCAGAATTACAGTACATCATTATAGTTAATCTCATACTGCAGAATTACAGTAGATCATTATAGTTCATTTCATACTGCAGAATTACAGTAGATCATTATAGTTAATTCTCTGCAGAATTACAGTAGATCATTATAGTTCATTTCATACTGCAGATTACAGTAGATCATTATAGTTCATCTATACTGCAGAATTACAGTAGATCATTTATAGTTTCATCTTCATACTGCAGAATTACAGTAGATCATTAAGTTCATTCATACTGCAGAATATCAGTAATCATTATAGTTCATTTATACTGCAGAATTACAGTAGATCATTATAGTTAATCTAATACTGCAGAATTACAGTAGATCATTATAGTTCATCTCATACTGCAGTATTACAGTTAGAGTTATGGTTGTATGATACAAGTACTTTAGATTAAGGCAATTATTTTTCCTCATATCCGTCTATTCCATTAACTATAGCATGTTGTCACATCATGATAATAGGCAATCAGACACTACTATGCATGTGTCACATCATATAATATAGTGCCAATCAGACCATACATATGCATGTGTCACAATCATGATAATAGGCCAATCAGACCAACTATGGCATGTGTGCAATCATTTGATATATAGGCCATCAGACCATACTATGCACGTGTCACATCATATATAGGCCATCAGTCAGTGTTAAATAAATACAGAAGCTTTGTTTTCAGCAATAATGTGTCAGTTACAGTAGTCCTAAGATGTGAGCATTGGAGAGCTAGGAAACCAGGCCAATGCTGTGGGTCAAGTGGGACGATAAGAGTGAACGAGATCATGAGACGAAAGGGAAAACTAAGCAAATTAAATATTCCAACCAAAATACATGTGGTACTACCCAACAAACATAATTCCCTTTCAGACAATCACAGTGCATTATGGGAACTGGTATGCTGCTTACTTCACTGATTGGTTGATTGTTTTTCTATTTTCTTGGTAGGCAGCGCATGCAAGGCRTAGTAGTGCTGGAAGCATGAGTTAGTTATATCACAGTATATTACAAGCAGAGGGGTGGGGAGWGGTAGCCTGCGTATCACTGTTTCTGCTATCATACCACTCCTTGTCATGCCAATGCTTGACAATGACACGGAGTACAACGAGTGGAATGTCAGCACAAAACTGGTTCTGGGTTTCAGGCTAAGGGAGAGGGTGTAGTAGGTAGAACCAAGGTAAGGTGAGGGAGGGTTTACATGAGTGTTCATTGAGTCTTTATGAAGTAAAGAAAATGGGGTTGGTTCTCAAACAATACATTAACTGTTTGAAATAATAGTGCACAAAACATGTCATTACAAAGCAAAGACAACATTCTTCTTCACATGTTTTTTATCCTTTGGAAGTTTGAAACATTGATTTGGTATAGGATATTTATATGACATAAAGCAGTGTTTCCACCTCCAGTCCTCCAGTACCCACAACAGAACACATGTTTATTGTAGCCCTGGATAAGCACACCTGATTCAACTTGTCAACTAATCATCAAGCCCTCGATTAACTAAATCAGGTATGTTTGTCCGGGGCTACAACARCGTGTGCTGTTGGGGGTACTGGAGGACCGGAGGAGGGAAACTCTGACATAAATATTATGATATTATTTGACATAAATGTTGGACCTGACCTAAACTTTATACAAAACATAATATCTACGTTTTAGTTTAAAACATTTCCTTTCTTTAATATCATAAATAAAAATTATATTTCTTCAAATATTGTCTGAATAAATCAAATAAAAACATTAACTTGGCTTCCTTTTCCTTGCAGTGAATAAGACTGCTACAATCACATGATGAGGACTGTCTGTCTTTGTAGTGAATAAGACTGCTACAATCACATGATGAGGACTGTCTGTCTTTGCTATGAATTAAGACTGCTACAAATCACATGATGAGGACTGTCTGTCTTTGTAGTGAATAAGACTGCTACAATCACATGATGAGGACTGTCTGTCTTTGTAGTGAATAAGACTGCTACAATCACATGATGAGGACTGTCTGTCTTTGTAGTGAATAAGACTGCTACAATCACATGATGAGGACTGTCTGTCTTTGTATGAAAAAGACTGCTACAATCACATGATGAGGACTGTCTGTCTTTGTAGTGAATAAGACTGCTACAATACATGATGAGGACTGTCTGTCTTTGTAGTGAATAAGACTGCTACATCACATGAGAGGACTGTCTGTCTTTGTAGTGAATAAGACTGCTACAATCACATGATGAGGACTGTCTGTCTTTGTAGTGAATAAGACTGCTACAATCACATGATGAGACTGTCTGTCTTTGTAGTGAATAAGACTGCTACAATCACATGATGAGTACTGTCTGTCTTTGTAGTGAATAAGACTGCTACAATCACATGATGAGACTGTCTGTCTTTGTAGTGAATAAGACTGCTACAACACATGAGATACTGTCTGTCTTTGTAGTGAATAAGACTGCTACAACACATGATAGTACTGTCTGTCTTTGTAGTGAATAAGACTGCTACAATCACATGATGAGGACTGTCTGTCTTTGTAGTGAATAAGACTGCTACAATCACATGATGAGTACTGTCTGTCTTTGTAGTGAATAAGACTGCTACAAAACACATGATGAGGACTGTCTGTCTTTGTTGAGTGAATAAGACTGCTACAATCACATGATGAGACTGTCTGTCTTTGTAGTGAATAAGACTGCTACAATCACATGATGAGGACTGTCTGTCTTTGTAGTGAATAAGACTGCTACAATCACATGATGAGGACTGTCTGTCTTTGTAGTGAATAAGACTGCTACAATCACATGATGAGGACTGTCTGTCTTTGTAGTGAATAAGACTGCTACAATCACATGATGAGGACTGTCTGTCTTTGTAGTGAATAAGACTGCTACAATCACATGATGAGGACTGTCTGTCTTTGTAGTGAATAAGACTGCTACAATCACATGATGAAGACTGTCTGTCTTTGTAGTGAATAAGACTGCCTACAATCACATGATGAGGACTGTCTGTCTTTGTAGTGAATAAGACTGCTACAATCACATGATGGACTGTCGTCTTTGTAGTGAATAAGACTCTACAATCACATGATGAGGACTGTCTGTCTTTGTAGGAATAAGACTGCTACAATCACATGATGAGACTGTCTGTCTTTGTAGGAATAAGACTGCTACAATCACATGATGAGTACTGTCCGTCTTTGTAGTGAATAAGACTGCTACAACCACATGATGAGGACTGTCTGTCTTTGTAGTGAATAAGACTGCTACAACACATGATGAGGACTGTCTGTCTTGTAGTGAATAAGACTGCTACAATCACATGATGATACTGTCTGTCTTGTAGTGAATAAGACTGCTACAATACACATTGATGAGTGACTGTCTGTCTTTGTAGTGAATAAGACTGCTACAACCACATGATGAGGACTGTCTGTCTTTGCAGCTGGCACAAATTAGTCTTATTAGGCTCCTTGAATAAAAATGAGAAACATACTTTGCAGTGAAACCAGAAGCTGTTCAAAGCGCCAAGGCAAGGCACACATTATACAATAATAATAATAACTTAGTATTCACCACTAGTGTAGTAATGAGTACCATAAGTGTTATCAGCAGGCATCCCAAATCTCCTCAGCAGGCATCCCAATTCTCCTCAGCAGGCATCTCAATCCCCCCCCCCCCCATCCATATATTTAAATTAATTGGATGGTTGTAAGCATGGGCAAGGTTAGGGAGGGTTGCCATCATATCTCTTACACCATTAATTTCCTATGAAGTCCAGGGCAGAAGGGTAGAGAATTGGGACACAAAGTCAGATTCCATTCTGAAGAGGGGCATACAAAGGGAATCATGGCCCAGTGACTAGTGTTCAATCACACATTTAGTTGGCCATTTAGATTCCCCAGATCAGTCAACACATTAGGCACAAGTACGTGTGTGAGCACACACACATTTTATATGATTGTATTAAAGGAAGGATCACTTCCTTCTCAAAAGACTGATCACTTCTATCATTGATCAATTGATTGCTTTAAATGCCTTTGAAATAAACGACACTCACTGTACACCTGAAGTCAGAGAGAGAGAAAGAGCGAGGACACATCAATCGATGATGTCATCAGTTCGTGTGTACCTGGTGTGACAAGTGTGTCAAGATGTAAATAAATAGGTTCTGTAGATAGTGTACATTTCTCTGGAGCTTCATGGCCATAAATGTAGACCTGCTATACCTTGCACTCCCCAGGTCAGTACAGAGGAAACAGAATAGACTGAGTCTATATTAAATTGGTTAGTGATGAATAAATGAGTGCTCATCCACTGACTGACCTAGGGTATTCTGAATGAGGGCTAAGTGTGTTCACTTCCCTGATGATATGAGGGGAAACACCCCACAAGTAAGAACACCAACATCTTATACAGCACAGCATAATGCACAGAGATCCTTTTCGCATTAGGTATCAACTATTAAAGTGGGCATATGAAATAGTGACTAAACAATGACCAAATGGTAGGAATTAGAGAAGAAAGTGTGAAGGATTACAAGTGAACGAGAGAGAGAGAGAACAGGGGAGGAGAGGGGGGGACACTATGTTCAGTATGCTCTGACAGAAGCCTTGGGTCTTCATTGATCCAGAGCAGGATCGTTTGGTCTGCATCAACATCCTGATCCCACCCTCTGCTGTGGCAACGACACAGAGGGTGGGATTACCTAAAAGGCCAAACTGATCCTAGATCAGCAGTCCTACTCTGAGACACATGAATAAACGGGCCCAGAGGTTTGTATGGGTCAGGCTAGGACCAGGGCCAGAGCAGTGACCCACTATCTGCTGCTCAGCTTGCTGGAGCACTTCCTCTCTCTCTCCTCGCGGCTGCAGGCTTTCCACTTGAGGGCGTGGTGGTGGTGGGAACCGGTGCGGGCCTGGCGGCCGCAGCATTTCTCCTGGTGGTGGGGGTAGGAGCGCCGGGGAGGAGGGGGGGACCCAGAGAGGCTGGGAGGAGAACAGGAGCGACCGAAACAAACCCCTCTGCCTCGCTCTCCCCCGCGGTGTTCGTGGCGAGAGGGGGAGGAGGAGACAGAGCGCTGTAGAGAGGAACAGCTGCGTGGGGAGGCACTGGAGCTCCGGTGGTGATGTTGGTGGGGGGAGCTGGTCAGGCTACACATGCCCATCCGGGAGCCTACAAGCTGGGCAGAGGAGTGGCCGTGGTGGGGGGAACCGCGGGCAGAACCACCACCCTGACCATGGTGCATCAGCTGGGACAGACAGGTCAGGAGGTCTGAGTTGCTTGTGCTGCCCGTTCGGATCCGATAACGCTTCAGTCTTGGGTGCAGGAAGGGGGTGAGGGTTTGGGAAGATGGAGAATGAGTTTAGAACTTTAGATATACCTTTAACATGTAGATTAATGTAATTCAGTTAATGATAGTAGAGGCTCATCCCAGATCTGTTGGTGCTGTCTTGCCAACCCCAAACATTGGCATGACAATGAACATAGGAGTTGGCAAGGCTGCACAAACAGACTCGGAACCAGGTTACCATGATAGGTGAGATAAACCTGTCATTAAAGCTAATTTTACATTTACATTTAAGTCATTTAGCAGACGCTCTTATCCAGAGTGACTTACAGCTAATCATGAAGAGTCTTATTACCTGCCCTCCGCTGCAAGCCGACTGGGTGGTCTCCCCGGGGGTGGGCGTGGAAGGTACTGTGCAGCACTCTCCTGCTCTGGGGCCGGGTTAGCAGGGTTAAAAGGGCGTGGGATCTTGCTCTTACGGAACAGGGGGCTGGAAGAGGAGGAGAGGGAGGGGGCGTCATCCCCCTGGCAGTCAGAGCGCGAGCCCAGGAACGACTCATCGGCCTTCTCAGAGCGGTCTGAGGCGGAGGATAGCTGGTCCCCGTGGGGGAGCGAGGCCACGGCGGGGCCGCGGTGGGAGATAGAGAGAGAAGGGGCTGGGTGGTGGCCTCCTCCCTGGTGGTGGGGGGCTTTCTTCTGGAGCAGCTTCTCCATGGCAGAGCCAGGGGTGGGGAGAAGGTCCAGCAGGACGGGGATACGGCTCAGCCTGCGGGAGGGGTCCTTACGGGGGCTGGGTGGCGGAGATGGGGTGGTCAGAGCTGGGGTTTGGTCAGTGGTCTCCACCCCATCTCCCCTGTCAGGCTGGGGTTGGTCACTCTCAGGGTCTTTGAGCTCTGGGAAGGCTCCACTGCCACTGCCGTCTCCCTGGCCGTTAGCTGGGGACGAGAGATGGCCGTTTACTAGGCCTAACAGTGGGCTGTGGGGGGAGCGAGGGGAATTAGAATGTGGAGAATGAGGAGAACGGGGGGAGCGAGGGGAATTAGAACGTGGAGAATGAGGAGAACGGGGGGAGTGAGGGGAATTAGAACGTGGAGAATGAGGAGAACGGGGGGTGTATATTTTGGGGGGTGTTTGTGGGTGGTTAAGTGTATGGGTGGGTCAGGTTGTGGTCAGGGTCATATTGGGTGAGTGATGGTCCTTTTGTTGTTAGTTCAGGTTATTGGATAATTTATGTGATTTTGTTGATTTTTAGGTGGGGGGGGGGGAGGAGAACGGGGGGAGTGAGGGGAATTAGAACGTGGAGAATGAGGAGAACGGGGGGAGCGAGGGGAATTAGAACGTGGAGAATGAGGAGAACGGGGGGAGCGAGGAGAACGGGGGGAGCGAGGAGAACGGGGGGAGCGAGGAGAACGGGGGGAGCGGGGAGAACGGGGGGAGCGAGGAGAGGACGCTCGGCTTGGCACAGGGCTGTGGGCTTTGGTGTAGGTCTGGGTGTCTCCTCCGTTGATCAGGGTATCTGCCAGGAGGTCATCCAGGCTGGTGGGGCTGCCAGGCTGGCTAGGGGTGGGCAGGATGTAGATGTCAGTGGTAGCAGTATTATCCTGGGGCTGCTGGGCCTCAGCTGTGGCATCTCCTCGTCTCTCCAGTTGTAGGCACTGTGGAGCACAGTCTGAGCCAGACTGGGACTGCTGAGCTGTCAGCTAAAGAGAGAGGGGAAAGGGAGAAAAAGGGAGAGAGGGATGGGGGAAGCAGAAAGACACAGAGAGAGAGAAGGGGGGAGAAAGAGAGAGAGAGGGGGGGGAGAAGGAGAAAGAGAGAGATAAAGAAAGAAAGAAAGAAAGAGAGAGAGAGAGACAGGGGAAGGAGAAAGACACAGAGAGAAAGAGAGAGAGAGCGAGAGAAAGAGGGCAGGTTAACAAATAAATAGAGTCAAATTATTGCATTGTAAGAGATCATGTGAAAATATTGAATGGAGATCATAACATGATCATAACATGTCACAGCATCATCAAGGCAATGTCAGTCAAGCTGTTAGTTGGTATCAAAAAAGCGCAACAAGACAGACCTGTGTCAAATCTATCATCTGTTTGATTTAGCTTGGACTTTTGGGACTATTCCATTGTTCCTGGAATGCTTACTCAAGCACCACTCAAGTATTTGACACATGTATTTAACCCAGTACTGCAACAACAACAAAAGCATTCACTCAACCAATCAGGGGCCTACAAAAGAGACAGGAAGTCAGGGTCAGTAAAAAAAGCAGTTCAGGTTGARTAAAAAGAGAGAGAGAGAACACAGGAGGAAATGAAATAACAAAAGACAATCCACCAAAACAAAAGTCCCTGTCTTGCAATGAAGAAAAGTGGAATTGCAATTTCATTCACACTCTGAGTTGACTGAATTGAAAAGGAATTGTAAAGGAAATGACCCCAACTATTCCCCTGACATCAGGACACATGGATCTGAGCATGCTCTGTCTGTAGCACAATGGCCTGCTGTTCTCTGGAGAAAGCAGCCTGCCCGGACGACGACAACACAACAACAACACCACAGTTCAACACAACAAAACACAGCACAACTAACACACTAGCAGCAAAAGGAAACAAAAAGAACAACCAAACCAAACTATTTAAAAAAGACAGTAAGTAACTAATAGTGGAGGGRATTAGGTAGGCGGTGTGTTATGGTTAAGATAGAAACGTCTGATTGGTTCGTGGCCCAGGGGTGGATTGATCAATCACCTGCTGGAGTTGGGCGCGTGTGATGCGTATAACGGAAGGGAACTTGCTGCTGGCGGCGCCCGCCGGGATAGCGGGCAGTTTCCTGCGCCCGGAGGGTGATTGGTTACGGGCGGAACCGAGGCCGGGGTGAGGAGGTGGCGGTAGGGAGGCGTGGTAGGAGGAAGAGGAGGTGGGATGGAGGAGGTACTGGTGGTGGTGGTCGGCTGAGTAGCTGCGACTCATCCCAGGGGGGTCCCTCTGGTGCAGGGGGTCCGACAGGGTGGTGAGGAGGGTCTGGGTGTGCGGGCTTGGGGAACGCAGGAGCAGGGGACTGGACATCCTGGCCAACACCTCCTCAGGCAGAGATGGAGGAGAGGTAGGGAGCTAAGAGAGGTGATGAGAGGTAAAGTTGGGGAGGGAGGATGGAGCGGGAAGAGGTAAAGTTGGGAAGAGAGGACGGACCGGGATGAGGTAAAGTTAGGGAGAGAGGATGGAGCGGGATGATGTAAAATTGGGGTGGACGGGGCGGGATGGGGTAAAGTTGGTGAGAGAGAACGGAGCGGGAAGAGGTAAAGTTGGGGAGAGAGGACGGAGTGGGAAGAGGTAAAGTTGGGGAGAGAGGACGGAGTGGGAAGAGGTAAAGTTGGGGAGAGAGGACGGAGTGGGATGGCAGAGGAATAGTGGGAGAAAGGGGTGGATAGGAGTGGGGGTGAGAGAGGGGGAGGAGTACAGCATATATTTAGAACTTAAAGGGAGCGGGTGTAGAGGTGGGAGGAATTCTGAGATCTCAAACGTCTCCTTAGAGGAATCACTATCTCTTTCTTCAGATAGCACCATTTGAGAAAGGGTCAACCCAGAAAAAAAACTAAAGATAGCAAATGAAAGTTGTAAATAAAGAGCATATAATGCAAATTAAAGTGCTCTTTTAACTTCTTATGCCTGCAGGGGCAGTATTGAGTAGCTTGGATGAAAGGTGCACAGAGGTGCCCATAGTAAACTGCCTGCTCCTCAGTCCCAGTTGCTAATATATGCATATTATTATTCGTATTGGATAGAAAACACTCTGAAGTTTCTAAAACTGTTTGAATTATGTCTGTGAGTATAACAGAACTCATATGGMAAAAACCTGAGAAGTTCCACTTCCTGTTTGAATTGTTTCTGAGGTGGCAGATTTTCAACCAAGCTCTCATTGAAATTACAGCAAGATATTGATGAGTTTTCACTTCCTACGGCTTCCACTAGATGTCAACAGTCAATAGAACTTTGTCTGATGACTCTAATGTGAAGGGGTGCCGAAGGAGACAGGCATTAGTGACCACTGCCAGGAGGTGATCACGCATTGAAGAGCCGCGTTCACGTGAGAGGGAGCTCCGTTCCTTCGGTGAACTGAAGTCGATGAAATTCTCCGGTTGGAACGTTATTCAAGATGTATGTTAACAACATTCTAAAGATTGATTCAGTACATCGTTTGACATGTTTCTAATGACTGTTACAGAACTTTTGGACATTTCGTCACGCTTTGTGACTTTGGAATTGTTTACCGCTAATGCGCTAACCAAAGTAGCTAATTTGACATAAATAACGGACATTATCGAAAAAATTAAGCATTTATTGTGGACCTGGGATTCCTAGGACTGCATTCTGATGAAGTTCATCAAAGGTAAGGAAACATTTATCATGTATTTTCTGGTTTCTGTTGACCCCAACATGGCGGCTAATTTGGCTATTGTGCTGAGCTCCGTCTCAGATTATTGCATGATTTGCTTTTTCCGTAAAGTTTTTTTGAAATCTGACACAGCGGTTGCATTAAGGAGAGGTATATCTATAATTCCATGTGTATAACTTGTATTATCATCTACATTTATGATGAGTATTTCTGTTGAAACGATGTGGCTATGCAAAATCACTTGATGTTTTTGGAACTAGTGAATGTAAC
>NC_036843.1:24737645-24741726 GCF_002910315.2 Salvelinus sp. IW2-2015
TAATAGTGAAGTGCTTAACAGTGAGGAATGTAAAAGTGAAGTGCTTAACAGTGAGGTATTTAATAGTGCCGTGTTTTACAGTGAGGTATGCAATAGTGAAGTGCTTTACAGTGAGGTATGTAATACTGAAATGTTTAACAGTGAGGTATGTAATAGTGAAGTGTTTTACAGTGAGGTATGTAATAGTGAAACGTTTTACAGTGAGGTATGTAATAGTGAAACATCCTCATGTAAAACGTTCACTATTACATACCTCACTGTAAAACAACTTCACTATTACATACCTCACTGTTAAACATTCAGTATTACATACGTGGGGAAACAAGTATTTGATACACTGCCGATTTGAAGGTTTTCCTATCTTCCAAAGCATGTAGACGTCTGTTAATTTTATCATAGGTACACTTCAACTGTGAGAGACGGAATCTAAAACAAAATCCAGAAATCACATTGTATGATTTTTAAGTAATTAATTGCATTTTTGCGTGACATAGTATTTGTCACACCAACCAGTAAGAATCGCGGCTCTCACAGACCTGTTAGTTTTTCTTTTAGAAGCCTCCTGTTCTCCTCATTACCTGTATTAACTGCACCTGTTTGACTTGTTACCTGTATAAAAGACACTGTACACACACTCATCAAACAGACTCCAATCTCTCCAAATGGCCAAGACCAGAGAGCTGTGTAAGACATCAGGGATAAAATTGTAGACCTGCCAAGCGCTGGGATGGGCTACAGGACAATAGGCAAGCGCTTGAGAGGCAACAACTGTTGGCGCAATTATTAGAAAATGGAAGATGTTCAAGATGACGGTCAATCACCCTCGTCTGGGGCTCATGCAAGATCTCACCTCGTGGGCATCAATGATCATAAAGAAGGGTGAGGATCAGCCCAGAACACACGGCAGGACCTGGTCAATGACCTGAAGAGAGCTGGGACCACAGTCTCAAAGAAACCATTGTAAACACTACGCTGTCATGGATTGAAATCCTGCAGCGCACGCAAGGTCCCCCTGCTCAAGCCCCGCAGTCCAGGCCCGTCTGAAGTTTGCCAATGACCATCTGGATGAATCCAGAGGAGGAATGGGAGAAGTCCATGTGTCTGATGAGACAAAAATAGAGCTTTTGTCTAAACTCCACTCGCTCGGTTGGGGAAGAAGAAGTGTTGAGTACAACCCAAGAACACCCTCCAACGTGAAGCATGAGGTGAAACATATTCTTTGGGGATGCTTTTCTGCAAAGGGGACAGGACGACTGCACCGTATTGAGGGGAGGATGGATGGGGCCATGTATCGGAGATCTTGGCCAAAAATCTCCTTCCCTGCATAAAGAGCATTGAAAGATGGGTCGTGGCTGATCTTCCAGCATGACAACGACCGAAACACAGCCAGGGCAACTAAGGAGTGGCTCCGTAAGAAGCATCTCAAGGTCCTGGGTGGCCTAGCCAGTTCAACTGACAATGAATCTGGAGGAGCTGCGTCCTCGTATGCCCAACAGACAAACTTGACAACCATCAAAAACATGAGCCATCTGACCCACCGAAACCTGAAGATTGGAGAAGGTAGTAGGAGGAGTGGCCAAACCCTGCTGCAGTGTGTGCAAACTGGTCAATACTACAGGAAACGTATGATCTTTGTAATTGCAAACAAAGGTTTCTGTACCAAATATTAAGTTCTGCTTTTCTGATGTTCAAATACTTATGTCTGCAATAAAATGCAAATTAATTACTTAAAATCTAACAATGTGATTTTCTGGATTTTGTTTTAGATTCCGTCTCTCACAGTTGAAGTGTACCTATGATAAAAATCAGACCTCTACATGCTTTGTAAGTAGGAAAACCTTTCAAAATGGCAGTGTATCAAATACTTGTTCTCCCCACTGTACCTCACTGTAAAGCACTTCACTATTGCATACCTACTGTAAAACACGGCACTATTAATACCTCACTTAAGCACTTCACTTTTACATTCTCATGTTTAAGCACTTATATTGACATTCTCATGTTAAGCACTTCACTATTACATATCCTCACTGTTAAGACACTTCACTATTACTATTCCTCACTGTTAAGCACTTCACTATTCCATACCTCACTGTTAAGCACTTCACTGATTACAACATTCCTCACTGTTAAGCACTTCACTATTATATACCTCACTGTTAAGCACTTCACTATTACTTCCTCACTTTAAGTCACTTCACTATTACATTCCTCACTGTTAAGCACTTCTTACTATTAATTCTCACTGTTAAGCACTTCACTATTTTTCCTCACTGTAAAAATGTAACCAATACATACCTCACTGTAAAAATTTTACTATTGCATACCTCACTGTAAACACGTTGGTATTACATACCTCAGTGTAAAACATGTCACCTTTACATAACTAACTGTAACACTCCAATATTACATACAGTACTCACTGTACACTTCACATACCCACAACTCAGGGTCAAGACATATCATGCAATGTAAGGACACCTAAGAACTAGAAGTAGACTAATACACTTAACAGAGACTAGACACAGTAGAATAACTACACCATTAACACAGAACTAGACACAGCTAGGATATCACCTTACACAGAATAGACACAGTAGGATAATACACCTTAACACAGAACTAGACACAGGTGGATAACCTTACACAGAAAACACAGTAGGATAATAACACTTCACAGAACTAGACACAGTAGGAATACTACATCCTTACACAAACTAGACAAGTGAAGGATAATACACCTTAAACAGAACAGACACAGTAGGATACTACACCTTAACACAGAACTAGACACAGTAGGATACTACACCTTAACACAGAACTAGACACGTAGGATTATTCATTCATCTGGATCATCAGTAGCATCTTGCTGTAGTTAAAGTAAAATGTGATTGTGATACTTATGTCATGTGAGCTTGTTTCTTTGCTTGGTGAGCTTGATAAAACGAAGGAAACTTCTCATACAATGGATTTGTTTGAGAAAGACTGTTGCTAACTACTAATTCTATGGCTGGCATCCGCTCTAGCCGGGTCGATATGACAGCAGCCAGTGAAAGTGCAGGGCGCCAAATTCAAACAACAGAAATCTCATAATTAAAATTCCTCCAACATACATGTGTCTTATATCATTTAAGGTATCTTGTTGTTGATTTTCAAATATGCTTTTCAGCGAAAGCACTACAAACGATTATGTTAGGTCACCACCAAACCACAATAAACACAGCCATTTTTCCAGCGAAAGATAGCTTTCACAAAAAGCAGAATAGAGATAAAATGAATCACTAACCTTTGATTATCTTCATCAGATGACACTCATAGTACTTCATGTTACAATACATGCATGTTTTGTTTGATAGTTATATTTATAACAAAAAAAGTTTACATTGGCGCGTTACATTCACTAGTTCCAAAAACATCAAGTGATTTTGCATAGCACATCGTTCAACAGAAATACTCATCATAAATGTAGATGATAATACGTTATACACATGGTATAGATATACCTCTCTTAATGCAACCGCTGTGGTCAGATTTCAAAAAAACTTTACGGAAAAGCAATCATGCAATATCTGAGACGGAGCTCAGCACAATAGCCAAATTAGCCGCCATGTTGGGGTCAACGAAACCAGAAAATCATGATAAATGTTTCCTTACTTTGATGACCTTCATCAGAATGCAGTCCTAGAATCCCAGGTCCACAATAAATGCTTATTTTTTCGATATGTCCGTTATTTATGTCAAATTAGCTACTTTGGTTAGCGCATTAGCGGTAAACAATTCCAAAGTCCAAAGCGTGACGAAATGTCCAAAAGTTCTGTAAAGTCATTAGAAACATGTCAAACGATGTACTGAATCAATCTTTAGAAATGTTAGTTACATACATCTTGAATACGTTCCAACCGGAGAATTAGATTGACTTCAGAGAGCGGTGGAACGGAGGTCCTCCTCATGTGAAGGCGCATGTGAAAGCATGGTCAGGCTCGTGGCAGTGATTACTCATTCTGTCTCCTTGGCACCCTTCACATTAGAGTCTCAGACAAAGTTCTATTGACTGTTGACATCTGTGGAAGCCGTAGAAGTG
>NC_036843.1:24744468-24749512 GCF_002910315.2 Salvelinus sp. IW2-2015
CACTATTACATAACCTCACTGTTTAAGCACGTATGTAATAGTGAAACGTTTTACAGTGAGGTATGTAATAGTGAAACGTTCTACAGTGAGATATGTAATAGTGAAGTATTTTACAGTGATGTATGTAAGGGTGAAACGTTTTACAGTGAGATATGTAATACTAGTCTGTGAGGTCCGTACCTGTGTGAGTGCTCCCTCAGCCAGGGCATCAGCAGGGCTAGAGGGGGTGACGGGGGGCAGGCTTCCCGTAGGTCCCACACTCAGCTCCAGCCTGTCCACCCTGGGGGGTTGTCTGCTGGCGCCTGGTTGCCCCTGGAGATCCCCATCCCTGTCCCCATGGACCTGACCAGGGCTGGGGTTCACCGTGGACCCCTCTCCTGCCCCCAGGGGTACCTCCAGCAACTCCAGCTCCTCTTCTTCCTCCTTGGAGGGGCTGGTCGTAGTTCTATCCCCCATTCCTGTCCCTGGGAACCCGCTGGGCCTCTCCATCATCACACACTCCCTGGAGTCCACCTTCCCCTGGCCGGAGCTCAGGTTGAGGGCCACGAAGCCTCCGCTGCTGGGGGCCCCCTCGCCCTGTTCCAGTGACCTGTGGGAGTGAGGGGAGACGGGTTTGGGTGAGCCGCTGGCACCGCCACCGGATAGGAACTCCTCGTCGTTGTGCCAGACTCGGTCAGTGCCACCACGCCCTGGTCCTGTGGGACCTCCAGTGGGTACAGCCAGGCCCTTCTCCTGCTGCTGCCCACAGCCCTCCTGCTGATTCCCTGAGCTGGAGAGACACACCGACCGATTGAACAGGTCAGGCGATGGCAGATTATAATATAGTAGTTATTGTACTATTGATGGTTGTTATAGTAGCACAAGCGTTGTTGTTAGCAGCAGGGTTAGCAATAGCAGGGTTGAGGTCAATTGCATTGAAATTCAGTCAGTTTAGGAAGTAAACTAATTCATCATTAAAACAAACTTTTAAATGATTGTATAGGGACTTTGGTTCATCTTGATTAATATCCTGAACTGACTGAATTGCAGTAGAAACAAGTCCCTGGTTGTTATGATAGTGTAGCATGGAAGGAATAGAAGGACAGGGGGTTAAGTAGGGGTACTGACCACGCCTCCATGAACCGTTCAGGACTGGGCTTGGTCTCCAGGGTCAGCCTCCTGTCCAGCTCAAAGCTGTGGATGTTACGGAGCTTCCTGAGGAGAGGACTACCACCATSCTGTCCTGACACCCCCACCATCTCAGAGTGTACCCGGACAGGGGAGCCCAGGCTGAGGTTGGCATACGGGCTCTGGAGACCCCCCTGGTTGTTGCTGTGCTCCTCCTCTGTTGCTGCCTAGAGGGGAGAGAAACGAGGGATAGAGTGATATATGGTTGAACTCAGTCATCATGGTGTGTGTGTTTCAGGGTTTCCGTTAGGAAAATATGKCACCGGACGTTTGACCGGCAGCATTTTGATTTACTGGACATTTGAGAAATGTACCGGACCCAYRSGCATTGGATGCAAYGGGATGCGTCCTTCTTACTGAATTCCAATGCGCAGTTTGGAGATGTTAGAATGACTGTCCACATGTACTTTTCTTCAGCCAACGTACAGCAAAATCCCCAGCCTTTGTCAATCTACTATCTCCCATAGTAGAAAAGTTGACCTATTCTATTGGTCAGCTTGACGTTCTGTGCGAGAAAGAAACAGCCTATTCCAAACAGACTCTGGGACACTTATGTGATGATAGATCCCAAGTTCATACAACCAGTAGTCCTAGGCTACATAAAATGACTTTAGAAAAGCAACGAGGCTGATGGAACAGATCAGAATGCTTACAATGTTGATAAACTATTATTTCTTCACATTATAAACGCAGCAATGTGCACAAGGCAGCAGCTACCACAGAGGGTAACAACGTAGGCTATCACAAGCAGCAGGCTACACAAGGCAGCAGCTACACAAGGCAGTAGGAACACAAGCAGTAGGCTGCACAAGGCAGTAGGCTACACAAGGCAGTAGGCTACACAAAGGCAGTAGGCTACACAACAGTTGGTACCCAAGGCAGTAGGCTACACAAGCAGTAGGCTGCACAAGGCAGTAGCTACACAGGCTGTAGGCTACACAGGCAGTTGGCTACACAACAGGCAGTAGGCACACAAGCAGTAGGCTACACAAGGCAGTTGTTCAGGTAGGCTACACACGGCAGTATGCAGACGTAGCTACAAGGCAGTAAGCTCTACACAAGCAGTAGGCTACACAAGGCAGTGGCTACACAAGCAGTAGGCACACAGGCGTAGGCTACACACGATAGCGTACACAAGGCAGTAGCACACAAGCAGTAGCTACACAAGGCAGTGGGGACACAAGGCAGAGGTACACAGCAGTAGGCTACACAAGGCAGTAGGCTACACAAGGCATAGGCTACACAAGCAGTAGCTACACAAGCAGTATGGTGACACAAGCGTGCTACACACGGCAGTAGGCTACACACGCAGTAGCTACACAAGGCAGTAGGCACACATTTGTTACAAGGGCAGTAGGCACCAGCAAAGCAGTTGGTACACAAGCATAGCTACACACGGCAGTAGCTACACAAGGCAGTAGCTACACAAGGCAGTTGGTTACACAAGGCAGTAGGCTACACAAGGCAGTAGGCTATGTGCAAATGTTCGTTCCGTAATGCAGTTAGCGGGAAAACACCATTGCCAAAAGCACATGTGACAGAGATGAAAATATCTGTTAGAAATGTAGAAAGGGGGGAGATCTAAAGATGCAACAACTATCATGGGCTRCTGATATAACTATGACTGTGCCTTTGGCTACCGGACAATGAAAGAAAGTTGAAAACCAAAAGAACGAGAGAAATAGGCTACATGGTTTCAATGGTATATGGAAGTMTTTAGAAAATAATTTTGGCTAGGCTACTTTGAAGCAAGTAAAACTTAAAAGTTTCAAACAATGAAGTACATGTTTTCAAAATGCCTCCAGCTCATTGCAAAGTGGTGTRTGACACGCTGAAGCCTGCCGCTGCCTATGCACTTGAATGGTGATTAGGAAGCACGTTTCAATTACCAGTTGAGAAATTAAAATATTAGCTATTTTTAATCATGGCCATCAAAACTGTTCTTAACACGTGATTGCATTTAGATTTGTTGCGCAATKATTGGTCTTATAAAAGYMMGTTTCACTCCAGCAGCAACGAAYGAGCTGTTTGAGAAGCTGTAGCAGCAGCTCTCGCGCTGTCTGACAGATATTCCACTCAAATGTAGGCTCTGTATCTGTATGCTGTGCAGGTGTGATAAATAAGATAGGCTACATAGCGACAAACGGAAATACACAATTGCCCATTTAATTCCACTAAATTATGCAAATGTTCCTTTAGACCAATAAGCATGACCGGTCAAATGTATTTCCATCGACCAGTATTTCCATCAATGAATAGGCTAAAATGCAATGGGATTTTAGCCGGGGGCAATTAGCCAGCGTAAATTGTATTTATTGGCTTTTGGGGGAGGGGTGTACAAAAGCCTATTACCGGCTAACGGAAACCCTGGTGTGTRTGTTCTCCTCTCTACCTTCCACACAGCGGTCCTGATGCGGTTACGGTCCAGCTCCTCCCAGACGTCAGCTTCCTGGTTGGCCCGGGGCATGCTGGGGGATCCGGGGCGGCGGTCTGGAGGAGGGTTGTTCTCCCCGTTGTCACTAAGCTGCTCGTCCTGCAGAACATCGTCTGTGTTCTCCCTCGCCAGGTCCCCAGGGATCAGGGATGCATTGGCCATGCTGAAATTATAGAGTGAATGTTACTCTGATGTCACTAAGTCATTTAATTAATCAATTAATCAATTCAACAGGTAGATTCATCCATCCATTCATTCATTCATTCAACAGGTAGATTCATCCATCCATTCATTCATTCATTCAACAGGTAGATTCATCCATCCATTCATTCATTCAACAGGTAGATTCATCCATCCATTCATTCATTCAACAAGTAGATTCATCCATCCATTCATTCATTCATTCATTCATTCATTCAACAGGTAGATTCATCCATCCATCCATTCATTCATTCAACAGGTAGATTCATCCATCCATTCATTCATTCATTCAACAGGTAGATTCATCCATCCATTCATTCATTCATTCATTCATTCAACAGGTAGATTCATCCATCCATCCATTCATTCATTCATTCAACAGGTAGATTCATCCATCCATTCATTCATTCATTTATTCAACAGGTAGATTCATCCATCCATTCATTCATTCATTCATTCATTCAACAGGTAGATTCATTCATTCATTCATTCGGTAAACAAGTTAAAAGTGTGTGATAGTGAAATAGACAAGAAGCCCCTGAACCGTCAGTGGACCTTCAAACAGTTCATCCAAGATTCCCAGTCTCTCTCTGTGTGTGTGCGTGCGTGCGTGCGTGCGTGCGTGCGTGTTCCCAGTCTCTTACCCCATGTGTGCTGGGGTGAGTCGTGTGTGGTGCTGTGGTGTGGTGGCTGTGGCGTTGATGGTCAGAGTACCATCAGACCCAGTCCTCTCCCAGTCATACGGGTCATTCTCCACCACGTTGTAGGTCTTCATACTGTTGTCAAACACTGACAACAGCAGCTACAACACAACAGAAAGTCACATGATGTCATATCCTGAGATACGGAACAGCTTGCACAACATCACTGACTGACTGGCTGATACTTAGTACTCCAGAAAGAGGGCTCAGACATTCAGACAATCCCAAGATAATGCAGACAATCAGTCGTTCTGAAAACATACACTACATACACACATGTCCTGGGACTTACTGTATATTGACACAGGGAACTGTAACAAAATGCATAGTTCTAACTGTTAAAACACAGAGATACTGTATACACACATAGAGTAGGTAAAGGGAGAGAGATCTGCCATSYTACCTGATAGTCTGGTTTGGTGAAGTAGTCCAGGTTAGAGATGTGATCCAGGAAGACAGTGAACTCAGCTGGCAAGTGTTTCAGCATGAGCCTGTGGTCATAGCTGTCCTTCAGCTTCCCTACATGCTCCTGGGGAGGGAG
>NC_036843.1:24750367-24754423 GCF_002910315.2 Salvelinus sp. IW2-2015
GTTTGATGGCCTCCTTTACATAAAATGTATGCACGCGTGACTTTAAGTCGCTTTGGATAAAAGCATCTGCTAAAAGGCATATCCACTTAGCGTACAAAACATTATGAAGTTTACTTGCTCTTTCCATGACATAGACTGACCAGGTGAAATCTATGATCCCTTATTAWTGTAACTTATTAAATTCACTTCAATCAGTGTAGATGAAGGGGAGGAGGCAGGTTAAAGAATGATTTTTAAGCSTTGATACAATTGAGATTTAAGTAACAAAAGATTGAAGTGCCTTTGAACAGGGTATGGTAGTAGGTGCCAGGCRCAACGGTTTGTGTGAAGAACTGCAACGTTGCTGGGTTTTTCCATGTGTGTATCAAGAATGGCCCAGCACCCAAAAGACATCCAGCCAACTGGACACAACTGTGGGAAGCATTGGAGTCAACATGGGCCAGCATCCCTGTGGAGTCAACATGGGCCAGCATCCCTGTGGAGTCAACATGGGCCAGCATCCCTGTAGAATGCTTTCAACACATTTTAGAGTCCATCCCCTTGACAAATGGAGGCTATTCTAAGGGCACCTCAATATTAGGAAGGCGTTCCTAATGTCTGGTATACTCAGTGTACATTATAACTATTTTTTTATGTAGACTCGTGCATGAGTACATTCATATGCAGCGACGTCAGAGCTGTGACATGTTATTGAGTTAGTCTGTCAGTCTCTAGTCAAGTCAAGTTAGCCAAAGATAACGTTACCATTACGAGTCATGTACCTAACTAACGTTACCATTACGAGTCATGTACCTAGCTAACGTTACCATTACGAGTCACGTACCTAACTAACGTTACCATTACGAGTCATGTACCTAGCTAACGTTACCATTACGAGTCAGACTTCACATCATGTTGCTGTACGACTAACATGTGTAGAACGCTGCTACTGGCGAGGCTGGGGAGAGAGAGAGACTTCACATCATGTTGCTGTACGACTAACATGGTAGAACCCTGCTACTGGCCGAGGCTGGGGAGAGAGAGAGAGACTTCACATCATGTTGCTGTACGACTAACATGGTAGAACGCTGCTACTGGGCGAGGCTGGGGAGAGAGAGAGACTTCACATCATTGCTGCTGTACGACTAACATGGTAGAACCCTGCTACTGGGCGAGGCTGAGGGAGAGAGAGAGACTTCACATCATGTTGCTGTACGACTAACATGGTAGAACCCTGCTACTGGGCGAGGCTGAGGGAGAGAGAGAGACTTCACATCATGCTGCTGTTACGACTAACATGGTAGAACCTGCTACTGGGCGAGGCTGGGAGAGAGAGAGACTTCACATCATGTTGCTGTACGACTAACATGGTAGAACGCTGCTACTGGGCGAGGCTGGGGAGAAGGAGAGACTTCACATCATGTTGCTGTAGACTAACATGGTAGAACGCTGCTACTGGGAGAGGCTGGGGGAGAGAGAGACTTCACATCATGTTGCTGTATGACTAACAGGTAGAACCCTGCTACTGGGCGAGGCTGGGGGAGAGAGAGACTTCACATCATGTTGCTGTACGACTAACATGGTAGAACCTGCTACTGGGCGAGGCTGGGGAGAGAGAGACTTCACATCATGTTGCTGTACGACTAACATGGTAGAACCCTGCTACTGGGCGAGGCTGGGGGAGAGAGAGACTTCACATCATGTTGCTGTATGACTAACATGGTAGAACGCTGCTACTGGGCGAGGCTGGGGGAGAGAGAGACTTCACATCATGTTGCTGTATGACTAACATGGTAGAACCCTGCTACTGGGCGAGGCTGGGGAGAGAGAGAGACTTCACATCATGTTGCTGTACGACTAACATGGTAGAACGCTGCTACTGGGCGAGGCTGGGGGAGAGAGAGAGACTTCACATCATGTTGCTGTACGACTAACATGGTAGAACCCTGTACTGGGCGAGGCTGGGGAGAGAGAGAGACTTCACATCATGCTGCTGTATGACTAACATGGTAAGAACCCTGCTACTGGGCGAGGCTGGGGAGAGAGAGAGACTTCACATCATGTTGCTGTACGACTAACAGGTAGAACGCTGCTACTGGGAGAGGCTGGGGGAGAGAGAGGACTTCACATCATGTTGCTGTACGACTAACATGGTAGAACCCTGCTACTGGGCGAGGCTGGGGGAGAGAGAGAGATTTCACATCATGTTGCTGTACGACTAACATGGTAGAACCTGCTACTGGGAGAGGCGGGGAGAGAGAGAGACTTCACATCATGTTGCTGTACGACTAACATGGTAGAACCCTGCTACTGGCGAGGCTGGGGGAGAGAGAGAGACTTCACCATCATGCTGTTCGACTTAACATTGGTAGAACGCTGCTACTGGCCGAGGCTGGGGAGAGAGAGAGACTTCACATCATGTTGCTGTACGACTAACATGGTAGACCCTGCTACTGGGCGAGGCTGGGGGAGAGAGAGAGAGACTTCACATCACATGTTGCTGTACGACTAACCATGGTAGAACCCTGCTACTGGCCGAGGCTGGGGAGAGAGAGAACTTCAAATTATGTTGCTGTACGACTAACATGGTAGAACGCTGCTACTGGGCGAGGCTGGGGGAGAGAGAGAGACTTCACATCATGTGCTGTACGACTAACATGGTAGAACCCTGCTACTGGAGAGGCTGGGGGAGAGAGAGAGACTTCACATCATGTTGCTGTACGACTAACATGGTAGAACCCTGCTACTGGGCGAGGCTGGGGAGAGAGAGAGACTTCACATCATGTTGCTGTACGACTAACATGGTAGAACCCTGCTACTGGCCGAGGCTGGGGGAGAGAGAGAGACTTCACATCATGTTGCTGTACGACTAACATGGTAGAACCCTGCTACTGGCGAGGCTGGGGAGAGAGAGAGACTTCACATCATGTTGCTGTACGACTAACATGGTAGACCTTACACGACAATAGCACACAAACAGACATGACCAGTATGTTTGATGCCTATTCCCAGACTAAAAAGCTATTTCAATTTAGATTCACCATTAAGCAAGCTTTTAGTCTAGGACTAAGCTTAATATGTGTCCGGGAAACCGGAACACAGTGTCTAACCACACATGTGGACAGACACTTACCGGTCGGACCTCTTGGCAGGAGTAGTGAACTGGCGTGCCAGGCCAAAGTCCAGCATGTAGCAGGTCCTACAGGTACTGGGGAACCGACCCATGGCAAAGTTGGACTAGGAGAGAGAGAAGGTGAAGAAGAAGAGAGATAGAGATAAAGAAAAAAGAGAGGAAGGATTTTAAAGCAACTATCATAGTCTGATTCTTGTCACTTTCACAGAAAGAAAATGTCAAATTACTGATGATGATCTCCTCATTCAAAAAGGATAGTCCCTAAGCATACACACACACACACTCACATACTCCACCCTCACACACACACACACACCTCCACCCTCACACCAACACTCTACACCTCACACACTCCACCCTCACACGCTCCACCCTCACACACTCTCACCCTCACACACACACACTCCACCCTCACACACTCACCCTCACACGCTCCACCCTCACCACACTCCACCCTCACACACACACACACACACACCACACACACACACACACACACACACACACACACACACACACACACACACACACAACACACACACACACACACACACACACACACACCACACACATACTCCACCCTCACCACACACAACACTCTCCCCTCACACACACACTCTCCACCCTCACACACACACACACTCCACCCTCACACACTCCACCCCACACACTCCACCCTCACAACACACTCCCCCCTCACACACACACTCCCCCCTCACACACACACCACCCCACACACCACACACACTCCACCCTCACACACACACACACACTCCACCCTCACACACACATCCACCCTCACACAACACACTCCCCCTCACACACACACTCCCCCTACACACACACACTCCCCCCTCACACACACTCTACCCTCACACACACACACACTCCACCCTCAACACACACACACACATCCACCCTCACCACACACACACTCCACCCTC
>NC_036843.1:24754448-24756174 GCF_002910315.2 Salvelinus sp. IW2-2015
ACACACACACTCCCTGCCTGTCTCACCGGTTTGATGTCTCTGTGCAGGAAGCCAACAGAGTGGATGCTCTCTATAGCTTCTAGTGTCTGTCGTCCCAGTCTCAGGGTGGTGCTGACTGTAAACGTGCCCCGCGTCATACTGCGCCTCAGCTCTGCCAGGTTACGCCCCTGAAAAACACACCACCCACGTAGCCTACAGAATCACTCCAAACACTTCACACTTAGTCACATCAGCTCACTGACATCGCTATAGAGAATTAGAGACGTTTAAACACACAAGGTGATGAAGAGGCCCATCCTTACCTGAAGCTCCATCACCACATAGTTGAAGCGGTCATTGCGGCCGCATCCAACAAAGCGACACACGTGTTCTTTACCTGGACGATACAATAGAACATAGCATCCTTTATGACATAGTATAATCACATTCCACTGTGCTCCAGTGTCCTCCCCCATCCAGGCCAGCCAAGCCTGCCTCTGGTCCTACTGCTTTATGGTCTGTGAGTGTGRKMGTGTGTGAGAGTGTGTGTGCATGTCTCAGGGAACCCTGCTTCAGAGCCAGACTCCAGCCAGCAGCCACACCCCAGAGCCCTTCTACACACACAGCAGCACAGACCAGGGAGCTACCCCACTTTACTCTCCCATACACTCATTCTCTCACTCCATTTTCAACCTCATCTTCACTCTTTCTCGTCCCCTTCCCAGCATCATCATAATTGACGGCATGCAAATGCTTGAAAAGCGTGAGTGGGGCTAGGCCTAGCATACATGTTTTTTTCACCCCTAAGAAAAGCTTATCTTAAAGGTCCAATGCAGCCGTTTTTATCTCAAAATCAAATMATTTCTGGGTAACAATTAATTACTTTACTGTGAATGTTTTCAATTAAAATGGCCAAAAATAAACYAAAATAGCTTCTTAGCAAAGATACATTTCTCAAGCAAGAATTTTGCAAGGACTGTTYAGAAGTGGTCTCAGTGGAAGGGAAAAACTGAAAACTATCTGTTATTGGCAGAGGAACTTGGAACTCTTTCATATTGGTCTATTAATTAACTGAGGGCACCAGTCAGTCCAAAACTCCATCCCACCAAAAAAGGCTGAAATTACAGGCAGTCTTTTCAAACAGCTCTTATACCAAAAGAGCATTATCATCATTTTCACAATATTTTCTCCAACCTCATCGTGTGGAAATATATATAAAACACAGGAATTGTGTTTTTGACTGCACTGGGCCTTTAAGCCGTTTGATGAGAAAAATAGAGTAGAGGAGACATGTTGGGGGATTAGGAGGAGACATGTTGGGGGGTAGGGGTTGTGGTTTGGTTATGGTAGGAGGGTTGTGGTTTAGTTTAGGGCTAGAGGGTTGTTGAGTTTAGGTAGGGTTTGTGTTGAGTTTAGGGTAGGAGGGTTGTGGGTGAGTTTAGGGCGAGTGGTTGAGTTTAGGGCAGGTGATTGAGTTTAGGCAGATGGTTGAGTTTAGGGCAGATGGTTGATGGTTGAGTTTACGGCAGGTGGTTGATGGTTGAGTGTTACGGCAGGTGGTTGATGGTTGCAATTAGGGCAGGTGGTTGATGGTTGCAATTAGGGCAGGTGGATGATGGTTTGCGATTAGTGCAGTGGTTGATGGTTGAGATTAGGCAGTGGTTGATGGTTGAGATTAGGGGCAGGTGATTGATGGTTGAGTTTAGGGGGCAGAAGCCAGAGGGAAGGTTAAGTACATGTAATTGGT